>NW_022111307.1:8456971-8480327 GCF_000313985.2 Echinops telfairi | reverse complement strand
GAAACGATGTACAAATGCGCTTTACACAATTGATGTGTGTATGGATTGGGATAACAGTTGTATGAGCCCCTAATAAAATGTTAAAAAAATATATGGAAAAAAAATAAAATAAAATGCTAGGGTTTTCCCTTAAAAAAAAAAAACAGAAAGAAAAAAATATATATCAACTATAACAGCATATACAAGGTACGAAAACAGAAACCCAAGCATCCATGAAAAGCAAATTGTTTCAAGAAGGAAGAGAATGTTTTGAAACTGATTGTGGTAGTCATTGCACAACACTGCTTGGTGGGATTGAACTATGGAGTGATATATCTATAGTAGTTCCTAATAAAATGGAGTGTTTTGGGAGGGGGAGGGGAATTATTTTTTTTAAAAAAGCATATTACTTATATAAATAAAAAAAACTGCCATCGAGTTTATTCCGACTCATAGCCAGCCTGTGGGTTTCTGAGACGGTATCTCGTTCCAGGATTAGAAAGCCTGTCGTTCTCCCAGAGAGGCAGGACTCTGTGGTAATCAGCCCAAGACGTACCCATCTGCCATCAGGACTTCTAACCCGGATGGGGTCCCACCGAGATTTGAACTCGGGTTCAGTGGGCATTTTAATTGTTCTGTGTACCTGCTGCCATTGAGCTGACGCTGATTCATGAGACCCAGTGTGTTCGAGTGGAACTGTGTCCCGTAAGGCTTTCAACGGCATGTTTTATAGACGCAGACTGTCAATCCTTTCTTCCAAGGTCCTCCTTGGTGGACTAACTGCCAACATTTCAGTTGGCAGCCTGGTGTGTTCCATTTGCAACATCCAGTGACGCCCCCCAAAATGGATCAGCTTAATAAAACATTACGTTGCTCAAGAGATTTAGGAAGAGCTCAGCCGGGTGGTTCATCTCTGGTTCATAAGGCATCAGCTAGAATGAGTTCGGGTAGAGATTCCACTTACAAATGGCTCATTCACTCACATTTGCAGCCCTGACCATTCTTTGGCCTCTCAGCCTTCTTACGGATCTTATGCACCAGGGTCATCCCCCCTGTGGCTTTCAAGAATGGTCTCAGGATACTTACACTGAATGCTGAGGGCTGGCTTCCAAGTGGCAGGAAGCGTGAGCTGTCAGGCCACAACTTGTATGGAACTGGAATGCTATCACTTCTCCCATAATTCTGTGGGTCAAAAGTCATGGGGCCCACCCAGATTTAAATGGAGGGAAGGCAGAGAAATAGACTCCACCTTTTGATGGGAGCGTGGCACGTTATTGATGCGGAAGAGCACACGCGATTGAAGATACAGGTGCAGCTGTCTTTGGCCACAGCAGGGCTATAGGTAATTGTTGGTTTCTTGTTTGCACTTTCCTGCATTTGCCACATTTTGTACACTACGCATGTATTACTTTTATCATCAGAAAAAGAAAGTGATAAAATGAGGTATGGTGAGGGAGGGGGTAGCGGGGAGGGAGGGAGGGGGAAGAAAAGAAAAATGAGCAGCTGACTCCAGGAGCCCAAGCGGAAAGTGAGTGTTTTGAGAATGACGAGGTCAACAAATGTGTAAATGTGCTTTACACAATTGATGTATGTGTGGATTGTGATAAGTTGTATGAGCCCCAATAAAATGATTTTAAAAAATTGTGTTATGCACCAGCACAGGTCACCATCAGTACAAGAGAACATTCCACAGAATTTCAAACTCTCATGGAATCCAGACTTTCGGGAGCCCTCGAGGTGAGACAAAACCTAGCACTATTGCCCTGAGATCATCTTTAAATCGTCAACCCCAAACGTTCACCCTATATCTTCTCTAAAACAAATGATCCTTACGTTTCATTAGGGAATAAAAAGGGGGAAAAAAAGCTCTGTCCGGAGAATTGGGTGCTTTTGAAATCTATCTACCCAGGATCAAATTGACAACAAAAACTCGGCAATGGATCAGCTATGAAGCCTAGTGGGCACGAGCGTGTGTTAATGGGGGAAGAACCATCGGGAAAAGGAGGCGGAGCTTACCTGTACAACTTGAAGAATGCAGTCCCTGAACTGGGCATTTGAAAACTGCCGAATTGGTTTAGATTCTCTGTACTTCCAACCACAACTTCAAGGAGGCTCCAGTAGGCTAAGCCTTTCTGCGACTGCCTTCCTTTCACCGTCACACATTGTTCCCGCCGGCCTCAGTCGAGGGCTCCCAAAGAAGCTGTCCCCTCACGGAGCCCTTTTCCGGAGGGCCTGGCGCCCGCCATGGCCTGGCTTTCCTGAAGTCAATCTACACAAAGGGCTCTTTGCTTCAGTGCTATTTTTTTTTCCTTTGAAGAATCAAATTCCTTTCACAACGGCCACAGTAAAAGTCTGCCGTGCTGGTTTATATAAACAAATATTCGTTGAAGAGCCCTGTGGCACGAGAACAGTGCTATTCTGTTGAATAGCTGAAGTGTGATATTTAACAAGCACCTCTTATGTCGGACGTAACATGCATGGCAGGGATGACAAGGACACAGAGCGAGATGATTTGCTGCCTTCAAGGAGTTTATGTTGGTGGAGAGAAACAGACAATCATTACCAGATACAAAGCAGAAGGGGATCCACTTTAAAAATCGATGGGTAGCCAAAGTATGGCAGGGGCCCAGAGTTTGGCCAAGGGCTTTGTGGAGGATATCCTGTTTAAACTGCGTTTTAAAGGAAAAAGCAAAGCCCTACCTGATATGGGAAGACCAAAGACTTCCTGGCTGAAAACACTGTGTGAAAACAGGCGGCCCTTTAAAAAATATTGTGTGGAAAAGAAGCCAGGGCATGCAGACTAACTCCCACTGTAACTACATCCTAAAGACTTGGAGGGTGAACAATTGGACCCCACTTGTATTTTTGCTGTGTTTTACAGGATAATCATTCAGAGGGGACCCATGGGGCCGGGAGACGGTTAGAACCTGTAACCGTAAAAAGAAAGGAGGCGGAGCGAAAGCGGTCAGAGGAGTATGGTGATGCTTGGAACCCTGGGCTGTGACTGAATTGTGGGGTACGGAGAGGGAAATGAATCCAAAGTTTCCCAACCGGTAAGACTAGGAGGGGCGTTACCATCAAGCCAAGAGCAGAGGCTGCCTTTAAAGCTCTGTCTGAGGTGCCTGGGAGAGGCAGTCAGTGTTTAAGGCAGGTGGAGACTGGCGTGACAGAGAGCCCACATCGTCACTGTGCAGGTGTAAGTCACAGAACCCACTCCGGGAGGGAAAGGTTCTCCTTAAAGGAGCCAAGGCAGGCTGAGCGAGGTGGTAGGGGGTTGACGAGCTAGAACAGAATTGAGAACGGAAACATCCAGGTCTCATGCAGCTGGCTCGTAAGGTCAGACCGAGGAGTGGCTCCTCCTGCCAACTGACAGGGTCACCCTTCCCGGAAGGCGAAGCTATGCCGCCGATGAGAAGGGTTCTTTGCTGGAGAGCTTCCGTAAGCGATTGCAATGTAACTGCAACCACAGGCTGTGTGTGCACTGACCCCCTGAAGGGTGACCGCTGACGGACTGAGTTTTCTCACTTTAGAGCCAAGCCTCCAGAACTTTCCACGCAGCGGTGGACAGAAAGATTGGGTTTAAAATGTGATTTCTGCTGATGGCCGCTACTGCCAATATCAATTTAAAACAGCAGTTCTCAACCTGTGGGTCGCAACCAACGACCCTTTCACAGGGGTCGCCCAATTCATAACAGTAACAAAATGACAGCGATGAAGTAGCCACGGACATCATTTTATGGCTGGGGGGTCACCACCACATGAAGAACTGTATGAAAGGGTCGCGGCAGGAGGAAGGTGGAGAACCACTGATTTAAAAGCTTTCCTGGTGACATTCGATACAAAATGCTCAGTAACTTTAGAACAAAGATCTTGTTGAAGGGGAATTTTACCACCTGTGGGGCCACTTGAAGAACTAACTGGCTGGGCCAGTTGCTGGGGGTTGGTCATGGTGCTCACGGTCTGCATGTTGGGTGCCCTCTGGACGTCCCCCCACCCCACCCCACCCCGGGTTTCAGAGCAGGGTGTGCTAGAGGGCAGGGTCTGGAAAATGTCAGCTCTTTGAATATGTACATGTGGCTCTGAAATAAACCTGTGGTGAGTTCGCGTGTCTGTAAAAATGTACTTATGGCTCTCGAATCATTTTTAAATTGATCAGAGGGGCAGGACAGGCTCTTTTACCTCTAAGGTCTTACGACCCTGCTGTAGGGTTTTCGAAGGCTGAGAGTTTCCGGCCAGACCTTTCATCTGGGTGGATTCGAACTACCAAATCTTTGGTTTGTGGCCAAACACTAAAGGCGTTTGAGCCACAGGGGCAACTGCATTGTTTGAGTTGCTGAGAATTCTGAACGCAAGATACATTTAAAATGTACTTCCCAACGCTGCCCCCTCGCCACGACCACCCTCGGATGAGCTGTACAAGAGCCGCACTGGGAGCTAGGCCCAGGCCCACGGGCTGTAGAGACGAAGGCCCCAGAGATGCTTCGCGGCATGTTGGGGCTCCGGCCGTGGCAGCCCACCAGTCCTGCTCCTGTCCTCACCACATGGAATGGCCGCGCTGGGTCCTCAAAGCCAAGGCTCTGGTATTCCACAGCCACGCGGCTCCCATCCCAGAGAGCTACTTGACACACGGCAAGAGTTTTACAAAATCCAAAATAATTTTATTCACTTTCCCAGACTTTTGTGTCCACGAGGTGTTTAGCAAACATGCTAAGGCGACAGAAGTCTCGCTGGTCACGACATGCGACGCTGACCATGGGGCTGATGACAGCAGCAGCGACCACGGCCCCACAGCATGAGGAGGGTTTGCGGGGAACACACTGAACCACACAGCAATCGGCAACCTGAGGTAGGTCTCTTTACAGTACGAGAAACTTCTATGCCAGTGTGAGACACTGATTAGCTAGAGCTGCTCGGAGTCGTACACTTTAGAGAGGGAGGGAGGGAGACAGACAGACAGCAGCAAGAAAGAAAGAAACAGACCCACAAAATCTTGACCCCTGTCACTGAGCTGTGGAGGCGTGGGCACCGGCAAATGAAAAAGTACCCCTAAGGGGGCCGCAGGCAGCCGGGGGCTGGAGTCTGCGGGTCAAGGCGCCGAGGGCTCTGTGCAGTGGCCAGCGTGAGAACCTGAGGCAGTGGGGCTCTGGGGCCACTGGTTTAGAAACGACAGCAGGACGGCAGAGGCAGGAAGGAAAAGGCCCTCTCGCCCAGGAACGTCCATCTCTGTGCTGCTCATTCCGGGGCGGGCGTCACCAGGGGCACCTGACGAACAGGGCAGTGACACAGGACAGAAAGCAGGAGCCCTGAGAATTCACGGTGCTCGGCATGGTCTTCGCCAGCCTGGCCCCTGAGGGGCTGCCAAGGGGCCCTTGCGGTCACTTCTTCCTCATGGACCCCCGGACCCCCGGCACCGTGAAACCCCCAGCTCGGGAGGACATGGGCTGCCTTTCCTGTGGTCTCAGCACCACTCGGCCACGGGTACAGCCGACCGTCCACCACTAGGCCACGGGCATAGCCGACTGTCCACCACTCGGCCATGGGTACAGCCGACTGTCCAGCATGAGAGAGAGTAGGCACTGCTATCGCTCAGTGCTCATTTTAATATAAAACCAACGGCTCACACCTCCACTGTGAGTACAGGCTATGTACAGAGTGACATAGAGATAGAGCTACACGTGTAAAGCTTCATTATAGGCCTCTGATACATTTAATAATAACGGTTCCCTGAACCTTTTGAAGTGCAATTAAGAACAAAAACTAAATTCTGTGTACATGAGTAGGGAATAAATACCATAATCAAAATAGGGCTCTCCCTAAAAAAGAAACACACAAGCCAATTCTGCACTGCTGTGCGAGGGAAAGCCGGGCTGGGACCAGGCTGCGGCTAGAGGCCACAATGAGGGGCCTGCCGCGGGCACAGCCGCCGCCGGCGAGGGTGGCGGGTCTCGGCCAAGGGCTCCGGGGCGGGGGCTCAGCCCTTGACAGCAACCTTGTTATCTGCGGCGGCAAACATGGCGTAGAACCGGGAGCTGTCGTTGGAGAGAAGGACCGATGGGGTGTCGAACTCCACCACCTGCAAGAGATGGGGTCACATGAAGGCGGGGCATTGAGGAGGGCCAGCCGTCAGGGTGACCAGCCAGAGGACCCTGCGGTGCCCACATGGCTTTCCCAAATGGTCTCACGAGCCACTGGGGTGGAAGGGAGAGGCCAGCCCCAAGCATGTCTACTGTAAAGGCACAAATCAACAAGGTCATATGAACTGGAGGGGCAAAAGACACCCCTCCAGCCCACTCCCCAGGGACACTAATGAGATCTGCAGCTTCTTCAGGTGGCGATGGGGTCTATGAATGGCAGCTAGTGTGTGTGTGTGTGTGTGTGTGGTATGTACACGGCACACAGCACACTCAGGAACAGTCGCTGCTACGGTAGCTGTCATTACGCACAAAAGACAAGTGTTTCGCTGTAAATGACTTGTGTCATCAAATCCCATTTTACTTTCATCCCAGGGAGGTGACATCCACTGTGTACCAACAGCTGCAGCACTGCTCAGGACTCAGAGATGGGCACCGGCCCTCAGCGAGGTCACACACTAACTGGAGAGCTAGGACACGCACAATGTTTCCTGCCAGGCGGGACAACCCCCAAACCAAACTCACTGCCACCGAGTCCGTCCGACTCCTAGTGACCCTACATGACAGGGCAGGACCGCCCCTGTGCGTTTCTGAGACTGCAGGCTCTTTACTCTTCATCTGGGTAGAAAGCCTCCTCTTTCTCCCTCAGAGTGGCTTGTGGCTCCAAACTGCTAACCTCATGGTTAGCAGCCAATGCGTAACCCACTATACCCAGAGGGCCCCTTCCTAGGAGACAGACATGCTAAGAGAGCACTGAGATCAAGTTCAGAGGCCCAGCAGTTTGGGGAGGTTGGGCCGGAGCAGAGGCAGCTGAGAACAGCGCCACTACAGGGCTGCAGAAGGCAGAGAGAGGGCGGCGGTGGGGCCTGGGAGTGGTCTCAGAGCCGCCTCTAGCTACTCTCATGTGTGTGAATGAATCACTGAGAACCAGGGGATGTCAAAAAGCTCACAGAAAAATGGAATTAACAATGGAATGTTCTCATGAACTTTCTGAAGCTCCCTGGTCCTAAGGGAGTAGGGGGTCTCCGCGTGCCATCGGAGGTCTGAGTGAAATCAGTCTCCCTGCAGAGAAGAAAGCAAGAGCCCAGTAAGCACGCCTCTGACCCAGTCTCTTGACTGACAAGGCTGTCTGGAACAGAGCTGCTGCAGCCGCTTGTCCGAATGTTCAGAAACTCAGCTCCTCCCTGCTCAGGGCCAGCTTTCCTCCTGGAAAAGGCCACCTGCCATGCCAGGATCCCTCCGGGGCCCCGTACCTGTCCCTGAGCCAGCACCATAATCCTGTCGGAGCCCAGAACTGTGTGTAGGCGGTGAGCAATCGTCAGCATGGTGCAGTCTGCAAACGCTTCTCGGACGGTCTCTTGAATCAGTAAGTCTGTCTCTGAGTCCATGGCTGCAGTGGCCTCATCCAGGATCAGTATCTGTCCAGGAAGAGGAGAACGCTGTCGGTAGCTGCCCAGAGACCCTGCGCTCTCAGAACGAGGCGCTGCCCAGAGACCCTGCACCCTCAGAATGAGGCGCTGCCCAGAAACCCTGCGCAGCTGCCTGGAGGCCCTGCGCTCTCAGGAGGCGCTGCCTGGCCTGGCACTTCATGTGTGAGCCCAGTCAGGGTTCAGAGGAGAAGGAGGGACCTGCTCAGGTCCTGATGCATTCTGGTTATTCCAGGCTTTAATAAGCATCTCATTACTTAGCCGTTATCCTGTGATGCTTTTGTTTGTTTTTGCTGCGTAGACACACACATGTGAGAATGCCATTTTACTTATAATTGAGATAGCCAAAGGTTTGTCTCGATTTCTAAGATAAGGAAAGGAGGGTCCTTGTAGAAGACTGACTTATTAAGGCACTTGTCCCCACTGGGGCTGGGCAGAGCCAGCGACCCTTCTGGAGGTCCCCTGTCTCGTCTGTGATGTGAGGGGGCCTGGAGGACCTGGTGGATGACTGGGTGTCTGTGACCATTTAGCACTTTTCTCCAAGTCCAAGGTCGCTAAGAACTCAAGTATTCACTGGCCAGAAACAAACGAAGCCCTTGGGAATGAGAGGCTCCAGGGAGTTTGTTAGAGAAAGAGAAACACCCTCACACCCAAAGCCTGCTGGAGGCCAAGCTAACATGCCGTGTGCGCGCTCTGAGGGAGCGCCTCCTGGGTCAGAGCCACGTGCCCTGAGAGCCGGCCCGCCTCACCTTACAGTGCCGGAGCAAGGCTCTGGCCACACACAAGAGCTGTCGCTCCCCCACCGAGAAGTTGTCCCCATTCTCCATCACTTCAGATTCAAGTCTCAGAGGTAGCTGAGTAATCTGGGGAGAGGAAAAGGGAGATCAGACCACAAGTCCCAAACCGATTTGGCCTACTTCCCCCTTCTTAGGGAAAAAACAAACCCCAGACCCCGGAGCTTCCCCTAGCAGCGGAAGACCTGTGCGCAGCGGCCCGTCATCCAGGTGACGTGGAGGTCTCTGATTTTGCAGCACCTGCCCCTGCCCCCACCTCCAGGCGATGCCGCCCACTTTGGGAAATAGTGACTGGAAGGGTAAAATGCTAAGTTTTGTCACAAATGCAAGGGTGGGAAAATGAAGTACTCTCGGAGAGGAAGGCCTGACCAGCCGCGCCCGCGGGCACCAGGCAAGGAGGTGACGATGTGACGCTGTGCCCTGTCGCTGGCTGGCGTGAGGGGCACGAGTCCACTCTGACTCGTGGCGGGCAGGTGTGCAGAGCAGAGGTGCTCCACCGTCACCTCTTTCGGAGGCAGAGCACCAGGACTGTCTTCCTGGAGCCTTTGAGTGGAGTCGAGCTATTGGCCTTCTGGTTAGCAGCCGTGCACGTCTCCGCGCTGTGTCCCGGGACCCACATGTCCTATGTCAGTGCCTACTGCCAACATCCTATCCAAACACGATGAGACGCTATCATTTTTATGTCCCCAAATCCTACCAGGTCGTGGCCCCAACTTGTGACTCTGAGAGTCTGAGCATGCAATAGAAGACAGGTGAGTGTAAGCACTCCCGCTGGAAGTGCAAGCTGCAGACCCACTGTTGGCCGACTGTCCTCATCAGATGTGAAAGTGATTCATCAACTAAGCTCGTTAAGAGGAGGCCCAATAGAGAAGAGATAAAAATCAGAGCTGATTGGTTCAATCAGGGCAGAGACGCCGGCGACACACTCCACCCGGCGGGACCAAGCTGACCTCCCCTAAGAACGGGTCTATGGGCACGCCCTGTGTTTTCTGCAGGCCCAACCCATTCCGTGTCCTTTGCACATGGGTGGCCATTTCACAAGCGTGCTATCCTGTGATTAATAAAATTGAAATTAAGAGCATTCCTGACATCTGAGTCAAGCTGACTCCCGGTGTGCGACGGAGAAGAACACTTTGCAAGGCTGCAATCGTTGTGCAAGCACTGACCAGGTCTTTCTTCTGCGGCCACTTCAACCTTGGGGCTGGTAATCGGGTGCAAACTGCTCGTGCCACCCAGGGGTGTCCGAACCCCAAACCCAAACTGCCATAGGGATGGCTCTGGTGCACAGCGACGCTCCAGGGCAAGGTTGAACGGCCCCTGTGAGTTTCACACACTGTCACTCGTTACGGGAGTAGAAAATGTGTCCTTCGCCTGCCAGGCACCGACCTTGCAGTGAGTCGCCCGACGAAGCCCCTGCAGTGCCCCGAGGGCTCCAGCCGATGGCCACACGGCTGGGGCAAGGGCACAATCAGTCTGCAGAGCGTCTGAACTGCCCGGACACCTGCTCCAGTGCTCCTCGGCAGACGCGCGGGAGACCAGGGCAGCAGGCCGCAGAGCCTGCACCTCCCTGCGCTCCCCACCTGGCCGGTCCGCACAGCTCAGCTCGAAGCTTCACTTACACACTCTTTCATGTGTGTCCTCTCTAGGGCGTCCCAAATCTGGTCCTCCGAGTACTGGCTGAAGGGGTCCAGGTTGTATCTAGGGAGAGGTAAACGTAACAGGAATGTCTCAGTGGCCCAACATTTACGTTAACTGTCCAGCCGCCGCCACTGCTGTCTTTGAGGTGAAAGCGTAAAGATGCAGGGGCAGGGAAGGCACCAGGCCCACAAGGTCATGGACGGTTCCATGGTGGGGTGGACGCTGAAGTGCGAGTGCTGCCCCACACAAGAACATCTCAGGAAAGGGCCTGGGCCCTGTTCCTTACAAAACTTCACTTACTCTAATGAATGTGTGCTACTGTTGTGGTACAAATAATACGTTACAGAAAACTTGGTTAAGACACAGACAAAACCCTGGCCATTGTGTGCGTTCTGACTGCCTCATCTTGCCTACAAGCAGCAGCTGGTGGGTTTGAACCCCTCAACTGTGCGGTCACAGGCCAGGGAGTAACCCACAGCACCACCAGGGCTCCTGGAAATACAAATAGGACAAGACCCAAACCACATAAATGAGACCACAAGAAATAAGCAGTTAGCATTTTGGAATGATTACCCTCCAGATGTATGTTGCGTCTGTACACATGTGAAAACACACCTCTCTGGACACATAAGCACACAGAAAGTGCCCTTGCTTGTCTTACTGCACCAGGCGTGAGCCCTGGCACCAGACAGGAGCTGGGCAGCAGCTGGTCTGCCCCGGGAGGGCGCAGCCCCCGCAGAGACGAGGAGGGCGACAGGCACAGGAGGAAGGGAGTCTCCTGGAGCAGCGGGGAATGACTGCGGTCAAGAGCAGAAGGGCAGATTTAGGTATTTCTGAAAATGAGTCATTCCGACTCAGAGTGACCCTGTGGCGCAGGAAGAACCGGCCCGGGGCTTCCTGACTGCGGATCCTTACGGGAGTAGAAAGCCTCATCTTTTCCGCACAGATGTCCAAAGACAGGAGAGAAAGATGCTTGTGGTGGAGGGTGAAAGGGTGAATTGGATGTGGCGGTGTTTGTGTAGGCACGCGGTGTATTGCTCTGGGGCTAGTCACCTGAGAGGTGTCATCCACTTGGTGTTTCAGAAACAGGGAGACAGCAGCTTTAAAAAAATGACTCCCAAGTGCTGACGCAGGACGTCACTGCCTCTGAGGGGCTGCAGGGTGACAGGGGTTGGTGACAGGCTCTGAGGGCATGCTCCCTGGGGATGGGAGACATGGGCAGTGCTCGGAGGCCCAAGCAGGGTGGGCCACGTGTGTCTCCACATCTAGAGTTACGAAGTCCAGGCCCGGAGCACGCCAGCAGGTCGTGCCCACAGCAAGAGCAGGCTGCGCCTGGCCCTGGGCACAACCTGCGTGTCATCTAGGAAATTCCCCGGGAGACTCTGAACACGCGGTCGTCCGTACCTGGGGTCGCCTTTGCTCAGTGTTTTCTGTGACCGTGGCGGGCCCACCTCCAGACTGTCTGGATTCCTCCCACGTGCTCCGAGTCACTAGCCAGTGGCCTCGCCACGCCAACCCGGCTTCTCTGCGCTAATAAGAAGGGCTGCCCAATGGTCACACCCCCACGGAGCTGTGGCAAGGACTACGCTGGTGTCTGATACACCCTCAGCAGGACCTGGTTGCGGGCGAGTGCGGGTGATGCTGGCTCCCATCACCGCTACTCCTCCATCTATCACTGCTGGCCCTGCAGGTCAGGAAGTGTCTCCTGCCTCTCTCGGATGGGTGTCCCCAAGCTCACCCCAGCCCAGCCTCCTCACCCTGCCAACCTGTCTCTCCCTGCACACTGGCCATGCTGTTGTCTGGATTGTACCACGGGGTGTCTGCCACACACAGCATCACCCGACCTGGTATTTTCTGAGGAAATAAAAGAACGTATTCCCCCAATCCTGACCTGACTCCCTGTGAAGAGACAGCAGTATGTTGCAGGGTGTGCACTTTGCACTACCAGGGTCGCAGGGTGTGCGTTTGCACTGACCAGCTGAGCGCTGTGGAGGGAGAGCATGCGCAGAGGAATCAGGCAGGCTGGGCACGGACTCTCGCTCTGCCTCACACTGCGTGTGTAACTGTGGACGAGTACTCCCCCGCCTCCTCTACAAAAAGGGCATCAAGTGACATGGCGCGGTGAGTTGCTGCAAATGCTCAAGACGGTGTCGTAGAGCCGGCACGATGGCAAACCCCCAAACCCAAACTCACGGCCATGGGGTCAATTCCGACTGGGAGTGACCCTAGCGGGCAGGGCAGCGCAGCCGTGATTGGGACTGCTTCTGGGAGCAGAACGCCTCCTCTTTCTCACATGCACGATGGAGACACCCACAGGCCCGCTAGATGGCAGGTCCTCATGTTCGACTTGCATACCCGATGCACTTTCCAAGTGGGCACAATCCTCACCGAGGGCTGATGCCAGCACCAGGGCAGTTCCGTGGGAGGTGGGGAGGCGCTGTCTGGATCACAGTGGGCTGGTGGGGTTGAATGCATCAAGGGATCGGCCATGGGGAAAGTCTAAGCGGAAGACCACCTGCTTCTAATAAAAAACGCCAAACCCGAGAGAGCGCCGTGTCCTGCCGGCCCCTCCCCTTTGTCCCTCTTCCTCTGCACACGCCTTTGAGCTGCCGACATGTGCTGACTTTCCTCCTTCCCGGCTCCCGCCGCCGAGGACTTTCCACACGGACTCACTGGCAGGTGAGAACCCTGTGCCCTCCACAGCAAGTCCAAAGGCTAAAAGGGGAGTCCTACCGTGGCCTGCTGGAATAAAGACTGGGGGATTCCCGATGGGGCAAGGGGAGCCAGGCAATCGCGAGTGGCACTGATCAGGCTGGCAATGCAAGTCTCCACAATACAACCTCCCATCTGTGGGATCTGCCTGTGTGCAGGGACTGCCTCACCCTTTAGATGAGAAATTCCACCTTTTGGGTTTTAACAGGGGTCTCCCTTCCGAGCCACAATCCTTGGGGGTCTTAAAAATACTTTCTGATGTTACAATTATTGTTGTTTCATTAGCATCATCCCTTTAACAGCTCCTTATGAGCTTTTTTACAAGGTTTTCTGCAGGTGTAGACTCAGCAGAAGTAGGAGCAGGCTGGACATTGAATGCCCTCCCCGCTCCTCAGGCCTCCCCGCCCCTTCACAGGGCCCCAGCAGAGTAACCGAATGGGTTCCAGGTACACAGACATCTTCACAACCACAGGGAGGTGCTGAGCATACACATCAAGGCAGACGACTGAGCTCAGCAGGGAGCTCAACCAAGCAGAGCAAAGACAGGACCCCATCAGAGAACCTGGAGGGCCCTGGGTCCAAGCCACAGACAGCCGCATACAAAGTTATGCACCAACCGCATCAAACGTTGGAAGAATGGGGGAAATACAGTCAGAACACGCAGGCACTTATTTCGTTACAGTCCGATCTCTCAATGCTGCCTCTTTCTGCTTGGTTTTTATGAAAACTCATTCCACTCAAACGCACAGCTGCCCGCCGGGTAACGCTGGCTCACAGCTGCCCCCCAGGACAAGGAAGAATGCCCCCGGGGGTGGCCAATATGAGGAGAGCCCTGTCTTTCTCCATGAGCATATCTGGTGGTTTGGGACCTCTGACCTTGGGGTTTGCAGGGCAGGACACTCCGAGGGTACTGGGAAAGCCTACACGGGGCCCTGTAGAAGTCCTGGAGGAGGGAGAAAGCAAGCAGCTATTTCCACTCTGGGCGCCTCCTCCATGGCCGCCGCCACACACAGGTGTGGGGCTCAGGAAGGCTTGCTTCACATTCACCTGCTGGACCCGGCTGTGCTTCAGCCCCCGCACACCAGTGTGGTCCCTGTACCACAGGTGAATTTACACGGGACATGCCGAAGTTCCTCTGTTGGTGGCTGTTGAGCGGACTCTGGCCGAGGAGCACGGGCCCATAGGGCTTTCTAGGCTGGAGCCTTTACGAAGCAGTGCGCCCACAGTTTCCATCGAGGAGCCGCCACTAGGTGGGTCAGAAGCGCCAAGCTGTCAGTGAGCAGTCCAGTGCTTAGAGCCGTGCCACCAGGCTCCTTCAGGTTAGTGGTTGTCGCTGCTGTTCCTCTTTAGAGTCCCAGTGTCCGGCTGAAAGGAGTTTTCAAGCAGTGTTAGTTACCATCTAGGGCCCTTGAAATGGAAGCTTCCGAGATACCCCAGGTCCACAGGGACTAAAGCTTCCGAGGAGGGAACAGAAGCAGGGTAGTTCAGAGCGGCGACTGAAGGGGCGTGAGATGCCAAGAATCTGTTTCTGCGACTCTGGAGCAGTGCTTCCCCCAGAAGGTGCTCGGGGCCAGCATTAGCTCCAGACAGAGCCTGGCAGTGGGGACTCAGTTGTTCTTGCTTCCTTTGGGAGCTGAGAGCTAGATAGAGAAAAGTGTCCGAGAAAAGAGAGTACCTTAATGGGCAGTTCCAAAGGTCGAGAGGACCTCTGAACAGGTAAGAGACAAGAAGACTACTGCTTGCTGACGAACAGATGTCAAGCAGAGCCGCCCAGGCGCTGGGAGGTGACCTATCACCCCCAGGGAGACCTAGACTCAGACAAATGCCGAAGGGCAGCCAAGGGCAACTGGTCTCACCGGGGAGCAGAGAGGAGCCACGCCAGGCAGTAGACTCTCCACAGGATCGAAAGCCCGCTGGGGGCTGGTTAGCACAGAGAAAGGACGATATCTGGGTGTGTGGAGAAAGGGAAAGGCCACTCTGCCAGGGCTTAAGTTCAGGGTGAGGGAGAAGCTCGCCTCCAGGGCAAAAGTTAGCAGGGCGGGGGAGGATTACACGAAGCCCTGTAGGCCCTAGAACTCAGACTCAGCTGGTGGGGAGGGATGCCGCAGGCTATCTAAGGAGAGTGCAGCCCCAAATGGTCTGGTGTCGAGTTGAGATTGCGTGCGTACGCTGGATCACCTGTAAATCCGTATCTCACTGCCTTCTCTGGGCTTGGTTGACTTGGGTTAAACTTGCTTCCCCCTAAGCGTTTCTCTCCGGTTCTAACTGCTTGTTGGCACCGCCAGGTGAAGGTGACCCCTGCCCGACGCTGTGAGGGCTGAGAGGCAGGCCCACCCATAGCGCTTCCAGCAGGGAGGGGGGTGAACAGCCGAGAGGTGCTGCCCCTGGCGTGGGGCAGTCACTGCAGATGGCTGGTCTTCTGGGAGCAAAAGAACTCCTACAGCAGGATCTGAGCAGTCTCAGGCAGGAGCACAGTAGGGTTAGTTCGTAAGCCAGTGCCTGCAGTTGGTTTCGGAAGCCCAAAGGCCAGCGAAAAGGAAACTTGTCCGTTCTCCAAACTCTCCCAGCTGCCCAGCCAACAGCGCTCCTCGCTCAGTCACTGAGGCCCGCAGGCCCGTCTACCGCACAGCGTGTCCGCAGAGCAGCACACACTTCTCTGGAGGGATCACAGAGGCTCCAGGATGGGTCCCTCCCAGGACATCCTACAGACACCCCCCCACCCTACGCGCCAGCAGGTCAACGCCAAACCGCTCACGCTGGAAGTCCCTGACTCAAAGCCCAAAAGAGTTCTTGGTGAGCGTTTAAACATGACAGCGGAGGCTTCTGGGTGGCAGCATTTCCAAGGAGGGCAGTCTGAAGTTTGCACAGGCCTGGTTTCTGGGTCCTCTGCAGCTGGTGATGACAACAAACAGGATGATCCACGGGCCTTTGGTCTTGAGCTACAAATGTCAAGGGTGGATTTTCTCCCTGCAACATCTAAAAATAGAACTGGTGGATGGGAAGGAAGAATGGGTTTGGCAACGGCAACACCTGACTTAATTTTAGACTCACGTCCTCAACGGCCTCTTCTCTGGCCTTGGAATCGCCCTCCCCAGAGGGAGCGTCTACTATCTCCAGTGGATCTAGTCTCCCTGTCCAAACCCACTGGGCTTTCCCGAGAGCTTCCAGAGCAAACAGCACGCACACCGGCAGGCCAAAGATGCAGATGAGGGTGCAGTCCATCTGCCAAGCTTCTTCAATCAGGGGAGGAGGGGGCCTCGCAGGACCTAGCTCTAAAGGCGAGTGCTAACACTGGTCATGGGCATTCCAAATGATGTCATTACCAATAGCTTTTGAAATCCCTAAAGGAAAAAAAACCCTAATATCAAACGATAGTACTCTTTTCAGAGCAACAAAACCTTCTTAAGTGAAAGAGAGACGCTCTTTTCAGGTAAGCACCATCGTTAACCCTGCTTTTATTTTCAAAGGAGGCAGCCTGATTGGACACAGGCACACATTACGGGCGTCCATCAGGGTCAGGGGCAGAGCTCCAGGCTAAAGGTGGGCTGAATCCAAGGCTAAACCGTTGCTGGTACATTGATTCCCGCTCCCGGTGGGCTTGTGTGTGTGTCAGAGGAGACACATGAGCCACGGGGTTTCCGACGCCTGGCGTTACACAGAGGATCCCCAAACTTTTCTTCCTGGGAGTCTCTGGCTAATGAGCAGTGGGACAACTAGCCATCTGCGCCAGCCAGGGCCTTCCTCAAGGTAGGATAAAGTGTAGGAAAGAATAAGATCAAACACATCTGCTGCCCACTACTAGTTTAACAGGCCCGGCAGAGAACTGTCTTTGGTGCACCAGCGTCGTGTAGAGAAGAATCTCTCAGCAGGCAGCACCGTGGGCACAGATGCTGGGCTCAGAGATGGCATGAGCAGCGCCGCTGTCTGGTCTGCAGGCTTCCACTAGAACCGGCAGCGTTCAGCAGACCCAGGAGGAGGCTGGAAATGACGGAGGACAAAGGCCGAGACTGCTGGTGGATTGCTTATGCTTGTGTGTCGCACCAAGGGTTTGTGTTCAACAGTGAAGGGCTAGTGGATCCCATCCACGCAGGTACCACAGAAGAAAGGCCTGGGCTCCACTTCTGTAAGATTGTCGTCAGTTCTACACCGACAACGTGTGGGGTCATCATGAGTTCGAGCCCACTGGAGGGCACAGGGTTGGTGTTGGGGTCTGTGCTCTGAGGACTCTGTTGTTTCTTTTTCAGCCTTCAGAAGGACACCCAAGACTACGTGCGGGTATATGCTGTGTCCGCTTCCCTTCTCACCAACCATATAAAGACCAGGAAGGGGCTGCACCTCCCTGCATTCAGCTCTGGGGTTTGATCTAGATCTAGGTTTGGGAGGCCAAACCCACTCAAGGGTGACCAAGGTTAGGCGCCATCATAAATCTAGGGCCTGCCCTTATTACATGTATGCCCTTAGTCCCTCCCCTTCCTATTACGTGTACACCCCTAACTCATCCCCTTCCTGTTACCCTTATGCCTATTGTACAACCCCTTCCTGTGACGTATGTCTTTACCTGTAATTAGGGGGCATGCATGCCCCCAAAGCTATATAAGCCTGGGTTAGCAATAAATCGCCTTCTATCTCCTGGCCCCTCAACCTGTGCTGTGCACAGACCTGGCTGTTGAGATCATGGCTGTCCAGGAGGTGAGCATGCTACCATGAAATGTGTCTGACATCTTTTACTATCTCTCCCATCACTCCCTATTCTCTATGACTTTACTATAATCTTTACATATCTCAACCGTACAATTGCACCTATCGAGCCCCTGATTAGTTGTGGGGGGCTGGCTTCCCCAACACTGGGGCCTCACCTGACTGTGCCGCAGAACAGCACGGGCTCCTGGGGGATGATGGAGAGCTTGGTTCTGAGGTCGGCCAGGCCGATGTCACAGATGCGCACCCCGTCGATTTTGATGCAGCCTCCAGATAACTCCACCAGCCGGAAGAGGGCCATCCCCAGAGAGGACTTCCCTGAAACGGCAGAAACTCAGCTCAGGTTAGCAAATCAAAGGTTGGTTTGTTCTCAGGGTAAAATCTGCTACCATTCTACTACTGCTCGGCCAGAAATTCCAACAACTTCACTGCTCGTGCTGTCCCCACGGTGCTCTCTCCACGACGCTGGCCGGCCTGCCAAAGACAGAGTCCTCTCCTTGTTTTATATGTAACAGCTAAGAAGCAAAGGTATTTGCTTATTATTATCGATCTTATTATCCTTCCCTACACATTATCCAAACTTGAGGACACCCTGGCTGGCACGAATGGTTCGTTGCCCCACTGCTGACGACCCAGAGGCGCCCAGGAAGAAAGGCCTGGTGATCTGCTCTGTAACACCAGCTGTTCGAAACCCTAACAGGCTAGGCAGCCAGAAAGAGACGAGCGACTGCCCTCCACTACCAAGCACATGCATTTAAATCACACAGATTCAGCCTGACAGGAGCAGAGGGTCCGCTGTAAAACGCTGCCTTTCCACCACAGGGACAGGCCTCCAGGCTGAAGGCTTCTCCGGTCTGATTTAGGAGGGAAGATCTTACAAAAGGGAGCCAGGGGCCACCCATGGGGCCAGATTTCTGTCCTGCCTGACTGCTGGAGCAGAGAAGAAAAAAGGGTTCACTGCCGCCCCCAACCGCTGGGGAAAAGACAGAGTCATGGAGGCAAATGTGCTACGGGGGGAGGAGGAGGAAGACTCTTCCAAGCCGGCTTCCCAAGTTCCTGAGCGATTGATTGCAGGTTGAGCAGTGGGTTTGGGGGATAAAGAGATCAGGCTCACAGCACTGTGGTGAGAGAAGCACAACACATTTTCTTAATTGAATCTTAAGAAGTTAGATAAGGAAACAATACCAATCTCCCAGAATCTCACTACTCTTATTTTTAGCACCTCAAGTCTTTCCCTTCTAGTTGAGATTGTACCAGAGGCCCATGAACACAGGCTCCCCTAACCTTTCCAGCAGCGGACATCACTTTGATCTCCAGTGGATAGATTTTAGAAGGGCACAAATGCTCCCGGCACACACTCTCTACTAGTTGGGCTAACCATTGTTTGAAGACCTTAGCCTTTCTGCCTGTGGATGCTCAGGAGGCATCGTTAGGGTTCCCAGTTCCCCCCACTGCCATCAGCTCCAAGTCAGAGTCTCCCAAAGGGCCGAACAGCTGTGGAAACCTTTCAGTGGAGCCCGAGCTTTGACACAACAGAGGAGAGCCCACGGAGCCACTCTGAGCAACGGGGACGCTCATGGACTGTGGGTCTTGTGGTGATGAGACCCTCAAACACCAAGCCCTCTGGAGGGTTCCTCATGCACTCTGCTGTGGTGGGGGTGGATGCAGCCATGAATCAAGGCCACACAGGCGGACGGAAAAGCTGTGGAACCAATAAGGGCTGTCTCACGAGAAGATTCCCATTTAACTGTGAGAAAGCGCTGTGCCGGTGGCAGCAAAGCCAACGCTACCGTCTGCGCGATTCTCCCCAGCAATATGGGAAAACTGACGTGACCGAAGTCATGGCTGGCTGGGGCAGAGGCGAGAAGAGGGGCCGTGCTTGTTTGACTTGATGACCGTGACTCCGTGGATAAGACTGTCATTCAGAAATACCATCCTGTGGAGGGCCACGGCTGTGGAAGAAGGAAAGCCCCCGTGGAAGCAAGGGATGGTCAGGGCCTCTTCCAGACAAAGAGGGTGCCGTGGATCTGGACACCTCGCTCGGTGGTGGCCGAGGAGGTGGTTTGATGGGAATGACAATTGTTATGGATCAGGCGACACCTGTGATAGGGTCATTCAACCCCTAGAGGGGTCTCAACCCACAGGTCTAGAGTAAGGTGTTTCTAAGAGTCTGAGTGAGGTAGCACAAGGTTCTCTGCTGTTTGCTACTGATCTCGGTCTGAGAACGATCGCTGCCTTTGCAGGGACACAGCCCCTTGTTAGAGTGGCATGTGCTCTGGATAGATCGGAGGCAACACTGCCAGCACATCACAAAATGACTTAAAAACGGGCACGGCCTTTGACTCAACACGAACAAGGGCACGTGAAGGTGAAACTGACGACCGCCCAGCGGGGGTTGGTTCAACGTTAGCGGTGGTGCATCCGTTAAACGGAGGGTATCGGACGCAGCACGGACATCACGCTACAGAATATGAACTGACCTGGGGGAACAGGCCGAGGAACACTGAGCGTAAAACCCCTTCTCACAGGTACAGGTGCTAGAAGGAAAGGCCTGAGAAACGTCACCCATCCAACCAGCAGTTATGTCTGGAGCTGGAAGTGTGGGGCTTCTCCCTTTTCGTGCATGACGTGTGCTCTATGTTCAGTGCACCGAGACTGCAGACGTTCATCATTAGAAAACGCAAACCCAGAAACTTGGTTCCAGAAGGGTCCAGAGATACTAATCACCTAACATAGATCTCGATTGAAAGGCTAAAAGTGGTGTTCTAGGAACAGCAGGTCACGAAGCCCAGACCCAATTCAGACAGGAGTCCACGTTTGCCCCGAGTGCACATGCGTACCTGACCCTGTCCGCCCCACGATGCCAATCTTCTCCTTCGGTTTGATGGTGAAGGACACTTTCTTCAGGACCAGCGGGAGGTTTTCTCTGTATCTCATCTCTGCCTCCTCGAAGGTCACCTCTCCTTCCTGGGGCCAGTCGGGCGAGGGAGCCTTGTCCTTAATTCTGGCAGGTGCTTCCAAGGAGAGCGTCTGGGGAGACAGAAGTGGTAGGTTCAGACAGGCCACGTGGACTTCGGGGCCTTGGCACCCTGTCCTCTTACTGTGGGAAATTCCCTGGGCACTAAACGTATCCCTACTCAGCCAGACCAAGGCAGAGTACAATGGCTACTGGGCAGCGGTTCTCAAACCACCTTTTGTCCTGAGGGATCCTTCCACAGCCCGGCCATGGCGGCTGAGGGGAAACCCAAGCGGTGGAGGGGAGACATGAAGCGTCCACCTCTCCTCGGCCCCAGCAGTGTTTACGGGAATCCTCTGAAACTTGCCACTTGGAACCTCTGACCTAGACCCGATGGAGGGGCATCAGGTCCTGACCCAGACTGTCACCTCAGCTCTGCCGCCAGGAGCAGAGTGGCCTGGACATGACATGCTCCACCCTCCCCGGCTCTTTGCTCCTCAGCTGTATGCTCTGGGGACTGAGTGGAAATCCGTTCCAGCTTTAAAATACTGTCGCCTGGGTAATTTCTGTCACCAAGAGTTGGACCTCACAAAGTTGGAAAATTAGCTGGCAACCGGCTTTGGGGCTGAGTCCTCTAGGGAATGAAGGGCCAAGGACTGCAGTTCCCTGTGAAGCCCAGGGCTCCAAGCTGGAAGGACGCTGTGCTGGGACGGACATCCAGGTGGGCATGGGCCAAGGCAGCCAGTCCTTGGAGAGAGGACTGGCTTGTACAGCGTCCATTTACCACCCGCCTGACTATGGCAGCCTGGGAATCCCACTCGCAGCGGTATGTCAAACACTACCTACACACCCACCACCACCAACCACCACCACCAACCACCACCACCACCACCACCCTTCCACAGACCAGGCCAGTGGACAGCCTCACACACGGACAAGAACAGCTATTCAGCCCATATACAGCTGCCAATTGTCCTGAAAAGAATCCCTCCTAAGTTTAAGATCTAGCCTATAAATAAGGGGTTCATAATTAAGGCCAAACCTTCATTCGGAGTCAGAACTGACTCAGAGGCAGAGAGGTTTTTGGCTTCAGTGAGGTAGGTCCCCGCTTGAAAACACTCTCAAGTTACAAACACTCAGTTTTCAGCAGAAAGAACCGTTTTTCAAAACCCTGTGAGCCACCAACGTGGAACTTGGAATGCAGAGTCTATCTGTGTAGGCGAGGTTATGAGTGCTGGGCAAATCGCATGCCAGGCCCCCAAATGGATACACTCTTGAGAGTCAAGTTTACCCTTTGCTCCTTTCTGTAACAAAGCTGCTTTCTGAGCTGTACCTCCAAAGCCAGCATGTGCAGCCACGGCGAGACTGCAGGGTGCCTGGGAAGGTGGGAGGAGCCGGACAAGCTCATTATCAATGGAAGTAACTGGCTTCTAAACCGCGGAGGCGGTTTAGAAGAGGCCCTGGTGGTATAGTGGTTACACATTGAGCTGCTATCCACAAGGTCAGTGGGTCGAAACCACAGGCTGCTGGAGGGCAGAAGACGAGGCTCTCTATTCGAGGGAGGAGTTGCAGTCTCAGGACCCACAGGGCAGTTCTACCCTGGCCTAGAGGGAGGCTCGCCATGAGGTGGAATTGAGTCAATGGTCGTGAGTTTGGCGTTAGCCATGGAGCTTGGATCAATTTGGAACATACAAGCCTGGTTTCCTCCTCTTCCTCACCCTCCTCATAGCCCTCAGTTCCCCCAGTTCCTGCATCACGACTTTCAGAGGGGAGGCTCGTCTTTGGGTTTTTGCTTGCTTCTCAGCAGGGTTTCTGAAAGCCATCTCTGGCCAGGAAGTGAACTAGACCAATAACAACTAGCAATCAAAACCAAATCCACCCCTCCAGCTGATGCGTGTGGACAGAGCAGAACTACCTCGGTGGGTTTCCGAGGCTGTCGCTGTTTCCTGAAGCCTCATCTTTCACGGTGGAGCAGCTGGCTGGTGGATTTGAACTGCTGACAGACAGTGTGGCAAGCAGCCTGACTGTGCCATGGTTTTAAATCATGTACAGAACACGCCACATTTAGTCCTGAACACTCTTGACAGGAAGCCAATGAACCATTTGCAATTCAGTTCTTCCCAAAGTGGAAGATAGCTCCCTCCATCCCCTCACCCCAGGGGTGTGGAATGATCCAGGGGCCTGCAAAAGCAGACACCTACACTTTATCCTGGACTAGTGCCTGTCGAAGAACATGTTTGCATTCTGGGTAATTTCTTCCTGAAAAGGGCGTGGTAGGCCAACTAAGTTTGGGAATCTATGGATTAGATGATATTCTCTTCTCCATTCCTCACATGCCCTAGACTTGGGATAAGGAAGGTAGAGGCGGGGGCCCTGGCACGTCCTTCAGTGAAAGGGTGAAAAGGACCCAGAAAGGACCGGGTTGGGCCCCCGTCACCGAGCCGCTGGCAGTCTGACCTTAATGTAGTGGTTGATCCTCTCCACCGAGGTGAATCGCGCTTCCGTCTCAGACGCTAGTCTGACAGTGAACTGGAACAGCCCGGTTAACTGACGAGGGAAAGGGAAAACCAATGAGAGAATTTGTCACCAAAACGTGCCAGGCCCATCTCCTTCGTTTAGGGGACCATGACTGAGGTGAGATGAAGTCCCATCATATGGCTTTTGCCCTTTGGTTCTCTAGAACAAACAGCTCGGGAGAGTCCCCTTTGCCTTAGCTCCTGCCTCAGAGGGGCTGTCACTGCTGTCCAGGCTCCAGAGGGATGGAGGCTGTAAATATCTACTGAGGCAGACAGCCTCATCCTTCTGCCATGGAGCAGCTGGTGGGTATGAACTGTCAACCTCCTGACCTGACCCTGCGGAGCTGATGGGCATTTCCTGGGTGAGCAGTAAATAGGTTAGTCTGTGATTTTCTGTCTGGTTGTTGGCTGCAGCCTGCCGGTGGCTGGTAAGCACCTTGCATGCATTGGTCAGTCGCAAGTGAGCTGCGGTGCAGTCCATGATGCCTATGACACCCCCCCCACC
>NW_022111307.1:8449502-8456871 GCF_000313985.2 Echinops telfairi | reverse complement strand
CCCCGCCCAGGGGCCATGCCTTAAAACGGACATCTTCCCACTCTGCCTGCCCCCACCAAACACACATGGCAATTGCCAAACAGAGCGGGAGCTGCTTCAGAGGGGCAATGGTCAACACGGGAGGGAGGGAAGGAAGGACCCCAGACACTGACCTGGATGGCATACGCCATGGCGAGGCCCGCATAGGCTGGGGGGATCTGCCCGTGCATGAGGACAACCATCAGCCCCGTGGTGGTGATCAGCGCGATGCTCATCAGATCCAGCCGCACGGCCAGCCATCTCATCGCACACGTGAACAGGAATAACGGGGCCTGGTTGTCATCCAGGAGCTCCTGGTACCTGTGAGGATGACAGACAGCTGGCCGATTGGCAAATGCGGTAGGTCCTACACGAGCCTGGCCTGTGGAGGAGACGCTGAGGAGCTTCCTGCTTCTGCCTGGGAGAGTGACTTGGGAACATTAGGAGGGCAGGAGGTCCAGGCTTTTCTCGGGGTGCGAGTCTTTCTCGTTTCACTTTCAGAGACACAAGCTGAAGGGTAAAATATTCCACTGAACGACGCGAAGGGAGGATGGCAAAGACCATGGAAGGATGCTTGTGCTCAGCTTAGCAGATGGCGGAGGTCAGAAGTTATTTCCCCGAAAAAAGAGAGAAGTCAGAGAGGCAAACGGCAGAAATGGTCCCACCGAAATCAACCAGACACCCCGCTATTCAGTCAGTTCTGACTCACTGCCACCCTCTAGGACAGGGGGAAGTGTCCATGTGGGTTCCCAAGGCTGTCATGTTATGGGACTCGTAAGCCTCGCCTTTCTCTCCTGGAGTGGCTGATAGTTCTGAACTGCTGACCTCTTGGTTAGCCGCCCAACACACAACCACTGTGCCTCAGGTGGCACAGGAGAAATCTGAAAGTTCTGCAGACAAATGGTGCCTGCTTCCTGGGTGGTGAGCTCAATCAGAGCAAGAGAGGTTTAACAACTCCTGCCACTGAAGGAGCAAGGAGCCTGGTGGCACAGTGGTGATGTGCTCAGTCGGTTGGTAACCAGAGGGTCAGCAGCTTGAAACCACCAGCCGCTCCGTGGGAGAAAGACGCTTTCTACTCCATGAAGAATTACAGTCTTGGAAACCCACAGGGGCAGTTCTACTCTCATCCTACAGCAGGGTCTCTATGAGCCGGCACTGACGCGATGGCTGGGAGCTTGAGTCCCGGCGTACTGGAGGAGCCAGGCAAGAGGGGGAGCTCCTGAGAAGGAGACCCACTGTCACAGGGTCCTAGAGGGCAGCCCAGACCCACCGGAGGCTCAGGGTGCCTGCCACACACCGTTCCAGAGCAGGAAATCTTGCCAATCAAGTGCCTCTTGCTAAAACAAAACTAGACCACCCCCACACATAAAACCCCACATTCAGTGATCTCACCCCCCCAGTTAACAGTGGGTTCCTATCCTGCCGCAGCACAAGACACACGCTCAGTGCAGTTCTTCTGAAAGTGAGACTGTTTTCCCCAGTTGCTTGACATTTTCTGAAAAACCAAGTTTGTGTTTTTGGCCACTTTCGTCTACATTGTCTTTTCAAATTAATCAATTGATTTTTGGAAGGGGTAATATATGCACAGAAGTTTTTAAAAAAACATAAAGACTTTATCAAGAAAGTCTGTCTTTCTTTCATCCACCTTTGAGCCACTCAGTCTCCCTCTTTCAAGAGATCATTCTCAGTCAGTTCCTCTCGATCCCTGTCAGAGCTCGCATAAAGGTGAGACGCGAGATGCACTTCACTGGCAGAGTACCACGTCCATGTGGCTGTACTGTGCTTGTACACTACTGGGTCACAGAGCTGACGTCTGTGGGCAGTCTCTGGGCCTTTTTGTGTTTTCAAAGTGACATCTTTTTTGTTTGTTTTTAAACACGTTAAAGACGTCTTTTACAGATTTTCCTATACTATGGTTTATGTAAACAGTTAAAGGGCATCTGGGTTACTCTCATTCCCTTGCTCCTTAAGGACTAGCTATGTATGTACGCTTTTCAAATAAACAACTTTTAACGGCTAAAAAAAATGCCGGGCTAATGTCAAGGATTACCTTTGACTATTAAAAAAAAAAAAAAAAGCAAACAAAGCCACTCAAGATTGACAACATGGATTCCAAACCCGTGTTTAAGAAGGAAGTCCTAGCAGTACTAACGCACATTAGTCAGAGACCATACCTGCCTCAAGACACTAAGGCACTAGTGACCTCTGAAGAGCTCTTTACTACATGCCTGAGGTGCTGCTGGCTCCCCTTGCAGCCCTCTTCCCCGCTCCCCGCTCCAACACTGACCTGTGGAGAAACTCCTGCCCCTTGTCGTAGGCATGGATGGTGGCAAGGCCCTGGATGCTGGAGGTGATGTGCGAGAGGAAAGGGGACTGCGTGATATTGTCCAGACGCTTCAGTTCTCGAATGAAAACCCTGGAGAGCAAACCAGTCTTGTCTCAGAGCGCTCGATCAGCACCTCGGGCTTCACCCTCGTCCCAGGAGACAGGAAGACACCCTGCTTACCTGGAGACAATGTGGAGCACTGCAAAGAGGAGGAGGAGGGGTCCCACTGCCACGAGTAACCACGGGAAGACACTGGCAATCATCCCGACACAGAAGACAACGAAGATGACGTTTTGGATGAACATCTCGGCCTGGAACGGCAGGCGCACGTCGACTGGAGGGCCACAAGGAGAGGGTCAGGTCAGGGGCTCAGACAAGGAACATGGCGCCCAAAATGAACGCCAACAGGCAGGGGCTCCACTCTGGCCACTGTCAATGAACATTTGGATCAAGGACTCCATAGGAAAAAGCCTGCGCGGGAATCCAGAAGTTCAAATTCTAATGGAAGTCAGACTTTCTGGAACCACTGAAGACAGAGGACCCCTGAAAATATTGCTGAGAGAAGCAATAAACACTCCCTGAAGCCCTCTTCAAACCAGTGTGTAGCTTAGTTCGTAAAGCAGATCTGCCCTGAGCACTGAGCGCTTTAAAGAACTATGTTTATGGAAGCCTTGGTGGCGTCGTGAGTTAAGCATTGGACTGCTACACCAAAAGGTCAGCAGTTTGAACCCACAATGATGTTCCCTGCTCCCATAACTACTTAAAGTCTTAGTCGGACACAACAGGGGCAGGTCTGCTCGATCCTAAAGGGCTGCTATGAGTCAGAATCAACTCAACAGCAGAGAATTTGAAAAAAAAATTTTTTTGTAACTCTATGGGATCAAAAGGACAACAGCAAATTAAGAGATTAAATAAGAAGATAAGGGCACAGTGACTGCATGTTAATGGAGTGACAGGGGTCACAACCTCAGCAATGTCATCAATGTTACGTAACTGTACATGTAGAAATGTTGAACTGGGGTATGACCAGGTGTGTATATTTTCAACAGCAATAAAAAATACGGAGAGAGAGAGATTGACTCTTATTCCCATACCATCTCTACCCTCACTCTCCGGGCACCCTCTTTAAACACCTTCTTTTACAAAGTAGCGTGTGCCTGCTGTACAGTATTTGGGAAATTAGTGCACAAGAAAGAAAACAGGAACCATCTATATGTTTACTGATCTCAACAAACTGATTCAAGACATTGCTCTTCATGGAAATCTTTAAACAGATCCAGACATTGAAAAGGGAGGAACCCTCATCACTTAACCCTTTTTCATTATCTCTTTTTGGTCATCTGCACCCCCCCACCCTATTTGCACACACACCCTTATTTATACATTATAGATAGATTCTGGCTAGAGTATTTTCATGCAAACCCAAGACATGCTGATTACATTTTAAAAAATCTTTTAAAATAAGTTTTCTTTTTAAAGAGTTTTCCATATTTTTGAAAATTGTGCAGACAATACTGAGTCCCTGTACAACTCCCCTGCCCTCTTATACTGCTTCTCCTTATTTACACCTGGGCCTTCCTGTGGGAGCTGTTACAAATGAACCAGCACTGATACATTACTAACTCAAGGTCCCAGTTATTAAGGTGGGTGCTTTGTGTTGTACAGGCCTGTGGGTTGTGACAAATGTTTCTTGTCCACCGTCTGCCACCAGTGTCCTCCAGAACAGCCTTCTCTTTGCTGTCCCTCCCTCCCCAAAACCTCTGGCAGCTACCCGTGGTTTCACGGTTTCTGTTGTCCGGTGTTTTCCGGGATGTCCTGTGGCTGGAACCACCGTGCTTGGAGCTTTTCAGATGGACTCCTTTCACTCAGTAACAAGGATATAAGGGTCCTCCGTGTCCTTCTGTGTCTCCGTGGTTCATTTTTCTCTCCTTACTGAATCAAGCACCGGGTATGGAGCCACCAATCTGTCCTCTCACCTACTGAAGGACATCTTAGTCCCTTCCAATTTTTGGCAACCATGAATCAGACTGCTAGAAAAACCTCAAGTACTAGTGTTTATATGGGTGGTGTGTTTTCGTTTCATTTGGGTAAACACCACGCCATTGGTTTTATAATCACCTACCCACGTCTGCCTCCTCTGAAGGCTGCACAGTGCCCTTGCTAAATCATCAGCTCTGCCATGACACAGATGGGCTCAATGCCCAGCTCTGTTACCTAATAGCTATGTGATCTTAGGCAAGTTACTTAACCTCCCTAGACATCAGTGTCCTCATTCATTCAGTGGCTGAAACAATGCCCATTTCGTACGGCCACGGGGAGGATTAGGATATTGGGTGCAAACGCTCAGCAGGGCGCTTGCAACACACTAAGCCTGGAACAGATGTCAGGTGGCAATACTTGAAATCTGGGTCGTGGGGAATATGTATGTTCGGGGGCCTGGCAGTGCCCAGGCAGCATCAGGGACCCACAGAACCTGCCAGAGTTGTGGGCCTGGGAACCAGGGCACCACCTAAAGCAACTACGTGTGGGGGAACACCAGGGCCCCTCTCCCCAATGCCCCATAACCCCATCCTCCCCATCTTGTTTGCAGGCCCAGTAACACTGAACAGAAACGTCATGCAAGGCGGAAAAACTCAGGCTCTCTGCCAAAATGCAAGTTGAAGCAGAGACCAGGCCCAAGCTGAAAAGCCCCTGCTGAGAAAAGGGGCTGCCAGAGAGGGGCTCTCGGCCTCTAAGCACTGATGACGGTCTGCAAGCTGGGGGAAAGCCCTTGGAATGCGGAGGAGGGTCCAGGAGCTCCAGATCACGACACCAGGAGAGTGGCAAGTACCTTCATCCATGTCTTTGGAAAACCTGTTGAGGATTCTCCCCGTGGGGGTAGTGTCAAAAAACTTCATAGGGCTGCGAAGAATCTTCCGGAAGAGCTCATCGTGGAGACGGGAAGAGGCCCGCAGTGTGCCCTGAGGAACAGAACACACGGGGATCAGGCCAGCGACCTGGTTCTTCCCCTGCAGGACACCCCCAGAGCTCACAATACATCCCCACTGGGAGGGAGGTGGCGGACCGGGGAGTCTGACACATGGGATACAGGTCATCTCCGGGATGGCCTGATACAGGACAAGCCCCGGAGAATGCCTGTCACAGGACGGAGCCCGGCAGTCACCAGGGCAAGGGGAACCAGGGCCTGCCCACCACATACCTTCACGAAGGCCACCCCTCGCACGGCCTTCAGGAGCAGCATGGCAGCCATGGAGAGGGCGTAGATGCTGGCGTAGTAGTGCATGAGAGGGTTGTCCTTCATGCTGTCACTCACCACGGTCCTGTTCCCGACTAGGGTCACCGTGACGTTCTGTGGGTAGGGCATGGTGAGACCAGGCTCCCGGGGCTGACCGCAGCCTCCACTCGCCCCACGGGTTTCAGGACAGTGCCCCGGGACTTGGCTGCGGTAACCACGGGGCAGGCTCTGCCACCTCCTCCCCGCTTTCTCTCCAGCCTGTGGAGGCCCCATTGGCAAGGAGCTCCGCTGCCCCAGCAGTGGGCCACGGTCCCGAATCTTTGGTCATTGTTCCTTCTGTTTGAAACCTAGAGGTAGATTTTGTTTGGTTTGGAGTTACAGTTCCACTTAGGGTTAGGGCTTGCGTTAGCATGAGAACCAGCCTAGGCCTAGTGGTAGGGTTACGGTTAGCTCTAGGCCTGGGGCTTGGAGAGGATCCGGAGAGACGCCCACATGCCCCGACAAGTGATTTCCCCATGACGGGAAGCCTTACCCCACTTCCTTGCTTGATCCAGTAACTCAGCCACCAGGTGCTGAAGGCAGTGCTCCCCACATTCAGTACAAAAAGGGATATGATGACCAGGAAGGCCAAGGGGCCGCCTGCAGCCTGGATGTAGGCGCCATAGACAGACCAGGGCAGTGAGCCCCGCCCCTTCTCCTCGGCCTGCACCAGCTGCCCTAGGGAGCGGACAGAAACTTGAACTCAGCAGGTAAGGGCTACTCTGCCCAGAGCCAGCCGCCCAGAGGGCAGCAGACGCAGAGAGCCTGTCGCTGCCCCGCACAAGGCTCTACACCTTCCATCAGAAGCCCTTTAGTGCTTACTGAGCTCCAGCAACCAGGCCCAGGAGGAGGGCCCGGAGCAGGAGAACAGTCCCTGCCGGGCAGACAGATAGACACTCCCTCTCACAAACGAGATGGGTTACACGCAATGCAATGACAAGAATCCTCTTCAAGGCAGCTGGGGGACACCCAGGAGGGGCAGTGCAGCGCCACGAGAGGGAGGTTTCCTGAGCAGTCCACACTGCACCAGGAAAGACACTTCAGAGCCAAGCCCCACTGCCACTGAGTCGATTCCAACACATGGCTTCTGAAACTGTCTTTAAGGGCTCCCTCAGGGTGACTGGTAGGTTTTAACCACCGACCCTCTGTGAGCTGCCCGTGCTCACCCGCAGCACTACCAGGCAAGACCATGACCGTGAGCGGAGGCAGGGCACGGAAGGTCTGGATCGTGAACACAGCACAGAGCACTAAACTTCCCAGGAGCTCGGGGATTAGCAAGCGATATGGGGAATGAGCAGGCTTTGGGCAGAAGGCAAGCTCGGGTACGTGGTCAGGCACCTAGGGGTGTCTTGAGCACTGTGATTCCACCCCTCAGCAGGGGAGAGACCCACGGAGACCCGGCTTTGAGACCGGGAAGGCTTTCAGGCTAGGGCGAGTGGGGCTGCCTGTTTCGGCCTGCTCTCTTGGCGGTGCGCAGGACTGGCTCACAGAGCCGCCAGGCAGAGGCCCTGACAGGGGAAGGTGGGAAGACATGGTGAGGGGTCTCCCTGGGGGCCCGGTGGTGCTGCCGCCGCACAGGGAGCCTCTGCGTGGTGCAGTGGTGAAAGGCCAACGGTTCGCAGCCACCAGCTGCTGGAGACGAGGAAGCTGAGGCTGTCTGGCCTGCTTCTATGGAGAGGACAGCTTGGAGCTCTGTGGGGGCAGCGCTACTGTTCTGCAGCGTTGCTGTGAGTTGGAATCGGCTTGTTTTT
>NW_022111307.1:8445458-8449353 GCF_000313985.2 Echinops telfairi | reverse complement strand
GACCTGCTCCTGTCAAGAATGCAGACCTGTGTTCTACTCTGCCCTACAGTCACTGAAGGGGGCTCAACTGGAGGAGGACTGACAACGGGCCTTCGGGATGTTTCCCTGGAGCCTCCCCTCTGGTCAGCAGCCTGGGCCACAACGGTGCTCCGTGTGCTCCCCAGGACTCCGTGCTATACAGATGGACACATGTGTTTCCACAGAGGGTCTGCTGTCCACACCGCAGTCGGCAGGAACACGCAGACCCCACCTCGTGTGCCGTTGGCTTTTGCTGTGGGAGCCAGCTTATCTTACCTATTCGATTTCGAGTGAAATCTCATCCTGCTTATCTTTCTGAAAGACGGGGAAGAGGCAGGTCCACCGACCTACCTTGCCTAACACTGCGCTTACAGCTGCTGAGGAGGAGAAGGTAAAACCAGACCCACCCCAAAGTACCAGTCAAGCTGGGGGGGGGGGTGTGTGTGACAGAGCAGAAAGGGAGCGCTTAAGCAGCACTGTCATCCCCCACCCCCCTTACCCCTCCTAAATTGACAAGCAGCTTAACCTCTAAAATGCCCAAGGTCTTTCAAACACTCCTGGAATGCCCAAACAGGGTTCTGCTGATAAGAGGCAGGAAGTGAAAGCAGGGCCAAGGACATGGGATGCCTGGCTGTCCTGACTCCAGTGTCTCATGACAAGCCCACGCGGGGACAATTTACGACACGAAGCACCCAAGGGCTGCATGCTCCTGGAGCTGTTGGGATCAACTTGTACAGACCCAAGGTGAGCTTCAGGAAGGCGTGGTGCCTCTTGCCCCCCATCCCCTCCTTCCTCACTCAAGATGACTCAGCCAAAGTGATTTCCACCCTCACCCTGCCCTGTAGAGTCAAGAGAAAGCCCAGGGTTAAAGGTCATGCTTACCCTGGCCAGTGTACACAAACACAAAGCACTATTGCCTCTTGATCTACCCTGCCGTTCCAGACGTCAGGCCGTGTTCTGAAAACACACGGTGCCACCCAACACACTAAACACTAAATTATTGGGTGGCACAAATTCTGATAAGCGTTAACGGCCCAACTATAGCCTCTGAAAAGGTCATTCGTTACCTTCCTCCGCCTTCACGGCTTTCTCCTTCTTTACAGATCCCGCTTTAGGACCCTTGTCTTGCGACTTCTGTGAACCACCGGCTTCCTTTTTGGAGTTAATCTAACAATATAAAGAGCAAACAATGCCTCCAGTCACACCGCGATCAGAACCACCCATAGACGCTGCAGGAGTCCCGGTGGGGTCACCGGTACCCGTTGGGCTGCCAAGTGTTAAGTCTGCGGTTGGAAAACCACCAGCCGCCCTGCAGGAGGAAGGCGGGGCTTTCGGAAACTCACAGGGGCAGTTCTACCCTGTCCCGTGGGGGCGCTGTGAGTCAGAGTTGACTCGATGGCAGTGAGCTTGGCTTGTGTAGGTGCAGCAGCTCTTACTGAAAGGGCCCCTACACCCAACTCCCTAAACAAGCCAGCCGCCCTCCTTCCTTCCACTTGCTCTGCTGCAGACCCTCTCAGCCCCCAAACCTGCGGCCTCGGTCCTGCTGGGGCCCCTGCACCTGCCCACCAGGGGGCCACTGCCAATCCTCCCACTTCACTAATCTGGAGAGCTGATCCCGCCCCGGGGCAGACGGAACCTTCTGGGTGGGGTTTTTCCAGCCCTCAGTGGCTCCCTTCCTGGGGCCCCTCTCCTCCCCTCCACTCCTTGGAGCTCTGAGACCCCCCTACCCCAATTTCACACATTACAACCTCCCCCAAGGCATGGCTGCATGCTGGAGAGAGACTGAAACAGCTTTCTCAACCCTGACTGTCGCCACTCAGATGGCTCCTGCCTCCGTCCTGTGCCGGTGATGCCTTCGAGGGCCCCAGCCTGGGGATGGGCTCACTCCCTCCTCGCTGCCTCACAGCACCTGGGCTGGCACCTCTGTAACAGCACAAAGCCATGTGGGTGACCTGGGGCTACAGTCTCTCCTACAGGTGAGAACCCCCAAGGACAGAGATAGCTCAGGTTCATGGCTTCCACCCACACAGAGTCTAACACGAACAACTGTTGGTCCATATCGGACTTCCTCTGACAGCCAGCACGTGGAACCTGGCTTACCTAGTGCCATCTCTCCCGCTCCAGGTTGCCTTTCCCATCTTTGGATGGGAATCCCGTTAACAGAGAGCACTACACTTAGCAATCTGGCCCAGGCGCCCAGGTGGCTTCCCAAGCAGGCACCTCTCCAGTGCATACACAATAGCCACTTTCAACGGACAGTTTAGAAAATAGGATGACACCCAGAGACTGAAATAAGAGTCCCTGAAATGGTCCCCAATGACTGCCTGCTTCCATCCCTTTCAGATTTCAAAAGGACCCAGGAGCCAAGAGAATAGTCATTAGCCTCCCCTGAGTGCACTCCCAGGACCTCAGAACAGAGCGCAAACTAGGGGCGCAGGGGCAAGAAGGAAAAGCTTCTTCTCCTCCCCCCTCACTGCCACCACATATGCTTGCCACTGAGAACGGAGACTCCACCCCCACTTAAGTCTTACCTCAACCGGGGGCGTCTCTCCCAGCAGCAGGTGATTAAAAATGGCTGCGTAGTCCCCATTGATGTTCATCAGTTCCTCGTGGGAGCCTCTCTCTGTGATACAGCCCTCTTTCACGAAGATCACTTCATCACAGTCCACCAGGTACTGCGGACAGAGGCAGGGACGGCACGCACATGCACTCCAACTCTCTTTCTAGTCCAGTGCTTCCCACCTGCCCCAGGGGACCCCCAGGCACCTGGCAAAATCTGGGGACAGTCTGGGTTGCTGCCACTTGGGGGTGGACATTACTGGCACTTGTTGTGGGTCGAGGCGGCTGCTAACCCTCCTTCAGTGCACAGGCCAGCCCACCCAGCCCCACCCCAACAAAGAATGACCCTGCTCCAAATGTCAATGTGAGCAGCAGTGCATGACTGGGAGGTGAGTACAACCACCGGATGAGGCCACGGCGCGCTCTGGGACAGAATGGGGGCGGTTAGCCCCCCAAACTGGTCAGCATACGGAATGGGCGACAACTTCCTTGAGCTGCTGGCCAAAGGGGCTGCCTGTCATGAAATCATGGGGAAAGGACTTGTTTCCTCACAACAGAGAGATGTGAGCACGAGGCTTTCCAAACTACTCGGCCTCCCCTCCCAGCCCTTACTTGTGATCTAGATGCAGGAGCTACCAGGCTCCCCAAAGCCTCTGCTTTCAGATGACCAGCTGGTCCGCTGACACAGTGTGGGGGACTTCCTGGGGGAGCAGCAGCCTACCTGTAACTGGTGGGTAATGAACAGAACGGTCTTGGACTTGAGGTGCTTCCGGATAGCACCATTGAAGATGTGCTTGCCCACGTGGGCATCTAAGGCACTGAGGGGGTCGTCCAGGATGTAGATGCTCCTGTCACTGTACAAGGCCCGGGCAAGGCTGATCCTCTGGCGCTGCCCACCACTCAGGTTGGCGCCTCGCTCGCCGATCTATGGGAGCCCAGGGTGTGTGGTGAGGGGTCGGCGCACGCCACCCCAGTCATCTCTCTCAAACAACTTCCTTTTGCTAAATTCCCAGCCTGGACAATCCATCCTGACGGTCCCTCCAGGACCTACTCTGGAACTGCGGGAGGCAGTCAGACCCCTCTCACCACGTCTGGTCACCAACCAATCTCACACCTGGCCCTGCCACTGTCCTTGCTTCCTACTTCCAACAGAGCAGAGCAAGATTTTTTTTCACAACACCAAGCTGGCCAGGTGCTCCCCTTGTGTAACACTCTGCATGAGTCGTTTATGCCCTCTATCACGGAACCTACGTGCCCAAACACGGCTAACACAGCAGGCTCTTTCCCACTCAGCCTCCCCAGCAGTTCTCAGTTCTCA
>NW_022111307.1:8415084-8445333 GCF_000313985.2 Echinops telfairi | reverse complement strand
CCCTGGGATGGGAGCCTTGCAGCACACACAGTTTTGTGTCCTGCCATTTCCGTGCTGGGTCCTGCTCAGTTGTGGAGCCACCTCCTCTCTGACGCCTCCCCCAACCTCTCCTCTACGAACACTCCAAAGAAGAGGGACTCCTGTTCAGCCCACTTTTTGTTTGCTCGTCTCCTCCTCTTCACTGCACACTTCCGGAGGTGCCCATCACGGCCCTAGCCCTTCTATACTCAATGCCCAGCGGACACGGGCATGCAGTGAGCGTCTGATAAATGTTGACTGAATGAAGGGCAGGCAGATACAGCTGTTCAAGGCTAATTGCCTTTAAAAAATTCTTACCCTTAAAAAAACCATGCAATAAACTCAGGATGTGCAACCTCTATATGCATCGGATGACCTCTAGGGCTTGTTAAAACAGTTTGCTGCTTCCCTGGACATGCCTGGGGCATCCGATTCAGTTTGCCTGGGGCAGACCCTAAGAATCTACCTTGTTAACAACTTCACAGGTAATTCTGATGCTGCTGATCTAGGGACCACAACTTCAGAGCCTCTGTACCACTACTACCCATTCACCAAATCTAGTTTGAGGGATTTAACGGAAGTCAGCTGATAAAATGCCAGCCCCAGAGTCTGCCAGGGCAGCTCACAGGAGCCACGTTTCCACACTGAGGAGCATAAATTAGTTCCCAAAACATGCCTCTGGACATGGGTGCAGGCCAGAGAACCAAAGAGGGCACCGTTCTAATGCAGCTTCCTTCCTGCTGAAGGAGGGCTCCCTGCAGATGCCCCGAGCAAGCAAAGAAGGCTGGCAGAATGAAATTCAGGAGTGGGGATGGGCGGGAGGCTTAATGTGCACACACCCGACTGTGGTGTGAAGAACGCACAGAGGGAAAAATAGGAACTCTGAATCAACAAGGTGCTTTTATCTAAAACTCTCAGGACATACAAAATACTGGTAGGTAAAAAACGTTAGCGCTAACATCCCTGCCCTGGAGAGCAGATGATTCTTAAATAAAATCCTAACGAAAGCAAAATGTTGAGTGTGGAACTTTCTTTAAAATGTTTAAGATTTCTCTGGTGAGGGTCTGAACACAGCCCTGCCGACCACCTCCCGGTGCCCGCCCGGGGCAGGCCCGTACCTCCGTCAGGTCGCTGTTGGGGAGAATAGCCAGGTCAGGCCTCAGGCAGCAGCTGTTCAGCACAGTGTTGTATCTGGGGGGGACACAGAGACTTAGCATCAGGGACACAGGTGGAGGAGAGCCTGCTGACTTGGGTGGCCTTGTGTCTCACACGGCCCTGAGAGGAAGTGTGTCAGACATCGAGCATTCCTTGCCTTTCTTCATCAAACTCCTTCCCAAAAAGGATGTTGTCTCTCAGAGTGGCATTGAGGATCCAGGCCTGCTGGGCCACGTACGCGAAGGTCCCACTGACTGCAATGCTGCCTTCTAGAAGGGTCATCTAGGGAGACAGACACCAGCCAGTGACAGCATCCCACACAACCATCGCCTGATGCCGAGGGCGCCCCACATCCCACAATGGAGTCTGTAGGCTTGTCAGCGATTTCCTGGGGTGCTTTTTGGACCTCAATCCAGACCCTGCAGCTACAGAGAAAAATCAAAGCTCTCCTCATGTGTGGCTGGGAGCCCAGCACACCCCAAGGCCGCAGGAACACCACAACCTGCCAGCTTTTCTTCTCTTGAGCTGACTCTTTTAACTACAGGAAGCATAAACAGGGATTCCCTTTTGGAATTCCCCGCAGAGAACTGGAAGGACTCAGGCTGGCCATTGCCGAAAGATGATGGCTAGTCCCTTGATCGACAGAAGCAATCCCGGTGCTTGGCCAGACCGGCCATCTCTGTACAATGAGGAGAGAAGTAAGGGGTGGAAGGGGAAGGGCCAGGTTACAGCCACTGCATTTTCAGTCCCTGCATGGATATGAACTGACTTGGGACTATGTAGACATTTGTCTTGGGTTATGGAGGTGATCTACAGCTTCGAAACAAAGATCTATTAACTAGCTTGTACAGTGCTTGCACATCCAAGCGTGTCCTAACACACCCACCCCTACACACACACACACACACACACACACACACACACACACAAATACCTGCTGCAGGACATAACTGGACAGCACACTGATGGTGCATTTCAGAGAGTCCGAATCCTCCCAGAACTGAGCCTTCCTGGCTGTTGCCCCCCGGACAATGCACAGGCAGCACTGCCCACAAACCAGCTTCTCCTTCCCGTGATGGGACAAAGGGCAAAGCCACACTCCGATGTCAACCTAACCATGTCCCGGTCAGGTCCGAATTAGGAGTCTCTGAGACTGCTGAGCACTTCAAGGGGACCCTCCTCCTTACCAGAACGGCCCATAGTCTGAATGAGTGTAAAAATACACTCCCAGCCGCCCCTCTTCAATGCCGTTGAAGAAGCTAAGAACTTCATCTGTCAGGCGGTGCCAGCAGTCTCATGGTGACCCTCCCCTCAACCACCTACATCAAGCTTCATTTGAAGTCATGTTTTGAAGCCGTTGGAAGTACCTTACTTTCCCCCCAATTATTTAGTCCGAAAACAAAGGAAAGGGGAACCTGTCTCAGAGGATCCTCAGCCGTGGCCCACAACTCTCAACAGAAGAGCCCTGACCTGGGCCCCTCCCTCTCTACGCACGCCTCCCTGCCTTGGGCTGTGCAGGCCTGTCTACATGGCCTGCTCCCGCCTCCGAATGTGACCGTGAGCTCCGAGTGCAGGTTCTGCTTCCCCTTAGCTCTGACCCTACCCTGAGTGTGATGCACACAGCACTCAGTAAACGCACACTGGCTAAACGCTGGCGTGGGAAGCATGCGGCTCGCTCAACCCAGGCCATCCACCAGACCTGGTGCTGTGAAGAGTAGGGGTGAGGGTAGGGGGCGCACCATGCAGGCCAAGGATTCATTTGCTCTCTGCCTGGCCCAACTTCATCTTTGCGGAGACTCGCTTACCAGACTCCAGAAGCAGCAGCAGGGTAGTTCCCAAATCTTACCTGGCCTAAAATGGCTGAAATGAGCGAGGTTTTTCCACTTCCCACGCTGCCGCAGATTCCAACCAGCTTGCCCTGGACGAAGCACAGAGAGGGGTCATTCAGAGAGATCCGAGCCTGACTCTGGCCCAAACCAGGGTGAGTTCATGGGAACATTTCATCTCCTGGCTTTTAAGAGGAGCCCCCAGGAAACGGGTTTATTCTTAAGTCCCCTGGTTAGATGCTGAAGGGGTCTGTTTGGAGTTGGAGCTGGCTAGATCTGCGATACAGTTCAAAATTACCCAGAGCCCCCTGAAGGAACTTGGCTAAAATGAAAAAGCACATCTGCCGACTCAGGCGACAGGTCACCTCTTGGATTTCCAGGTCGATGCCGTACAGCGTCCTCTGCAGGCGGAGGCTCCCCGGGTGGCTGTGCCTGCCCTCCTCCTCCTCAGGACCCGGCCGCTCGTCGCTGTCCAGCAGGAGGTGGCCCCTCTGCTCAGCCAGCACCGCCTGGTGCTCTGTGTGCGACAGCTGCCGCCCCTTCTCCTTCTTGGCCCTGGCAGCCCTCTTGTCTCTCTCCATTCTGGGGGTCAGCTTGGGCGAGCTCTGGGTACTGTTATGGGAGGAGTCCCAGGCCAAGGTGGCGTTCTTCATCTCGATCTTGACGTGCGGGCTGGCGGGCTTCTTCTTGATCCTGTGAACCTCCTCCATGACAAACAAACTCTGGCGGGAGTTGAGAGAGGGGTGCAGGGATGAGCACTGAATCAGGATGGGGGAGACAAGCCGAGGGCGCACACTCACGCAGCTCGCGCGTCGGGCGGCCCCGTGGAAGGAGGTGGCAGCCCAGCGAGGGGCCTGGGAGGGAGGGGACACCATGAGGCCCTGGCACTCCATAGACAAGTGACATGCTCGCCTCCTAGCCTCACGTGGTCATTTAACTACCGAATGGTCAATGGCCACTTCCTCTCACTGAGGAGGGGCTGGAAGTGAAGTACCACATGACAGCCTGAGTTTGTGCAGAGACCCGTATCACCCGGCTTCCTCAGAACCACAAAGACTGCTCACGGCCCCCACCCAGACCAGAGTGAACGGATCTGACATGGGCTGTTCAGAGAGGGACCAGGCTTCGATTTCCAGGATGAGCAGGGTCCCTGAGGCTCTGTCTGCACTAAATGACACCTCCTGCTCAATTCTCAGCCTTCCAAGCCCCGCCTCGCACATGAGAGAGACTTGCGTGGAAGCGAGTGGCCTTTTCCTGAGAAACAGGACTTGGGAGGAGAGCAAGACCTTGCCTGCCCTTCTCCTTCCCCAGTCCTGTGCTTGAAGAGGTGTCTCTGAAATTAGCTCTGAACGACTGGCCCCAATCAATCACAGCCCAGGAGTTTCCCACCAAGGCTTTGACTGCACTTCTAACAACCCTCTAACATCACTACAGAAGGCTGGTCCACTATGAGGGCAGGTAAGAAAGTATTGCCACAGTATCATCAAAATGTTTACTGACACAGAGCTACAAAGATGTGAACTTGTGATTCCTCAACACTTGCCCCATTTGGGTCTATGGGCTTCCTCTTTCTAATCCTTCCCTGCAGAATTCTGGGCTCCGAGTTAAAACCACTTGTCAAGAAAGGCAGTTTGGACATTCTTGAAGGACTCAATGCAGGTTCCTTTTCAATGTTCTTTGAGTTTGGGGAACAAAAAGAAGTCAAAAGGGGTAAATCCAGGGCTGTATGGTGGATGGGGTAAGGTTTGCCAATAAAATGTGCAAAGGCCAGCCCTTGCCACCCTTGAAGAATGAGCAAGGGCACGCTGAGATACAACCAAATTCCTCGGCACACTCTACCAAGCTTTTTTCTCACCAGCACCTTTTTGGTTGCCTTAAAACGTCTTCATTATCAGCCCGTGATCACTCTGTGTGCTCGGAGACAATCTATCAAGATGACCCCTTTGGGATAACCTTCTGAGCTGACTCCTGGGCCTTGAATTCCTCTCTAAGGTCTTCTTGACCTTCCTTAAAATGCTGATCCACCTGAGAACGTTATTTTATGTACAGCAGCAGTCTCGTATACTTGCTGCGAAACTCTAATGGTTTGGGTGGACGCCATGTTGAGTTTTGTCCCCATACTTCATGTATGAACCCTGAGCTCAAAATCACTCTTTCCCCCCATGGCACAGGAAGTAGTCTCTTGTATTTGAACAGATGAAGACAAGTGTATTCTGCGAGAACTTGCCTGCAGCCATGCACTGACCACAGAGACCTGGGCCAACAATGTTCGAAATAAATAATTCTTGTTTGGAATAAACTCATGCGCATATGAACTGGAACCCTAATGACAATGCATTGCTTAATCTCGTATGAAAAAAATTTTAATTAAAAGAAAATTTTAAATAGCATCAGAGTGTCTCCCGGGGGTAAAACAAACAAACAAAACCAACCCCCTCCCCCAAGGTCAGAATCTTGCTGATTTACTGAGAAGCCCCAATTAAAAAGTTTAGGAGCCTCTGAATGTTAATTATGAACAGGGAGAAAAAAATAATCCCTTTCCCCAAGAGCAAACCCTACTTCCTGAACCAGTGGTTCTCAACCTTCCTAATGCTGCAACCCTTTAATACAGTTCCTCATGTTGTGGTGGCCCCCCAACCATAAGGCTATTTCCATTGCTACTTTGTAACTGTCATTTTGCTCCTGTGATGAATTGGGCGACCCCTGTAAAAGGATCGTTCGACCGCCCCAAAGGGGCTGAGACCCCAGATTGAGAACCGCTGCCCCGGACGCTGCATTTCTAAGTCTGTTCTTTTCCTCATTGACATCACTGGCTCGCCAATCCCTTCTTAATCCTCAACCTTCTCACAAGTGGCCCTGCTTCTTGAATTTCCAGGTAATCTGCTGATAAGCCTTTGGTTTACTTCCTGTTCAGAGCTTTCCTGAGAGACTGAGCCAAATCTTGTGACCACCGTCCCAGAGCAAAGCCACATACTCACAGGATTCCCATCACTACTCTCCCCAAAGCATGAACAAAGGTCTTCCAGGCACCAACAAAGTCTCACACAACAATGCCGGTGCCTACTTGTTAGCAAGGCTCCCCCCCACCCCACCCAGCAAGACGGCCCCAAAAGGTGAGGCAGAAGAAGGCCCCACCACATGTGAACTGATACCTACGTGGAGTCACACATGCTGGGGCGACAGAATTTCCGAGGTCAAGCACAGGACGCCAGCTATCAAAATGGTTCTCTCATTCACAAGAATCTAACGAGGATAGATGTGCAGAGCAGCCAGTGGGCCTGGCTGACTGCTTATGGGTTTGTCAGATAACGTGCAGAGGTCCTGTTAAGTAGGAATTCCAGATCAACAGCAATGACACTTTAGTATAAATATGCCCCATAAGATGTTTGACTGGGCGCCTGTGTGTTCCTTTGCTAAACTGAGCAATACTACACTGGAGGTACCTTTGCTTGGAAAGCTACAACTTAGCATCCTCCTAGAAATCTTAGATTCCTCTTCCCACCCCCACTTACACTGTATTCTAGGAAGCAGCATGCTCTGCAAGAGACCCCCGGGCAAGTCAAAGAAGAAAAAAGACGGATCGGACTCCGAGGTGCACATCAAAAGGGGAGAGGGGGTCAGACAAAGCAGAGCGGCAGACAGTAGAAGCAGTTGGTAAAACCAAGGGCAGAGCAGCCTTCCCACAGGATGAGGCTCTCTGCCCTCCAAGGAATTGACAGGAGAATGGATGCTTCTTGGGGAGCTATTGTCTCAGGGACAGCCCCCCCCTCCTGGCCCAAAGATGATCCCCCAGGATTGAGGCAAATTGCTGTGCATGAACTCGGAGACGTTCCTAATGAACAGTCCCCTCCCCCATCCCTGGCCAATCTAAGCAAGACAGTTGTCAGTCCAGCTAATAAGCCAGTGAAGATAATGAGAAGAATTGCTTAGAATGGGGGAGGGATTAAGCAACAATACTTTCTATGTTGGGCTAAGTATCTACTTGAGACAGACAGACACACACACACACACACAACCACCCCAGCCCCAAGAGGAATAGGATAGGTTGGGACTGCAGTCTCCTGGGGATTTTGCTTCTACCTGGACCCTGAAGCTTCCTGACTAGCAGGGGGGAGCCAAGCTGCGACCAGGCAGCTGCTAGTGCAAGCCCTTGGCCCTGTGCTATGTGAAGGGAAGACAAAAACGCAGAAGACTCGGCGACGCGGGGAGAAAACACACCAACTACAGACGCCATGCTTTCAGCCAAGACGTCACCAGCCCACTCGCTAACAAGACACAGACGCAGACGGGGAAACGAGGGGGTGGAAAGTTAGGGCTATTTGGGAGCGGGGGAGGCAAGGCTTTGATCACAGTGAGATCATTTCTTTTCCCTCGGCTGTGGTTCTTGGCCTCTGAGCAGGCCCTGGGCCGACGGTGGGGTCAGGGGTGTGGAAGCTGATATCAGATTAGTGGTCTTTACCAAAATTCACCTGGTGAACTATAAACAAATAGATCTAAATAGATCCTGAGATCCCATTCCAAATTCTTCTTAAAAAGGAAAAGCCAATTTGTGTTTTGTGAGCCTTTCAGGTGACGATGTTAATCCTGCAAACACCTGGGCTTCAAGCATGCAGGTGGCCAGCACTAGTCTCCCTGGGCGGAAGCAGGAGCTATAGGAGCGGGCCTAAGCAGGGTGTTCTGGGGAAATCCCAGGCCACACAGGTGCTGGAGCCCCTTGTTCCTGGGGTTGTTTTTAATGTGTTCGTCATCTTCTCGTTTTCATTTCCCTCCCCTCCCAAATACAGTCCCCTCTCTAGCATGGATCTGTTTTTCTAAAGGTGAATAATCAACTAAACACACCTGCAAGGGACTCCACCCCACCCCACCCCCAGACGGATGCTCACTTCACTGCACTCTTGAACATGTTCTGCTTCATGACTAGTCCCATGTCACTGCATCGTGAGTGGCAACCGCAGGACAGGAAAAAGAGGAGTATGCTAAAGGACTTCGCATAGAGACCAATCCAAAGGGCAGTCAGAGACGGAGGAGGCAACAGTGTCAGTCACTTGGCTGTTCTGATGGTCTATGGTCTAGGATCAAACCACCCCAAAGGTCAGTAGGCTAAGACATGTCGATGCTGGTATAAACTGAAGGCTGCCTGGAGCCCAGAACCCACCGTCCGTCCGTCCAGTCCCTTCTCCTCCACTACCCCCCTCTGGACAACTTGCCAAGGGTTTAAGGGCAAACAAAACAGAGCAGCCAGCCTCCAGGGGGTCCCCGGGACACAGACAAGTTGGTTCTTCCAGGGACCCTCCTGGCGCTGGTGTGGGGAAGGAGCCACTCACCTTAAATCTGTCGGCAGCAACAGATGCTTCTGAGAGGGATTTTACTGAGAACGGCGTCACTTTCAAAGCAAAAGTCATAGAATTGAAGACAGTCACTACTGTGAAAGCCTGACAAAAGGAAAAAGGGGGACATTGAGTCTGATTAGGCCGCACCACAGTTACCTACAGGCTTGCTTTCGGCTGCTACTTAACTGTCAAACGTCACTGTAACCCAGATACTTTCTTTTTTAAAGGTAGAGTTTACTGAGGTGCCCTGGTGACATAGTGGTTATGCATTGGGCCGCTATCGGCATGGTCAGCAGTTTGAAACCAGCAGCCGCTCTACGGGAGAAAGACGAGGCTTTCTATGCCCATAAAGGTTTGTATCTAACTAATGACAAGGAGTACAAAAATAAAGAAAATGTTCTAAAATTGACTGTGGTGGTGATTTTCTGTGTGCAATGCTTCTTAATATGATTGAACCATAAAATTGTACAGTTTGTGAATTATATGCCAATAAAGCTGTTAAAAAAAATCCACAGGATCAGTTCTGTCTTGTCCTACAGGGGCCCTGTGAATTGGAATCACCTCCATGGTAGTGAGTTTGATAGCTTACATGAGAACTTGAATAAAATTCTCAGTAAATCTGAATTAAGAGATTATCTGAACTTTTAGAATTAAATCCAAACTTGGATGAACTAAAACAACAGCGGCTACATGCCCCTAAGGATGGAATCCTCCCTCTTCCATTAGTTGGCTCAATCACACCACTGAAAAGTAGTACCTTCCAACTCTTGGGGCCTTCCCCCAAATCCCTTAGGAGTGGGTGGTACTTCCAACTCACCCCCAGCCCTGAGGGTCACTGACCTGTGCTGCTGTCAGATCGAAGCCCAGGGCCATGTGGGCTGAGAAGGTCACCACGCTGGCGATCACCACCACAATGGGGGCCACGCCCACAGTGATGCTCTGGAAGTAGCCAGCCTTCTCCAAGATGCTGCGCTCCTCCGCCCGGATTCCTAGGGACAGAGAGCAAGCCAGTCAGGGGAACCCTTGCGGGCTGCTCCACTGGTCACCACCTGGGGCTCTGGAGGGCTTCAGCCATGGTGAAGGTTGTTTTTTTTTAAAGCACTTTATTCGGGATTCATATAACTCTTATCACAATCCATCCATCCATCCATTGTATCAAGCACATTGGTACATTTGTTGCCCTCATCATTCTCAAAACATTTGCTTTCTACTTGAGCCTTGGTATCAGCTCCTCATTTACCCCCTTCACTCCCTGCTCCCGCCAGTTTTTTGTTTTTAATATAATGTTTAGAGTGGTGATTCTCAACCTGTGGGTTGTGATCCCTTTGGGGGTCGAATGACCCTTTCACAGGGGTCACCCGATTCATAAAAGTAGCAAAATCAGTTATGAAGTAGCAACGAAAATAATGTTATGATGGGGGGTCACCACAGCATGAGGAGCTGTATGAAAGAGTCACGGCATTAGGAAGGTTGAGAACCCCTAGTTTAAAGGGAATGAGCATCCAGGGTGCACTTGCAGTTGGCAGTCTGCTCGCCTGGTGGTTGCTTATTTTCTGCTTGGGGGATTACAGGAGAGACTACACCATAGCCAGGGGAGACAGAAGGAGCGAACATCTCCCCAAATTGCCCACTGCAGGTTGGCCCTGGGATGGAGGCTGCACATAGAAAGCAGAAGGGGTGGCGGGAAGAAGAAATTGTACGAGAGCCAACTTCGGCAGAAGGAATGAAGTTTCTCAAATACCTGACACTCTTAATCACAGAGAAACAACAGGGTACTGGGGACCGTGGAGGAGGAGGTGAGACAACTCACATGGTGAACCATCTTCAAATGTAAGAGCAACGCTTCTGAGCGCTACCCCCACCCCCACTGCATCAACACTGGCGAGGACATTGGGAACGATCTTCAGAGCTGGCTCCGAACTCTTATTAAAACAAGCTCACTCACTGATTCTAAAAGGCACCTGGCATGCTCTTTTCACCTTCACACGCACAAGCAAAGGTACCACAGCCAGAGGCTAAAGGGCAAACGCAATCTCAGATCAGACAACTAGGACTTCTGAGTGCCTGAGAGGACCATCAGCGGTCAGCCTCTCACCCACATTCTTGGCAAAAGCCCATGAATCATCCATTTGTTCCTCAGCAGCGGCAACTGAGTCAACACCTGGGGAAGCAGCCCAACTGAGTCAACACAGGAAGCTGGACACCCGTGAATGAGCACCCCCTCCGAAGGTGCCCTGGCCCGTAAACCACAAAGCCCCCGCTGGGCGCAGGGCTTCTGGAGGGTGGGTCAGTACCCTGAGTGGAACAGCGGGTCCCTGGGTCTGAACAGGACATATTTCTCGTCAAGCTCAGATCCCATTATTTCTCCCTATTATGATGGTAAGGTACCTGCATCATGAAATCTGCCACCGTAGTGTAGATTTTTAGTGAGGTTACACTCATGCTCTTGTGTGATCAGTACCAGTTATCGACATACAGCTTTTTACAATCACTCCAGACAATACGTCCACACCCATTAAACCAAACCTCTATCATCTCCCCTCTCACAGGTGCTCACCCACTGTCGGGGAGCCGATTCCTGCCCATCGCCACCCTATCTATGGGTTTCGAGGCTGTCGCTCTTCACAGGAGCACAGCGCCTCTTCTCTCTCCCTTAAGAGTAGTTTTGAACTGCCGGTCTTGTGGTCCGCAGACCAATGCTGACCCAACAGCCCGCTGTACTTGAACTTTCTGTCTCTGTGAACCTGCTTGCTCTACAAGAGTCACGTAAGTGGGACCAGACAATCATTTATCTTTTGCGCCTGGTTTATTTCACTCAGCATCCTGTTTTCAAAGTCCATCCGTGTCTTCTCATGTATCAGAATTTCATTCTGTTTGAGTGGCTGGTTCACGTCCCATTGCACAGGCAGGCTCGTTTTGTTGTTTCCACCTTTTACCCATGAGTTTTTCCACAGCAGTGATTCAGTTAGTTCACTATCAGGTTATGGTTAATTAATAACCTGTTTCTTTGAATTAAGGTCAAACGAATCTTGATGATATACTTTTTAATATCCTTTACTGGGCATGCTGATGTCTGCATCAAATGTATGCATCAGGATGAGGCAAGGGACTGAGCACCTTGTGACTCAGGCCAACAGACTCCTCGTGCGCGGCAGCACTAGGAGCACAGAGCAGCGGGCTCGTGCTTCAGCCAGCACGCTCCCCGGCCAGGGCCACAGCCCCGTCTCCAGTGCATCTGAAACCACAGTGGCTCCGGGCAAGGGCGCCCGCCTGGAGCTCGCCTCTGACGCTGTTTTCAGTGATGTCCTTACAGCTAGGCCAGAAAACCATGGGCCCGTGAGAGCGCAAACAGACGTCTTTGAAAATAGAATGGATTATTCTAACCTGTCCTTATGGCCTTGGGACTTTGTTAGGTCACTTGTGAAATGGGGACACGGGCTCAAGTTCTCTGAGAGGCCCTTCACTATCAGGAGCCTATGGATGACGACCCTGTGACACGAGGGTCCCCGGGGGCAGACCCCACTCGTGCGTGTGGGATCTCAACACTCACTTTGGACGCTCTGAGAAAAGGCTTTGACCCAGGCATACATTTTAATAAATTTAATGTAAGTGAGGACTTCATTCATCTTCTGGACTCGGTCATCGGTGGCCGCCACACATTTCCTCCGGAAGTACGCCGTGAACCGCGATGCAAACATCTGAAAAGACAAGGGACGCCCTGCCAGTGAGAGTGCATCTGAATCGGAGGAACTGCCTGGCCGCTCTAGAATGAACCTCAAATTTTGTCTCCTGGGTCAGGCCAAGATTCCACCTCACGGTGCTGTTGTCAAGCAAAAGTGGTCTTGGCTGAGTTCTGCCCAACGATTATTAATTGAACTCTCGCAGCTTTGAGGCCATGAGACCACAGACCTGTTCTCCTGTTAGTTGCAGGGAGGGGGTCCTTCCAGCGGGGGCGCAGGAGAGCTAGTCGGCTAGCGCCGGGAGCACCTGCAGGCCTGGTCCTTGGAGCAGACTCTTTTCCCATCCCAAGGGGGCCTACAAGCTTCCCCTCACCCACTTCCCCTCAGAGCAAAATTCTGCCCGTGTGACTGAGCGCTTGTTCCAGGCTTTTCCAAGTCTGGTGCCTGCTTTGAAGACATTTCCAATAGGGATATGGCTGACCAGGTGATGCCTGCCAGAGCTCAGTGGAAGTAACTGATCTCCCGGGGAGAAGCTGTCCTCCAGAGAAAGGGAGGAGGCCGACTCACTTACCATGGCTGGATAAAAGAGGACAAAGACAGCCGATCCCAGGAAGCCCGTGGGTCCCAGAATAATTACAGTATAAATCATGCCCAAGATGGCAACGACAGGCCCGCCAGCCAACAAGCTGCCAACGGCAGCTGCCTCAAACATCCTCTGCCCATCGTTGGAGCAAACGTTGACGAGCTGTGGGAACACAGAGGGTGGGGTGAGAGGGACCTTCAAGGATGCGGGCCACGCGTCCCCAGCAGAGGAAGGACCAGGCAGGGTCCCAAGGAAAAGAGCGAGCTGGAGCTCACACCTCGCCTTCTGCCCTGAAGCAACCCCCTGAACGCACCTCGCCCAGGGACTTCTCCTTCATGTTCTTTAACTTCAGGATCTTCTTGAAGGCCATGGTGAGGATGGCCCCTCGCAGCCGGATAGCAGTTCGGTAATTCAGAGCCCAAGTCAATGCCAGCGACCAAGACCGCACGACATCTGTCAGGAAGAGGCCCAGGACTAACAGCAAGCTGAACCACAGGTTAGACTCTGTTTCCTGGGTGTACTCCAGGAGGCGTTTCACCATGAAGGCCTACAGGGAGAAACACACCCCGCTGTCAGTGTCTCCACAGCACCCACACAAGGCCACGGTTTTGTGTTAAGTTAGAAAGAGTAGGCCGTGCCACCGTCCAGCGGTGAGTGAGTGGGCTGGAGAAGGGCAGCCGCTTGGGACGACACAACCGTCCCGACAGCCTATCTGCGGTGATGCGACTCAGGGCGTTTCATGGGAAGGGGGGGTAGATCCAATGTGAAACTCTGTCCTGTACGGACTCCATCAAAACCGGCACTCTTTCTAATGTAACATAAACCTGTCCACAAGCCGAAAGTGCCCTCTAAACACTTGGCCATCAAAAGTATGTTATTTGACCTTTATTCCGAATCTTCTGCACACACCGCTAGCCGTTCTTTAAGTGAAATGAAGACCCTTTTTGGGGGGTGGGGGTCATTTCAAACGTGCTTATTCGAGAAGAAGGAACAGTGTACCTACAGTTGTACGGGGAAGAGGGAGAAGTGCATTTGCAAAACCTTCCTGAAAACAAACATTGGCAGTTTAATGGCACAGAAAGGAGCAAAAAAAGCAGACTATCCAAAAATCCAGATGCCCGCCCCTCGGCCCCCCTCCCCGCCCACTCCCGTCCCTCCCAAGAACAAAAACATGTTACCTCAGGTAGCATATGTCTAACACCACCTGCAGAGAGGGAAGCAGCCAGCCCCCAAGAACCACCGATTGCCACCTCCAGCTCTGAGGTCCTGCAACGCCGGAGCACACACTCGCGCAAGGCACATTCAGCAACAGGATTAAATACCAGGAAGTGGGGAGGAACGTACTTTTATTGAGAAATCAAAAAACGAATAAATGAAAGTACCATCTTCAAAGAGCATCTCACAGACACGGTACAGCAGGAGGAGTATTGCGGTAACATACAGCGGGAAAATACAGAGAGTCCAGTTACACAGGGCTCGCCATCTAACAGGTCAGCCGGCCTCCAACTCTTGTTGGCCTGACACACCGTGCAAATACAGAATGAGAACCAGCATCTGTTTGCAGAGTCCGAAGGGGTACACCAAGCTGAGAGCACTTAATTGGTTAGGGCTCCTGGAGTCGCCATGATTCCGCAACGGAGTAGACGCTCTAGGAATAAAGACTTGGCTGCCAAGGAAAGAGAATTAAAAAACAAAACAAAAAACAAAGCAAAACAAAGCTGAGAAGGCCCCCAGCGAGGCCCACTGTTTGAAATCGCAGGGGCTAGAGGGGCTGTGAGGAAAGACCCCTGCTTCGGCGGACAGAATGCAAAACTAATTCGGGGCCCCGAGGAGAAACCCCACTGACCCCCTCAGAGTCCTTGCAGCTAAAATGGATTTCGCCAAAAAATAAAACAAAGCAAACCATGAACAAAAGAAAGCCAAACTGATCCACCCCCACCCCCATCCCCGAAGGAAGCGGAAAAAAATAAACTCAATGAGAAACCCGCCCACCCAGTCTAGCCGGGTTTCTGATGGCCAAGGCTACCCTGCAGTGGTAGCCTGTGCCCAGCGACAGGCACAACTGGAGGCCTGAGGCAAGTGTGCTGAGGTAGCTAATGCTGCGTTCCAGAACCCGGATTCTCTCTGGGTTAGCTGGTATTTCAATTTCCTCCTGAGAGTAAATCAATAGCGCATGTCCACTAGGTTCCTAGGAGATCCCCACCAATCAAGTGTATGAAGAGTCCCAGAAGGTAACCTGATCAAATAGATTTCCAATTCAAAGGATGACTGTGTTGTGGTCCACCTCACCCCTCCCTCCAATTTTTAGGCTTATATCCGTTGTGTGGGTCGCCACTGCACACAGCTTGGGTTCTTGGGTTACTAGCAAGAAGAGTGGCTTCTTTTGCAGTGTGCAATCCAAAGTGTGGAACTGAGTCCGTGAACAGCAGGGCCTCAGCCCCTTTGTTCTCACGCAGACCGGCCCGTGCCGTAAGCATTTTCTCACACACCACGGCACTGCCGGGCCAGGCTCCAAGGGACGGTGCGGAAGAACAGCAGGTTGTTGGTCTGGGTTCCTTCCTTCCCAGACCTTTAGTCTGCCTCTTTTGTGGCTGTTTGCTTTTCAGCGTGGGGGTAATAGCATCAGCACCTCCCAGGGGGAAGGAGCGCGGGAAGGCAAAAGACATAATGAACGTTCACACTAGGCAAGATTTGGGGGTGCAGGGTGGGGTGGGGGGAGAGGAAACAGCAGATTAAAGAATCTCTAACACACAAGGTTTTGTTTTTGTTTTGTTTTCTAAGGTAAAAAGAACAACCAAACCAACAAACCAACAACCCAATCACATTTCAAACCATTTTGTATGAAATAGAGGGAGGGGGAGAAAAAAGGGTTTGCATGAAAAATCCAACCAAAACTTTAACTTTAAAAAGATATAAGCTTATCATTTAAATGTAACAAACTGGGAGAAAACGTGAGATTCTCAGCATAGCTGTCTGGCTGTGGAAAGCATTCCCAGTGAATAAACATTACCTTACCTGAACTCCGCGAGAGATTCTGCCCAGCTTGACTCTCATTCTGACCGCAGAACACAGCCATCCTGAAAATTCTAAAGAACAGCTTCTGTCACTGGTCCCACTACAGAGACTCCCCCCAGAGCCAGATGCTGACAGCACCAAGCAAGCTGCAGCTGGAGAGAGGTTCGGAAGGGTGGGAGGGAACTTACCTCTCTACAGGGCTTTGCACTGTTCTTTCCCCAAAAAGCCTTTGGGAAAGTTAGCATTCACCACGAGAGTGCACTGCGGGAAGCAGCCTTCTCGGGCGGATCTACAGGTGGATGCTAATTCTTTACACACAGATCGGAGGTCAGGCCTGGTCTCTTAGAAGTGTCCTAATCCATTAGCAAAGCTCTTGCCAAAGCACCTCTCTGAAGTATAGCAGTTTGGCTGCTCATCACAAGTCGGGTCCATACGTAGAGATTCGGGACCTCCACGGCCATTACTGTGACCCTTGGGTGCCTGGCCCCAGAGGGTCCTTTGGATCCCTTTGATGCTTACATGCCGGGCCTTGGCTGGCCAGCAGGATTTTAAAAACCCCAAAACCAACCCCTTTGACCATGTGTTTGATTTGTCCCGAATATGGTTACCCAGGTTCAGGCAGGCCTGAGGCGGGTGGGCAGGGAATAGTGATGCTATCTTTGGGCGGGTGGTGGTGGTGGTGTGTGGTGTGCATCTTTGGGGAGTAGGCTGTCCTTACAAACTTGTCTGTAAGAACAGACTAAGCCAGTCAGAAAGTTGGGCCAAGCTAGAAAGTCTGAAATGAATGTGTCCTGGAGAGGCTTTGGGTCCTGAGAGCAGGTGAGCTCACTGCCCGTCCGAATCTCCAAGCCAGCCTGGCTCTTCAATTCCCAACCAAAAAGACATGTTTGCAGGTCAGAACTTCCAAATGGGGGCAGGGTGGGGAAGGTGTGTGCCCTGTCCATGGTCAGTCAGCCACTTTTGCCACTGGTCTAGGGTGCGGTCTCCTGAAGGGATACCCGCCTAGAGTGCTCTTCCCCAAGAGGGTGGAGAGCAGCACGCTGCTGGGGCCCTACTAAAGGAAGGCTCCCGCTTCTCTGGCCCCTCAGAGAGGAGCGCCGGGGTGCTGTGCCTTCCCCAGAGTGCCGGGGAGGGCAGACGCTCAGGGAGGTGACTGGAAAGCACCAAGCTGAACACGCACGGGGAGCTTTTGCCGTTGATGTCGGTTCCCTCCGTCCAAACCAAAACCCCAACAATTCCTGGATTTCTTCTCCCACCCTTTTTCAGTTTTTAAAGGGGGACGGACGGTGGTGGGGAGCCAATGAATTTCTTGCGCTGACCAAATGGAATCAAGAAAGCCCATTATCACCGAATCAAGACAGCCTGTGTCCCTCGCCCCGCCCCCGCCCCCACCCCCGCCGGAGAGTGGGCTGTGGAAGATGAGAGCGGCTACCAGCCCTGTAGTGAAACAATGACAGAAGCTCTTCTTGGGGGAAGCTGGTCCTAAGAAAATGTTGGGGCAATCCCATCACAGATCATTCACTTACACAGTCCCTCTCGCGTCAAAGAAAGCATGTTAGTGAGGGCAAGTAACATAGAAGCCCAATACCAGAAAAGGTGTGTTCAGGAAAGTAAATAAATATAAATATAAAGGCCCCAAACTTTTAAAAGAGCATCAAACATTAAAAACAAAACCAACCAAAACAACAACAACAAAAAACCCCAAACAACAACAACAAAAATAACACCCTGAGATTTCGGGTTTTTTTATCTAATTACCATACTTACCGGCACAGGGAAACAGCACCGTCTGAGCGGTGCTACACTCCGATGCCTCCGCACAAACGTGTAGGGAACGGAGTTCACCAAAGCTTCCGCGAAAGGCACAACAGCGGGTGTAAGAAACTAGTGCCCGGAGCAGTGTAACCATGAAAGGCTCTCAGCTACCCCGCTTTGATGTGCACACTGCAGAGACACCACACTGGTCCCCGGGCCCTGGCCACACAGTTTACACTGTAAATACACCACAGCTTCATGGACTCCGGCTCAGCTCCTGAAAACCTCAGCATCACTCTGGCCTCTGCGGGGCTCCTGTGCACAGAGCCATCCATGGCCACGAGGTCATCGCTCTGCCCACTTGGACGTGCTGGTCAATCGGTACGTCACCACAGCCAGCTCGCCAGCTTGCCCTCGCCCCACACAGCACTGCCAACACACGGCCGTCCCTCGCCAAGACTGTCATCTCACAACAACACACAACACACAGCAAGAGAGCTCAGCACAGTGCTCAGCCGGCCTGGGGTGGGGGGAAGCAAGCCAGTACCATGTCGCGACCAGCCACACAGCCCGCTTCTCCTTCCAGCGGCTGGCAAACCACTAATCACTCCAGAGGCAACTGTTCCCTCTCAACAGACCTGGAGGCACCACCACGGCTGCTAACTAGCCCAACGCTAGGAGCACACGCACGCACGCGCACATACCCCCCGCCCCCCGAAAAAAATCAACAACCCTGCAACAGAACACGAGTGTTAGAGCTGACCAAAGCCGGACCCCTGGAGATGGTCAGAAAGGATGGTTAGAACTTACTGGTCCACTGAAGCCAGCCAGCTGCGTGATCATCAGGCACACGATGGACAGGATGAGCCTGGTGCGACAGAAGATCCACACAACCCTTCGGAGGGAAGCAGCGTCTGGACCAACTTCATTCAGTTCTTCTTGCCACAGTCTCTCTAGTCTTAACAAGGGCACATGTCCTCTGTTATACATCTCCCCGGGAAGACAGGCACGCCCCCGCTGCCCTCCTGCCATCGCCTTTGGTGTCCAGGCTTTGAAACCACTCAAGACAAGTGTCTCCTCTAAAATTAGATACAGACTCTGCACCTGCACCGGCCTGGGGAAGAAATGCCCTCCTTGGAGAATTACCTATGTACTCGGTACAGGGAGCCTCTCGGAACTCAAAGGACGAGAGCAAAGGTTTCTTTCTTTCTTCCACCCAGAAAGACAAAACAGAATTGTCCCTCAGTGGAAATAGGTTTGGGGCTAAGAACTTCCTCTCTCGAGGTGGCCCACCCCTTTCTGAAGGACCCTGTGGCAAAATGTAAAGTTGTAAACTAGCATTTTAATCATGACAATCGGCTACCACAAAAATGTATTCTGTCACAAGGCAGCAACATAATCTCCCTGCGGATTCAGGAAGAGAAGCGGGGCTGAGAGAGAGAGAGAAAGCCCGTGGTTAAAACAGGATCAAAGCGGAAACAGGAGAAGAGCACAGAGAAAGCAGTCCCCCGGCGTCCCTCCCGCCACTGGACAGCTCCGAGGACACCCAAGCCGTGGCCTTCCCGCTGCTGGACCCGCACCCCTAGCTCAGGCTCTAGGTATCCGGTATGTGGGAGCGGAGGGCGGAGCAGAGACGCCTACCTTCTGCAGTTCACCTCGGAAGACTCGTACTTGGACAGAGGCCACACGTCCTCCATCAGGAGCTCCCCCTTCTTGTGGGCCACGCGGGCCAGTGAAGAGAGCCAGGAGAAGGTCATGCAGGAGAAGAGCCCGGCATTGTCCACGGGGTGCTGGTGTCTGAGGAGAGGAACCCGAATGACAGCTCCCACCACCGAGCTGCTCAGGAAACACCCCTGACGAAGCCAGATCTTCCCAAGCGCTCTGACCTTGGCCCCCAGCGCTTCCCCCAGGCTTGCCCTGGGCCAGGAGAGCCCCTGACTTACTTGGAAGTGGTCCGGATGGGCTTCAGAGCACTCAGGCCGTGATGGTACTTTCCCTTGGGACGGTCCTCATCCAGGATTCGCAGATGAGAGTGCGCGGAGACATCCAGGGAGAGACCCTCAGCTCGGGCAGCGGTCTCCAAGGCATCCTGGCATTCCAACTGCGTTGACAGACAGGGAGAGAGGCGGACCGCGGCCCAGGAACGTTAGAGAAAAGCAGGAGAGGCAAGCCAAACGATGTAACAGCTCCCACTACACGCCAGCATCATCTTCCAGGAGGCATCAGGGGGGCCGGAGGTCCAACACGCGTGCTGGATGAGAAGGACTCGCTAAGGCTCATTAAACATGTGTTTGACAATTTGTACTGCCATCACCAATATATTTTGGCTTTCATTTCCCAGTGTGGACTGGGGGGCCGATACTTTACTGCTGATTGCGTATTCCTGTGCCTGTTTCTAAGTCAGGAAGGTCCCAACCAGCCCCAGCAGAACAGCCCTGCCAAAGGTCAAAGTGTACACCCGGCTCCTGTGTCACTGCTTCATCAACAACTTGGAGAGCAATACATGCCCACACCCCACCCCGATCCCCGCCCCGGCTGCTGACCACAGTGCTCCCTTCCTGCTGCAGACGCAGAAGTGTCTTTCCCCTCCAGCTACACACATCGCTCTCTCCTCCGTGAGCAGTGAACTTCACATGCCAGGAAGATGTCCAGCAATTACAGATCCCCACGTCAAGGCTGGGAGAACGTGTCCGCAGCCGATCACAGAGACACGTTTACACGTGTGTTTTCTTTGAGTATGTACGGACAGGCTTATTCCAGTTAGACTTCTAGGAGCAGCACGTCTTGACTGGCCCACATACAGGAATGCACTGAGAGAACAAATATGGCAAACTGGTCACTGGGAAATCAGAGTGAGAGGTAAATGAAAACATGGAATTCCTTGTACTGTTCTAAAACTTGCCTGTTAAGGTCAAAACAATGTTGAAAAGTAGTTATTTCTATGAACAAAACTGAAGATAACCTGCAGACTGGGAAATTATTTTCAGACCCATGTATCAGGTAAAAGCCTACTATCTAAAATACATATATGCAGACCTCTAACTGTTACCAACAAAAAGACAAACCACCTGATGAAATCAAAAATTGGACTTGAAAAGAGGACATTTTCATTGTGTCCCCAAAGTACGGAGCAGAACTGCACCAGAGGGTTTCCCAAAGCACATCTTCCTGAAAGCAGACTGCTCCATCTCTGTCCCATGAACAGCAGGTAGGTTGAAGCCATGGATTCTCCGTGAGCAGCTCAGTGCTCACACAGGTCTCACACCAGGGCTTCCTCATGAGCCATCAGGTCAATTCCAACTCACAGCCACCTTATACAGAGTTTCCACGGCTGGAAATCTTCATAGCAACAGACAGCCTCATCTCTCGCCCACGGTGCAGCTGAGGGGTTTGAACAGCCAACCTGTGGTTAGCAGTCCAACGCTTACCTGATAGCACAACCAGACCTCTTTCATTAGCCATCAAACTCACCACCTTTCAATTGATTCTGACTCATCCGGACCTTACAGGACAGGGCAGAACTTCCCCTCTGGGATTCTGAGACTAAATCTTTACGGGAGAGGGCAGCCTCATCTTTCTTCGGCAGAGTGGCTGGTGGGTGTGAACCACTGTCCTTGCAGTTAGCAGCTCAGCATGTAGCCCACTACCCCATCACCCCTATTCAACAGGTAGCTAACTATTCATTAGCCACTAGAGCAGTGGTTCTCAACCTTCCTCATGCCACGACCCTTTAAAACAGTTCTTCGTGTTGTGGTGACACACCCCCCATCATAAAATTATTTTTGTTGCCACTTCCTAACCTTAATTTTGCTACTGTTATTAATCAAACAACCCCTGTGGATCATTCAACTCCCAAAGGGGTCGCGACCCCCAAGTTGAGAACTGCTGCACTAGAAGCATGTAAATCAAAACCACAAGGAGATATCATATCACCCCAATTAAAACAATGCTGAACAACAACAAAACCCAGGAAACAAGGGTTGGAGAAACTGTCTGTGACAAAACCCTCATCTATTGCTGGTGGAAACAACAAATGGTGGGAACGTTCGGTGGCCCCTGAGAGAGTTGAACCCAGAACTACCATATGACCCAGTTAGCCTGACTCCTAGCTAGGTACGGACCCAGAAGAAATGATGGCAGTACACTATTCTGAAGCATGATAATGAATATGCAAATTATGTGCCAATAAAACTGTTAGGGAAAAAAGAAAAGGAAATGTTAACCTTAAAAAAAGAGAGAGATTGGATTCTATTGGCTAGAATTTCGTGACAATTGTTGCCTCTATGTTCTCCAGGCGTATTGGTCTGTCGTTCTCTATTCTGGTAATGTCCTTGCTTACTCTGGGCTATCAGGGTGATACTTGCTTCATGGAATGAGTTTGGTAGTGTGATGTCCTTTTCTATGTCTTGGAATAGTTTGTGTAGTACTGAATGCTTAATAGAATTCTCAGTAAAGGCGCTGGATCCCGGAAAAAAAGAAAAATGATAAGAAGCACACCATGAAGAATGTGATCAATCCATAGCACTGACTGTAAAGGTGGAAGTTGTGCTGGCAAATGTTTCGATGTGCACATTTCCATCACAATAAAAAAGGGACTGTCTCGAATAAAGCCTAACTACTCTGGTCAAAGCGTGCAAGACAGAAAGGCAGAAAGAAGAGACAACTGGGGATCATCGCAGTGCAGTAATCTCGGCTTCACATGAAGACGGAGGCAGGTGAACTGAATTCACTAGTTAGGAGAGTTTTATAAACACCCTTTGATATTATGGCAGCACCGTTTGACTATTAAACCACTAGTGAGTATGCTTGCAAGGCAATGGGATACTAGCATTAAGGCGAAACTGAAATCTTTGCATCTGCATTCACTTGCTCTTTCTGTATATACTGGGTACCTACTTGCCTACCTTGTGTGAGACTGTTCTGATGCTGGGAATAAGATTAAGTTAATCCCTATGTGCCTTATTGATGATGCAAAGGCATTTGACTGTGTGGATCCTAATTATGGGTACCACCACAAAGAACGGGAATTCCAGAACATTTGAGTTGTGCTCATGAGAAACCTTGCGGCAGTGGTGGTGGTGTTAGATGCCAACACCACAGCAACCCTATGCACAACGGAACAAAAAACACTACCCAGCCCTGTACCATCCACACAATTGTTCCTATTCCGGGGCCAAAAGGCACTTGCTTGAGCGGAACGAGGAGGTACTCTTCATTTTCGATGTTAGAAGCGGTGTGTGCCGGGGGTACTCTTCCACCACACTTACTCCCCATCTGTATGCTGAGCAAATCGTTCCAGAGGCTGGGCTATACAAAGAACTCTGCAACAGGACTGGAGGAAAGCTCATTAACAATCTTTGAGTCACCGACGACACACTTTGCTTGCTAAAAGCTAAGAGAACTTGAAGAATGGATTATAACTCAACATAAAGAAAGCAAAAATCAATAGACAATATCATTAATAAATGAAGAAAGGACTGAAGTTATCAAGGATGTCATTGGCTTCACAATCAAAACTTCTGGAAGCAGCAGTCATGAAATACAACAACCTAATGCATGGGGCCAATCTGCTGCAAAAGGCTTCTGTAAGTGTTACTGGGTCCAGATTCCAGGTGTCACTTTGAGGGGGACTAAAGCCAGGGTGTCTTGAGTCACCTTGTATGCACCGAGAGCTGAATAATGAAGGAAGACGACCAGAGAAGGACCGATGCATTTGAATGCCGGTGGTGGTGACAAGTACTGAGATTACCAGACTGCCCCGAGCAACCCAATAGGTACAGGCCAGAACGCTCCTTAGACGCAAGGTGGCAAGACTTTCATCTCGTGTACTTATGCTATGTTATCAGGACAGCCCAGTCCCTGGGGAAGGGCATCATGCTTGGTAAAGTAGAGGGTCAGAGAAAAACAGGAAGCCCGTGCACAGGGTGGATCGACACCGTGGCTGCAACAATGGGCTCACACACACTAAGTGTAAGGGTAGCAAGAGACCAGGCGGCTTTCGTTCTGTTCTTTGTGGGGTCACTAAGAAGCAGAACTGGCTCCACAGCACCATTCAACAGCATGTGTAGAGCACATCAACTTTAAGTTCATCTCCCAAAGGTCTAGGGACCATATGCACCAAAACTGAATAGACTTAAATAAACACCTCCGACAACATGGGCTTTTGTTCTTTTGCTACATATAATGATGTCACGTAGTAAGCTACCTTCTGTATTGGACAAAGCCAAGTGCAAAACCTAAAACAGACGCCAGTGAGTGCTACAGCCCAAGCTTTCTTCCTCCAGGCTGGGACCATTGAACAACTGTGGGAGAAAGAGCGAGGGCTTCTGTCCTACCTTGGACTTCAGAACAAGGACTCGGCACAATGTTATCCTGGCCAGAAAAAAACAAACAAACAAATAAACCAGCCCCTGTGAAAGTGGCTGAAATTGCACTAGTCCTCCTCAAAATTCCATGTAATAATATAGTAGGGATTCTCAGTATGGGTAGGGGGTACACTGTTGATCAAAGAGAATCAGCCCTATCCTTTCGAAATCATATACCACTTGTGTTACTCATTCCTAAACTTTCCCCAAACTGTCTCTTATTGTCCTGTGCTTAGTCAGCACCTAGGGCAAAAAAATTAAGGGTCTGACAAAGATGAGATCACACTTTTGAGGGGAGCCCAGTCCTGCTCCCGGTCTCCTTCAGATAAAGGTTTCTTCAAAGTTGAGCAGCAGATGGCTATCTTTTGGTAAGAATTCTTGAATGTCAAAATAGCATTGCTAGAAAAAGAAAAAGAAAAGAATTCTCTTGCTTCAATAAAAGTCACTTTTTCTTCCAGTACTAACATGGTCATGGGCAGAATTTCCCCGTGGCTGCCGGTCAGTGAAGTATGGGGATTCAGAACACAAGACAAGCAAGTTACCCGACCACTTGAAGCTTCAAATGACCATTTTTAAGGGCCCTGTGGCACTGTGGGTTAGGTGTTGGACTGCTAACCTATCACAGGGTCAGCTGCTCAAATCCATTGGCTTTTCTGAGGGTGAAAGACGAGGCTGTCTGCTCCAGAAAGACGGATAGTTTCAGAAACCCTATCCAGGATCACTATGGCTCAGAACTGACTCAATGGCAGTGGGTTCACTCATTTTACAATTGTCTACGCATCTACTACCCAGAGCTGAACAGAATGAATGGGATAATGACGTCTAGCAAAACATTGGGAACATAAAAACATTTACTCAGAACCTCCAACTCACTGCCAACAAGTCAGTGCTGCCGCGCAGGGACCCCATAGGATAGGGGAGAGCTGCTGCTCCTGTGAGTTTCCAAGACTGCAACTCTTTACGGGCGAAGAAAGCCCTGCTTTTTCCCACAGAGTTGCTGGGGGCTTCAACTCGGACTTTGTGATTAGCTGCCCAAAACGTAGCCACACCATCACCAGAGCTCGCTAATAAGCGTTTACTACATATTAACAACTGTTATGGATTGAATTGTGTCCACCAAAACCATGTGTTGCCAATACCAACTCCTCTACCTGTCAGGGTATTTGTTGGGCTACTAACTGCAAGGTCACCAGTTTGAAACCACCAGCTACTCTGTGGGAGAAAGATGAGGCTTTCTAATCCTGCAAAGAGTTACAGTCTGGGAAACCCACAGGGGGAGTTCTACTCTGTCCTGTAAGGGCACCATAAGTGGGAATTACGTGATGGCGCCGAGTTTGGTCTTTGCATCTGTAGATGTCATCCTATCTGCGAACAAGGATGTCTCTGTTATATTAATGAGGTCATATCCGTGTAGTGTGTCTTACACAGAAAGACTTTTGAGACATAAAGAGCTGGTTAGAGAGAGAGAAAAACATATACACACTCAAAAGACCCCTGTGCATTTTTCCAAACTTATTTGGACTATCATCCATTTAAGAAAAAAAAATTACCTCCTCTCTGGAGGCAGGACAACAGAAAAGTGGGTGAAGGGAGACGTTGGACAGTGTAAGATATGGCAAAATAATAATGACTTGTATATTATCAAGGGTTCATGAGGGAGTGGGGGGGAAGGAGGGAAGGGGAATAAATGAGAAGCTGATGCCAGGGGCTCAAGTGGAAAGCAAATGTTTTGAGAATGATGATGGCAACAAATGTGCTTGACACAATGGATGTATGTATGGATTGTGATAAGTGTTGTATGAGCCCCCAATAAAATGATTAAATAAATTGTATGCATAAAAAAAGAAAAAAAATTAATTAGCCCTCCCACCCTTTATCCCATCCCACAGTAATGAAAAACTTGTACTATCGGCCATAATCCAGAATAAAGTATAGGTATCTGCTTTTGCAGCCCCCCTGAATAGTTACAGTGGATTCACCCATTTTGGGAAACATTGCTCTATAGGGTTTCCAAAGCTGTAAATCTTTATGGGAACAGATCGCCTCATCATGCTACCATAGAGTGGCTGGTGGGTTTGAACCTGAGCCACTGACTTTGAGGTTAGCTGTCGAAACCTTATCAGACAGTAGCACTAGATAATTGAAAGAAGTGGCAGTCTGCTTCCATAAAGAGTACAGTTTTGGAAACCCGATGGCAGTTCTGCTCAGCCCCGGAGGGTCACCGTGAGTTGGAACGGCCTTGAAGGCAGACAGCGGGCTGGGTCTGGTGCTTCTCTGCTCAGGGCTCCTGGAGCACAGGAGGCCCGGACCTGGTCTCTGTACCCCTGCCCCTTAGCACAGTAAGGGGCGTGGCACCCAGCATTCAAACGTCGACTCAAAGAACTTCCTGGTGCCTCCCGGTCTGCATCCTTACCCTGGGATCACCTCAACATAAACCACTGAGCTGATCTCCTGAACCACTCTACCTCTGTGCAGATGCTGCCGTTGTTCAGCTTATGACCAATGGTTAATAAGTAATGACAGCATTACTGAGGATCAACCCCCACCACCAGGATCCAGCACTGAGGCGATAGCTCCGGGCTATGGCTCAACCTACTGACAGAATCAGGCAGTATTTCATTCTATTGGGCAGAAGGTCGTCGTGAGGGGCGGGGCAGAGGAGAGACAGTGAAGTAAGACTTCAGAGGCCGACTTGAGTGAAGGGGAAGAAAGTAACCCACCTGAGGGACAAGAGAAATCAAAGAAGTGGGTGGGGCTGGGGATAAAGGAACCTTGGGGGGGGGGGTTGTTAAGTGGTTTATTATTATTTTTAAGTGGTTTAAATTATTGGATACAAAACAGATGATCTGAAAATTCACACCTCCACCCAGTTCACAGTTAAAAAAAGTCATGAGTTTGTTAACCACACCATCAAGCTCCTAGCACGTAAACACCCACCTGCCGCTCAATAATCCTGGGTTACAATACGCACTCGGCTACTGCTGCAATTGCTTTAGTCTTGCTAGCCCTCAGGTACTGATTTCATCCACCTGAGCTGCCTCTACCTGTGACCCTGCAATAAACAGAGGAAGCTAGGACAACCCTCCTTGTCTATCATCAAATCTCTTAACTAGCGTTCACCTGTAAAGGCAACCTGTTACTTACAGGTGATAGGAAAATTTACCCAAATTAATTTGATAAGCATTGCTCGTACGACGCGCCAGGTACTACTGTAAATGTGTTTCAGGTATTACCTCATTTAACGCTGTGAACGACCCTGAGGTGGTGAGTGTTAGGGGTTACGGGGTCAGTTCCTACTCACTGCACCCGACGTGCAACGCTGCGCCACACTGCCAATCCTGCACCACCCAGAAGTCAGTATATCTGAGCCCACAGTGGTAGCCACTGTGTTAACAACCCATCTCACTAGGGTCTTCCTCTTGTCTCTTACCAAGCATGATGTGCTTCTCCAACAACTGGTCCGCCCCCCCCTCCCAACCAGGTGTCCAAAGCAGGAAACGAAACACCAAGTCTCACCATCTTTGCTTCAAAGGACCAAGCTGGCTGTCCAAGACCTAACTGCCTGTCTCTCTGGGAGTTGGTATTTTCAGCACGTCATTCAAATGCATCCATTCTTCTCGGGTCTTCTGTATTCCAGTTCCAGCTTTCATATGCATAAGAAGTAATCACACATATCAGGCATCCCTGGTCCTCAGGGTGGTATCTTTGCTCATTCACACTGTACAGAAGTCTTTCGTAGCAGACCTGCCCAATGCAATACCGTCAGGGGAGCCAGCCCCTAACAAATCATTCCAGGCCTGGCAGGCGCAATTGTACAGCGATAATATATAAAGATTATAATAAAGTCATAGAGAATGAGAGGCGAGAGTGTGAAATAAAGGAGTCAGACACATTTCATGGTAGCATGCTCACTTCAGCCCCATTTGGTGGTCCATGTGGGGATGTGGAAGGTAGGAATGGCAGGAGAGAGGGAGCGGGCAAGGACAGGGGGAGAGGGGACAGGGGAGAGAGTGACTGGGGGAGAGGGGCAAGGGCCAGAGCAGAGAGGAACCAGGGACCTGGGGAGAGAGGGAAGGATTTATTACTAACCAAGGCTTATATCTATTTTGGGAACATGTAAGCCCCCTAATTACAGGTAAAGACATAGGTCACAGGAAGGGGTTGTACTATAGGTAATACTGTAATAAGAGAGGGAGATCTAAAGGTATACATGAAATAGGAAGGGAGATTGGGGGTATTCATGTGACAAGATGGGTGGATCATAGATTCAAGATGGCAGCCTAACTTTGGATGTCACTGAGCAGGTTTGGCCTGTTCTCCAGCTTTCCATGGAAACCATTACTATCCTTATCAGTAGGGTGTGAGTCCCACCTACAGTGGACCAGCCAGTAGTCTAACGGCTGAATGCCAACAGGGAGACTATCTCTGAGCATCTGACCCCCCACCATGTGCTGGCAAACAGCTTCTAATGTTTGGCAGGGCATTTTTGGAGAAGACAAAGCTGGGGGAACGTCTTTCTTTATCCCACTCAACACATCATTTGACTTCCTGACTGCCGCTTCCATGAGTTTTGATTATGGCTCCAACGGAAAAGAAATCCTTTGACAACTTTAATCTTCGAGCCATTTGTCATGGTGGAGGGCTGAGTTCTTTACACTGAGCTCTAACCCATCCTGCAGGTGGTGTCTAGGGGTCTTCTTCAAGTCCCCTTCACGTTCAGGAGGTCAGTAAGGCTGTGCCATCCGCATATAGCAGTTTGTGAAGGAGCCTTCCTCCAATTGGATGCCACATTCTCCTTCATATAGTGCAGCTTCTCTGATTACGTACGCAGCACACAGAGGGTTAAGTGGGGTGGAAGGACACAACCCGAGGCACACCTGTCCTGATTTTAAACCGGGCAGCATTCCTTCACTGGGTTCAACTAAGTACGTGTCCTGTACGCAGGCTCAGCGGAGCCCGGTGCTTCCCGAGGACAGCCAGCTGATGATGCCTTTGCACAGTCAAGAAGGCACACGCAAACATCTCTCTGGTAGTCTCTACTTTCAGCCAAGCTCCCTTTGACGTCAGCAACGACATCCCTGTCCCCCATGGGTGACCCTGTTGAGATGTGAAATGCAAGTGGCATGGCTTTTATCATCACGGCAACACACAAGCCACCACGGTATGACAACCCCCACCCCCACCCCCAATTCTGATTCGTAGCAACCCCACAAGGCTGCCCCTTTGGGTTTCTGACTCTGCAACTTTCACTAGAGTGTAAAGCCCCATCTTTCTCCCAAGGGACGGCTGGGGGTTTCGAACTGCAGACCTTGACCAAGTGACTTACAGGTGGTAGCTCGGTAAGAGCATCCCAATTTGACTGCTAAGGAAGGAGTCGCAGAGATGATGTTAAGTAACAGCAGGGATTTAAACCCAGGCTCAGAAGCTGCACTTCCCATCACTTTCTTATCCACGTTTATTTTAAAATAAAGAAACATCCATCTAACGCTGTGTAAGGTGACCTTAGCTGGACCTCCAGGGTGATTCCAGAGAGGAGAAACGATGACTCTCTGACTCTTCTAACTAATTTCATTATAATAAATGGTAGCTTCCAAAGTTCCAATTAGGTGATTAGGATACAAGAATGAAAATGAACTATTCTACTTAATTGAGAAAGTGTACTTCCCTAATTGTTTGAAAACCAAAGTTGAACAGATGGGAGAAGACAGCTAGATTACAGACCTGCATTTACAGAGGAAATAGGGACATCTTTCTATTTACACGTGAATAGAACCCTGGCAGCCACTGAGCTGGAGGCCGGTTCCTCTTTTTCCCTAGGCTGCCGAAGGAAGCGCGCTGGGCCAATCCTGTCAGCGATCAAGATGTCTTTGTTTGAAGGTCAAGATGAATTCATCCCGCCACGTTCACACCCTGTAAAAGCAATTCCCTACATTCAAACACCAAATGAACAGAAAATGATTCATGAAGACAGACAAGCTATAGCGACTCACTCTATGAAGTGTAAATAACAGGACAAGGAAACCTTACTACCTTATCGAACTAGCATTAAGGGATAGGAATAAACTAAGGAAGAGACCAGGTAACCAATAAATATATTTTGAAAGATGGGCTTTTATTGAAAACTGTGATTTTTAAAATGCATCTATTCACCATGTATTTGATGGTCTACTATGTGCCAAGGGCCATCCTGAGCGTGGGGTTCAGGAGTGAAGAACAGCCCTCAGTAAATCACTCCCTTTCTATGTGCTGTAGTCTAGTGTGGGGGGTGAAACTTTTTTAAAATCATTTTATTAGGGGCTCATACAACTCTTATCGCAATCCATACATACATCAGTTGTGTAAAGCACATCTGTACATTCATTGCCCTCATCATTCTCAAAACTTTTACTCTCCACTTAAGCCCCTGGCATCAGCTCCTCATTTTTCCCCTCCCTCCCCGCTCCCCTCTCCATCATGAATCCTTGATGATTTCTAAATTATTATTTTGTCATATCTTCTTTTTTTTTTATTTTGTCATATCTT
>NW_022111307.1:8410917-8414945 GCF_000313985.2 Echinops telfairi | reverse complement strand
CACTCACACCACTGGTCCTGAAGGGGTCATCCACCCTGGATTCCCTGTGTTTCCAGTTCCTATCTGTACCAGTGTACATCCTCTGGTCCGGCCAGACTTGCAAGGTGGAATTCAGATCATGATAGTTGGGGCGGGGAGGAAGCACTTAGGAATTAGAGGAAAGTTGTATGTTTCATCGTTGCTACATCGCACCCTTACTGGCTGGTCTCCTCCCCGAGACCCTTCTGTAAGGGGATGTCCAGTTGTCTACAAATGGACTTTGGGTCTCCACTCCGTACTAGCCCCCCTCATTCACTATAATATGCTTTTTTGTTCTGATAATGCCTGATACCTGATCGTTGATCCCTTCAACACCTCGTGATCGCACAGGCTGGTGTGCTTCTTCCGTGTGGGCTTTGTTGCTTCGTGGCTCTACCCAAACCTCCGTAAGTCCCAGCAAACAGGGCATGTGTAACACCACAGAGAGGACTGGTCAGCTTTCATCCCACCACCACTGCTGCTCTAAGGATGAGTCATCTTTGAAGCAGCAGCAGAGAAGCAGAAGCCCCAGGACTTTGGAAGCACACATTCAAGAGCTCTGAAGTGGTGGGGGCCACCACGACTGCATACGTCACAGACTGGCTGGGAGACTCGGGAGCAGCACTGAGGCCAAAAGGTACCTTCTCGTCCCCTGGCCTGAGACTATGGAACTCTGGGACAGAGGGATAGGCAGGCTGGCTTCCTGGTCCGTGGAGGCAAAGGCCAAGGGACGATGTGGCTGACAGGCTGAGATCCGGAGAGACTTGGCTGCTGTGGTTGTGGGGCCACCCTGTGCACTGAAGGGTGTTTCACAGTGCCCTCAGCCTCTCCCCTGCAAGCACTCCTTGTAACACCCAAAAATGTCTCCAAACCTCGCCCAGCGCCCCCTGGGAGGACAGCAGCACTCCCAGTTGGGAAAGACTGGGCTACATTACAATATGGTAGTCACTCACCAAGAATTAATTGGTCCCCAGTGCCAACTATGCTGAGGTAACCCGAGACAACTAAAGAGCTATTCACATAATGACTCATCTATGGTGATCTAGGGTGTGTGTTTTAATTTACAATGCTTCGAATTCATCTTTTAAGTGACTTTTTAGGAACATCCTTCTTAGGAGATGCTTTATTTCTTTAATTACTCATAAAGCAAATGAAGGCCCCTGGTGGGGTCAGGGGGTAAGCTTTGGGTGATAAACACAAAGGTCAGCGGTCCAGACCCACCAGTCGCTGTCTCGGACACCCTGGGGAGGATTGCTGAGAGTCAAATCATGGACTTAACGACAGTAGGGAGGAAGGTAAGACAAGCGGAGAGCACAAGTCTCTGCTGCCCCTCTCGTGGGGTACAGCGACGGGAAGGCTCCCTGCCGCTGAGAGCAATGCCACACAGAGGGGCATGACAGCAGGCAAATCATCCTGTAAGGGAAACAAAGAGGTGGCTGGACGGCACAGAGTGGTGGATTTCGGGTTTGTTTCTTTTCCCAGTGAGGCCACGAGAGGAGCAAGGGCCCTAGGAGCGGATGGGACAAGGAGGGAATTCAGAACACGTGAGATCCAAACAAAGGTGAGGGAAGCACATGCACGTGGCATCCCAGGAGGAAGAGGAAGACAGAGAGTGTTCAATCCCTAAGGCAGTGGGTTCTCAACCTTCCCAGTATCACGACCCTTTCATACAGCTCCTCCTCGTGTGGTGGTGACCCCCCACCATAACATTACTTTCATTGCTACTTCATCACTGTCATTTTGCTATGGTTAGGAATCGGGCGACCCCTGTGAAAGGGTCGCTTGACTCCCAAAGGGGTCGCGACCCACAGGTTGAGAACCACTGCCCTAAGGCATCAGCGGTTCTTGTACAAGAGACTTGAGACAACAAGCACTTGTTCCACCAGGCACATTAACATCACCCAGCCCCACTACACCCTACAATGAGCCCTGGTGGCCCAGTGGGTTATACATGGAGCTGCTAACCCCAAAGTTGGCCATTCAAACCCACCAGCTGCTCCGAGGGAAAGATAAAGCTTTCTATTTCTGTAAGGAGTTAGTCTCGGAAACCCACAGGGGCAGTTCTATCCTGTCCTATAGGGTCTCTATGAGTTGGACTGGACTCGATGGTAGTGAGTTTGGTTTTTAGGGTTCTGTTCACACCTTACAGCCTCATCTCATATAAACAGACTGCCAGAGGGGAAGGCTTGCTGATCGGGGAACTACAGGCCTCTGGGACAGGACATCAGGCGGCAGGCAAAAGCCAATCTCAAGGCTGCACAGTCAAACAGCAGTGTAGCCTGCTTACGCCTCAGGGCCAAGGACCCAGCCAAGGTGATCCTGAGCACAGAGGTGGCAGACTGGGCTCTCAGCTTCCAGGGGATTTAAGGTACAGCTCCCCTGCAGGGCACTCCCCTCCAAGGACACAGCACCAGAGGGGAGGGCCTCAGATCCCCCCTCTGCCTACTCCACACGATCCCAACACAAACATGGAAGGGGCAGCCTCTGCTTACAAAGCCTCCTGATCCAAGTTAAACCTGTTCTGAAACATCTACAAAGACAACATTTTAAGGGGAACTGTTTTACAATCATCTTGATGGTTACGGGGTACTGATACAGACCTCAAGACAACCCAGATACATTTTTTTTTTAAGTTAAAAAGAGGTTAGTTTACTTTTAAATCAAAGAACCTGCCATGGGTGGGTCAGGGAGCCTGCTAACCCCAGCCCTACCACACAGCAGCTGAGCTTCCCGGGGCCCAGGAACAAGCTTGTGTTTGGGGTCACCCATTGGCAGCTGTGCCCTGCTAGTCCTCTCATGCCGAGGAGCAGCTGCTACAGTTCGCAGGGGAGGACAGAGTAAAGCAGCCCCCCTATGGTAAACACAGGGGGTTCTCTACGGTTCACACCCCCGGTTACCCCACAATCAGCAGGGATTTGACAGCTTCCAGTGCGCCACATGCTAAACACCAAGGAACGTATTCAAAGTTCTACTGCAGCGGGAGCCTGGGATGACAGATGTCGCTTCCACGATGAAGTTTCAGATATTACAAATGAGCAGGGACTAAGGTTTACAGGGAACGCTTGGGGACCCCCTGGTTGAAAGGCTAGGGCAGACAATTCCAAGCGATGCAGTGCCAAGCCAGTCAGCTCTGGCTAACCGATACAGGGAATTGAACTGGAATGAATGAGCCCAAGGTAGGGCCAGGGCTTGGTAGGAAGGTTGAATATGCAGCCTTGGCTGAGAACCACCAATTTAGCGAAGGGTTTTGTGGATGTTGATCTTTTGCATTTGACAAGATCCCTTCAAAGATTTTCAGGCTTTAGAATAATAATAAAAGCCAACATATAATTTTGGAAGAAACCTTCAGTGCCCAGCACATTGTGTCCATGAGAAAGCTCAGTACAGGCAGAGCAATTCCATTGTGTGGCCCCTCCACCACACAGCAGGCTGGAGCCAGGGGTGGCAGTGAGAAGCACACATGCATGCACGCAGTGGGCAGTTGAGCTGTTTTTCTACCACGAGAACGCAACACTTAAGAAAGTTATGCCATCCCTATAAAACAGCGTTCCTATTGTTAAGCTCCTGGGATTTTTTAAAAGTCAAATAACCATAACTATTCACCTAATCCATGCTGTGAAGTTCATCTCTAAAAGCCTGCTTCTAAGATATATGATAATAGACTGTAACTGTTGACAGCAGTAGCCCAGTCTTTCCCCCAGAGAGCTGCCGGTGGTTTCGGAAACCCACAGGGAGTCACTATGAGTCAGCACTGACTGTTGGCAGTGAGATGGTAATACGCTAATAATAAATGTAACACTTCAAAATCCCATTGCTATTGAGTCCATGCCGACTCATGGCAGCCCTGTGGGACAGAGTAGAACTGCCCCTGTAGGTTTCAGAGGCTGTAACTCTGTAGAGGAGTAGAAAACCTCATCTTTCAGGTAAACAAGCGGCCATCTAGCTCAGAGGCAACAAAGCCCACATGGAACAACATATCAACCTGTGTGATCACGAGGTGTCGAACGGAT
>NW_022111307.1:8385053-8410110 GCF_000313985.2 Echinops telfairi | reverse complement strand
TTGAGAATGATGTACAAATGCGCTTTACACAATTGATGTGTGTATGGATTGCAATAACAGTTGTATGAGCCCCTAATAAAATGTTTTAAAAAAAAGAAAACCTCATCTTTCTCCCGTGGGTCAGTTGGATGTTTCGGACTGCTGACCTTGTGCTTCGTAGACCACTATGCCATCAGGGATCTTTAAATAACCAATGTTGGGCAAATTTCACTTCTGAAAAAAGGCAAGCCTATCCGGAAGTCCTCCATGTTTAGGTAGAAGCAGAAGCTGTGCACTGGTCGGTACCGTGTGTGTCTGCGGCCAGTGCAGGCTTCCTTCTGTTGCCAGCACACGGGTCGGGCACACAGGCCACAGGGCCACAATGCTTCTAGGAAGCCAAGAGCCACCCACCTCTGGAAAGACCACCCCCAGGAGGAGCAGCAGCTCTGTCCCTGCCTGTTGGGTGACATGTGTCTCCTGGCTTCACCCATAGGGCGGTGAGACTGGATGGGACAGAGCAGTCAGGCCCGTAAGGCCCAGCATTCTCTAAAGTACACACGTTTATGAACCTGTCTTGCTTTCTGCCGCTATAAGTAGACTTTGGTAGAACAGAGCTGAAGTTTTCTTCTGGTATCTAACATGTGAGTTAAGGGAGATTTCTGTGAACAAATTCAGGAAAGAATTTCAAATACATGTAAGCATCTAATTATCCAAGGAGTCTTAACTCTAAACGTGAGGTGGAGAAGAAATGGATGGACAATTTAAGTCTGCTAATTAGCAGACGTCGGTGTACCAAATTAACTTCACGTTAATCTGCAATTCTGCTACTGACAGGGTCGCCCTCTGCCAAGATGTCTGGTGGCCCAGCGTTTCACACTACCTGGTTCTTGTGATTAAGGGTGAGGGAATGATGGCGTGGCTTTAACAAAAGCATGAGCAGAATTTGCTGACAGCTGAACCAGGAAACCATCTGTAAGCGCTAAGTGAGAGGCGCGTGGCCTAGAAGAAAGGCGGCTCTCAACAGCTTGCAAAATAGGAAGCCACTTCCCTTTAGTGAGAAAGCTCTCATGACACACCAACAACACTCCCTGCAGTGGGGTTTCCTAGGGAGGTGGCAGCAGCCTCGCTGTACACCGCAGCCTGAGGGCTCCGGAGCCAGGCAGTAGGCCAGCCCCTGGAGCCTGGCCGCTGTGGGGGCTGTCGCCAGGCAGGAAAGCCACCAGGAGGCCCCCACCAATGACAGCGCTGTTGTTATCGCCGCTGGAGAGCTCCGGGCTGCTATTGGAGACCAGCGCCTGGCTGGCGGCCAGCAGCCGGATCCGACCCAGCAGTGCTTAAGAGACCAACCAGCTGAGCCCTATACAACAGCTTTAGGGACGTCAGGGGGAGGGGGAATAGGGGCGTTCTTTACTTCTCCTGATGCTGACGGTCCAGAGTCCGCTGAGTCACTGATCAGGAGCAAAACCACGCACAGACAGAAGCCTCCTTCCTACCAGGAAGGCGGACTCAGGGCAATCTCGCCTTTGGAAACACCAGGGCACAGACAAACCCACAGACCCATAGTCCTCCAGGAAAAGCTTTCAGAGGCTACTTCTGATAGTGTCCGGCCCTGGACAAAATTGTTTCATATGACAATAGCTGTTTCTGGACAGAGGGACTGCTTATAATTTCTTTCAGCTCTAGGTCTTCTGCACGCAGCAAACTGCTCTCTCAGGAGCCCACATTTGTTTCATGACCACTGAGTTTACACCCCTGTTTACTGGTGAGAGATTAGCCCTATGCCCTCGGCTTGGTAATCAAAGCAGCCCACACCACCACTTAAGGAAACTCCAACCAAGGTTCAAGGGTCAAGCTAACAAGGAGGTGACAGCCACACTAAGTAAAGGTCGGAGCCCTGGTAGGTGGGCAATCCAACACCACCAGCAGATCCCTGGGAGAGAAGAGGCTTTCTCCTCCTGTACAGGAGTCGCAGTCTCGGAAACCCACAAGAGCAGGTCTCTGTCCCATAGGGTCGCTCGAGTCCCAACTGACTCCATGGCAGCGAGTTCATTCAAGGACAGGCAAGGTCACAGGATCGTATGAACACTTAGCCTTGTACCTTTCTGAGAGGCACACGCTTCTAACTTGGTGGACAGAAAATTCCTGTGGCACACTTTTGCAAGAAAGGGCCCAGAGCGAGTGGAAACAATGGCAATGAACATTAGCTGACTTCGGCCCCTCTTCCAATCTTCCTCTTTTGCTGCAGACTAGACCAGACATGTTAGTGGAAAAGAGTCACCCTTAGCCTAGCCAGAGAACAACAGGAAAACAACCATCACAATTAAAAAAAAAAAAAAAAAAGCTTGCAAAACCATCAGATAGCTGGCTAGGTCTTGCTTTAAAAAAAAAATGAAGTTAAAGAAACTAAAACTAAAAACCACTCTTTAGCCTATTATCCAAGATCACACTTATCTGCCACTCACTCGCCTACCCCTACAGCGATGTCTTTCTACCTGTTTAGAGGAGGCCTGCTGCCATTGGGGATTCTGACTTGGGAGGCTAGCTGCCACCGATGGCAGTTCAAACCCACTAGCTGCTGAACAAGTGAATGAGGAAATATTGCATCTCAAAAACAGAGGGGACAAAATAATCATTCATAAATTATCAAGGGTTCATGAGGAGGGGAAAATGAGGAGCTGATACCAAGGGCTCAAGTTGAAAGAATGTTTTGAGGATGATGTCAACAAATGTACGAATGTGCTTGGCACAATGGATAGATGTATGGATTGTGATAAGAGTTGTACAAGCGCCCAATAAAATAATTTTTTTTAAAACAGACAAAAAAAACAACAGAGAAGGTTCCGGAGCCACACGATTTACACGCACATCTATGATACAAACATGGGAAGGGGAGCCGGGTCTGGAGAATCATGCCTCATGCAGAGGAAGAAGGGACGTAAATCTTCACGTCCCTGGAAATAACGCCAGTCTCACCCCAGCCAGGGCGAGTCCTTAGGCTGAGAGAACTGATGGCCACAGGGTGTTTGCCAAGCACCGTGCTGCGGAAGACAGCATCAGCTCAACAATCCTGAGGGGCTGGTGTGCGAAGGCAGTCGTCTGACCCTGATGAACGTCGAGCTGCTGAGGCACACGTCAAATATCGGAGGACTGGTTATAGAGCTGCTTCCCAGAGCGTCGGTGACGGCCAAGCTGTGTTCTCTGCATCTTTGCTTACCATTTGGGGGGAAAAGGCGGGGAAAATAGCACCGATCTGTTTGAAATCAGAACCTGTTCCTTGGGGCTTTGCTTCTGACTGGTTTTTGACGCAGTTTCACGTTGCCTTGTTAAGTGGACCAACAGGGACATGAGTAGTGAACGAAAGACCCTTGCTTCCCAACTAAGAGCCATAGGGATATCCTTGTCGGTTGTCGCTTGTCCAGGTACTTTGGGGATAGGTAACGGGCACACCAGCATCCAGGAAGTTTGGCCCCAGATTTCCCCCAACGTAGATATCGGGTGTAGGCAGAAAGGGCAGTTAAGATCATGAGACATAAAATTGCAATCTCTACTGAACTCACTCCTTGATTTCAAGGGGAAGAAACTATATGGACTGGCTTCCCAACTACTTAAATTATTCATTTTATTCTCTCTCTGAATGAGAAGATTTTGAGTTATCCTGCTAGCTACCTTGGTCAGCGCATCAAAAACACGGCACAAATTCAAGGTCTAAGACACTTTGCTTTGTGGCAGGTCGTATGCAGGGAGACACTTGGTGGCACCTGGATTTAAAACTCCAGTGGAGCACTGACGCGTCCACTTGAATGTGTGTTCAAACCTGCTGCTAAAACCTAAGGCGGTATTGTTTAGCTCAAGGTTGAGTGAAACAAAAAACAGCGACTAGGTTAAAAGAAATATTTTAAGTAGAGCAAGTTCAAAGGGTAGAAGGATATGGGCAAAATCAAGAAAATGGTACTCAGATTTTAAAGCTTAGGAAGTAAGAGATTCTGTCACATGGAAGGAACTTGCCTTGGAGGCTGTCCTAATAACTGAGGGGACAAAAGGCACAGCATGATACTAATTCCAGTCCCTCTCCATCCGGGCGGGAGACACTTGCTGCCGCCACTCCAAACCCTAATGCCAGTTCTACTCAAACATACTGGCAAGGGCAGCCCTGTCCCCAGAAATTGGGGCCCTGCCAGGTTCCAAGTCTTCCCTGCTCTACACACTGTCTTTGGGGGAGCATGGTCGCTCACACGTGCATTCTCCTTTTCTCTCTCAATCTCGGCTTCATCCATCTGCATGGACACACCAGTGGTCCCAACAAGGTTTTCCCTCCTGCAAGTGCTCTCTCTAGGAGCTCGGAGGTGTGGTGGCTACGTGGTCGGCTGCTAACTGCAAGGACTACAATTTGGAATCATCAGCTGTTCCTCGGGACAAAGACAAGGCTTTCTACTCCTGTACATAGTCTCAGAAACTCACAGGGGCGCTCCAATCCCGTATCACTATGAGTCAGCATCAACTTGGTGGCCGGAGTTTTGTTTTGAATCTTGGAATGTTCTATCTGATACCTGTACTTGAACGCACTTCAAATCGACAGGTTTAAAATCAAGCTTATTTTGACCTCCCAAATGGTTTCCTTCTCTTCCCATATATACTCACTAATTGTTTAAAACGGGAGCCCTGGTGGTGTCCTGGTTACTCGTTGGGCTGTGTTCCGCATGGTCAGCAGTTTGAAACCACCAGCAGCTCCGAGGGACAAAGACTGGGCTTTCTTCTCAGGAACTGTTCATGGTTCCACATGCCCATAATGCAAAAACCCCTTAGCAGCACGCAGAATACGCTTTGACTGAACCACCTCCTTTCCGCGCCCTGCGCTCCAGACCATTCATTCTGACACTGATCTGCTGAGCAACGGCTCTGTGCGGAGCACCACGGGCAACACTTCCTATGCTTCCTCAATGCACGGTGGCTTAGGTACTGCCTGCATTGAGACATAGGCAAACCTCAGGCCCCTATAGCCATAATTTCTTATCTGCTCTATTACGTGGCCCTGGGCTCATGCCTGGGGCTATGCACGGATTTTGGAGGGAGTTCTCTGTAAGAGGATTAAGGTGAGGCCAAGGCCTGACCTTAGTAGAGGGGTGTGAACCACATGACACACTTTGTTTCCTTAGGGACACCTTCAAGGCTACTTTACTAGAGGGTGTGATGTAAGACACAGTGTTTTCCTCTGGCTTATGAGCCACACCTCCATCCATCAAAGCCATCCCTCGGTGTGAAAAGCCTGCATCCCGGCACCCCTGGAAGAGCACGTCCAAGATCTCGTTCTGAAGGGCCGAGGCTGCAGGACCAGGTGCACCAGAGACTGTGGCACGGGGCCCTGGGGCCCTGCTCCTCATCTGTGAGACAGAGGGACAGGCGAGCTGCCTTCCTGGCCTGCGAGGACCAAAGCCAGAGACCACGTGGCTGCGAGGCTGAGGGTCAGAGAGAGGCCTGTCGCTGGCTGAGGAGAGGTGTGACCAGTGCCCATCCTTGTTGTTAGCTGATCCTGACTGGTGGTGAGCCATTCACTTTTCTAACCCCCTTTATTTTGAGAATTATCCGTGACTTCTGTGTGGCCATCGTGACCCAGCGTAGGTGAAGAGGGGTGTGGGAGGAACAGGTGGTGTCAGAATAGGTAAAGGATGGACCGTGGAGACATGTCTGACCCGTCTGTGGCACTAGGGAAGTCAGGGTACATCAGATATGGCCTCCCACACCACTTACTGCAAATATATTCCACCTCAATTTAGAGACCATCAGGGCACTGGGCACGAAGGAGAGCTGACGAGCTGTGGGATGACATAGGTTCTGTGTGGCCAATGCAACAAATTGTGGACCCCAGCATTTATGCAGAGTGGCATGGGAGGAAGAGCCAGTGTCAGTCTAGGTAAAGAACCATGGGGCGAGAAGGCCTGTCTGACCGCTGTCTCATGGGGATAGGGAGGAGGCCAGAGGAGGCTGGGTAGGTCCCCCCCCACACCCGGAACTCAAGCAGCTCCAGTTTACAGAAGAACTGTGAAGGCACGGGTGACCTAAGGAACTTCACCAGCCCCATGGACTTCCCCTACACGGCTGGATCTTCACCTCTGCTGCCTGGGGAAATCTACTCAGCATGAACCTCTGAACTCAAAACTCAAACTCAAATGCACTGCCATCAAGTTGGTGCTGACTCACGGGTGGTAGTGACATCTATTGTCAACTTGACACAATGAAGAGTGGAGGGGTGGAGTTTAGCCTGTCAGTCAGGTCGCAGCTCGATGACCTCATTTGGAGGCACTAAGGAGATACATAGCTTGCTGGAGGAAGGACACACACACACTCTCCCTGCGAGACATTCCTGTGGACAGCCACATGGAGCTACACTGATAAAGCCAGAGCCCTGGAGCTGGAGGAACCAGATGGAGACACACACCAGCCTGAGATGCTTTTACCACCACTGGATCCACGAGACTTTCCACCCGCTGGCCTATGATCTTCCTGCATTTGCAGTCACTGCATGTGTTGCGTGAAGCTGAAGAGGAATTTACAGAATGGCATCGGACATATGGGCTAATATCAAACTTATGGACTTGATCTGGACTGAGCTGGGATGTTTCCTTAATATACAATTACTCTTTATATAAAGCTCTTTCTTATACACAAATATGAGTGTCAATGAATTTGCTTCTCTGGTCTACCGGGACTAACACACACACACACACACACACACACACACACACACACACACACGGTGACCCTATATTGCCCTTATGGGCTGCCAAGGCTATGGTCCTGATGGAAACGGAATGTCAAGACCTCTCCCACAGAGTGGCAGGGAGATGAAAACCACTGACTTTTCTGTCAGCAGCTGAGCTCTTAACCACACTGCACCACCAGGGGGATCTTGAAGTCACTGAAACCTGAAACCAAACATACTAGCATAGAGTCGATTCTGAGTCAGGGCACCCCTGCAGGACACAGAAGTGCCCCCTAGGGTTTTCACGACCCCCACGGCTGTCTCTTGTGACACAGCTGGTAGGTTTGAACCACTGACAATTCAGGTGGCAGCCCAAACGCTGAACCAACTGCGTCCCCAGAGCACCCTGAGGGCCCTAATCCACCACCACCCCTGCCAACAAGTCACTGCCAACTCATGCTGACCCTATGCTGCAAGGTTGCCGACACTGTGAATCTTCCCCGGGCAGGCAGTCTCAACTTACTCCCGTGGTGCGGCCAGTGGGTTTTAACTGCCGGCCTGCGGGTTTAACAGCCCAAAGCATATCCCACTATGCCACCAGAGCTCGGCATCAATTCTTAAAGGTGACTTAAAGCCACTCCAGAGAAACCGGCTTCTTTCAGAGTACACCTCAAGGAAGAAAATGAGGTGTGCAGACGATGAGAAAAGATACTCTTACTGACCGGGCGGCTTCTCTTGTACTTGGATTCCGTGAGTTCTGCGGGCGGCTGCGTGGCAGTGCAGCTGGAGCTGACGTTCCGGTACCCAGGGCTGGGGAGGATAAACTCTTTTCCTATGTCAATATCCTTCATCTTCCCCAGGGCAGGTGCCAGGGCTCACAGACGCTGGGACTCCCTTCGGAAATTCTGCAATTAAAAACTCAGTAAGAATAGCTCTTCCACTAAATCCCTCTGCTTCATACACTCGAGCTGGGGGTTAAAAATGGTAAAGGCATGATAACTTTCTATCACTAGATGTACAACATTTCAGTGCATTTCATTGTTGAAAGGGGAAAAAAGCAACAACACACATTCACTATGATAGAATCAAGAAGTTACTTCCAACCACCTCAATGGGGGTGGGGGGACAGGTTTAGGGAAAAATGAGAGCACAATTACCTCCAACTGGAGCTTAAAGCCCAACGTGAAGCACATTAGACAGGTGTTTAACAAAGCCCCAGAAACCACTCCAAACATTAAACATTAAAAATGCCGTGACTTTTAAACTGACACCCATTCTACTAAGTTGTTCTAAAGGATACTCTATTTAGGAACGTCTATAAAATATATATATTATTTATTTATACTATCTCTGCATTTTTAGAATTAGCTCCCTGAAGTTACGCGGCTAAAATATGAAAAAGGTATTCGATTTGAAAATGCCCTAAAATTAGAAGTGCTGAAGGCTGCCCAATGCTGTGGATGCACAGCTTGACGGTGAACCGTGCGCTTCAAAGGGCTGAGGCTGATGGGATGTACGTGTGATTTCAACAAGGCTGTAACATAAAATACCTTAAAGCCAAAATGTTTTCCCCCCTGTACTCCTAAACAACAACAAATAAACCAAACTGACTCACAACAACCCCTGTGGGCTGTCAAGACTGTAACTGTTTACCAGAGTAGAAAAAGCCCATTCTTTCTCCCTCGGTGCTGCTGATGGTTATAAACTGCCAACCACATGGATCGCAGCCTAACCATACCACCAGGCTCCCTGGACTTGTAAACCCTACCTACAGTACATTCTTTTGGAATCTGTTCTTAGTTGGTCTCCGGCATCAACTCTGGCCACGTTTTAAAGACATACACACCCACCTCTCTAAAACATTCCCCTCACTCTAAGATGGTGCGAAGCTTCCCCCAAAAGCTGTGCAAACAACTTTCATGCCACCTCACTAGACATTAAGCAAGTGTAGCTTTGGGGAGCTGTAAATCCTTATCCCGGACTTAGGTACTATGTCTCAGTACTACGTCTGCAGCACAAATTTCTGAAAGCTACAACTATTTGTTAAGCCTTCAGGAAAAATAAGAACACGTACTACTCCTCAGACTAAAAAGGGCTAATCTTCCCCACTCCAGACACATTGCCAGTGCAGAGAAAGGGCTAATCTTCCCCACTCCAGACACACTGCCAGCGCAGAGAAAGCTTGGTTTCTTGCCTTACAGACGTCTAAGTTACTTAAATTAAAACGTCGCCTTGTCCAATGACAAATGGCACCATGACAAACAGTGGCTTACCAAGCAGTCCGGGAGACCTCACTAAGGTCAGCAGATCAAACCCACGGGCCACCCTTCAGGGCAGAGTTGTAGCCATGGGCTTCGCAAAGATGACATGGGGTGGCTCTCCTGGCCTTAGCTAAGGTGGCTAAGACTTCACACAACTGTGGCTCTGCCAGTATCAAGCTGCAGATCTGAGTAACCCTTCTTGTCACGGGAATCATGAAAGTCCACCCTTCCTGGCCAATGGTTCCCTAGCTCAGCCCTGTATTGGAAGAGGAAAAGATTAGCCCTAGTTTGTAGAAGGGAAGGGGGAGAAGGGGAGGGAGGTTTGCAGAGGAAACCACATCAGAGTATACATCAGGGAAAACACCATCACCTCCAGGTGTCTAAGAACCCATGATAATCACACTTTTTTGGTCAATCGTTTTATTTCAAAGGACACCATGGGATCAGTAGAGTAAATGAGCAGAGTGGGGGAATGGGATGCCCTCCCATGGGTTTGTGCCAATTGTGGTTCGGATGGTAAGCGAATGCTAAACCTTTGGGCAACAACTCAGGCTACTCCATGGACGAAAGGTGTGGGGAATGGTTGCCCATCACTTCTCCAACCCGTTTCTTTAATTTCCCAGGCAAAGGGGCACAGCGGTGACAAAGGGGCACAGCGGTGACCATCCAGGTCCCCAGGAGGCACAAAGTTGCCATCTCTTGCCTGCAAATGTAAATTGGATACCACCACCTGCTTATCAGGGATATAGGACCGGGCAGCAAGATCTGGGGCACCCTACAAATCTTGGAAAGACACAGAGCCCAAATCTGAAACAAGCCTTTCTTTTTGAGTTTGTATTACTTTCTTATGTTCCCCCTTAAAATTGTTAAGTGGGAGAAGTTCCCAAGAAGAGCCCAGGCTCTGAGACAGAGAGGTAAGGCCACTCACTGAGGGAGCTGCATTATCAAGACAAGCCTTCTAGTGAGGAGTTCAGGCCTTCTCCCGCAAGATCATACAGACTACTCAACACTGGGGGGACCTGGGGAGGGCGAGAGGTGTAACTGGCCAGACTGGCGTTTCCAAATGGCCTCCATCACCATCTTAATAGGTTTCTGAGACTCCAGGCACGCGCGCGCGCACACACACACACCCTGCACCCCGACCACCCAGCAGGTGCACAGGAACCGGAAGCTAAAAGGATACTTAGTAACCAGGAGGGGCTCCATACTATTATTGACCACTCCTCCTGGAACCCACTTGTTGCGCCCGCAAGTTCCTGCCCTTTTCACTTACTCTGGCCCCAGCGGGGCTCACAACCTTCACTTTCTTTAAAACCCGAAACTCATTAAAGTCATTCCGGAGGCCGTCCGGCCACTGCCGAACCTGGTGAAACCGAATGACCGCTTCAAAGAAATCCAGAGCGACATACAGTTGGGTGAGGAAAGAGGAAAAAGGGCATGTTTCATTCTGGGCTCGGCCCCGGGCTTTGCGGTGCGTGCAGATGTCACGCACCTCCACGGATACAGAGGCGAAAGCAGACAGAAGGATGACTTCTAGGTTGCTGGCAGCTCAGAGTGCCCGGTCTGCGGCTGGAGCCACGGTGCGCTGGGCCCCCGCCCCCGAACCGTGAGGCGGGGGCTTCACCCGGCGTGCCCGCCCCACAGGGCGTTCCCACGGCCAGTCGGAGCTCGGCGACACCGGCCTCCGCGGAGGGCTGCGGGCGCAGCGCCCCCTGGCGGCCACATCCGAGACCGCATCCAGCGCGCCGGACCGCCCGCCTCAGCCCGGCCGCCTGCCCACGGGAGGCACGCGCCCCGGCTCCCGCGGCGCGGGGGATCACAGAGAGGACGCCGCGTACAGAGAGGCCAGCCTCCATTTCCCCGACCTCTGGCTTCCCCTGAACAGATCGTATCGCCTGCCCCATCCCGAGGAAACACACAGGCGCGATCCTGGTGACAACCCACAGAGACTGAAGGAGTCCCGCGGTAGCCGCACCCTACCTGCGACCCAGGTCCCGCAGAGCCGCGCCGGCCGCTCGACCACGCTCCCGAGCATCAGCCCCTGAGCAAAACAAGCCTTTATAGCGGCATCGGGCGCCACACCGCGCAGGCGCGCTACACAAAGGCTCCCAGTGGCCGAAGGGAATTGTAGTTCCCGTTCCGGTAGTCTGCCGCTCCAGACTGTGCAAAAGGACTACAGATCCCAGAAGCACCGTGGGAGCCCTGGAGGGGGTGCGGCTAAGCTTCCTTTCCACCGCGCTCGGGGCTCTGCCCTGTCCTTCGCGGTGCCTCCGAAAGTCTGTCTGGAATTTTCCCCAGAGTCCTGTGTTCCCGTGGACAGCCAGGAAGGGCGACGGGAGCCCTGTGAACTCGGGCAAAGTCACGGTGGTGCGCGGCGCAGATGCACCAGAAAACGCCCTGAAGGTCATCGGAGCCTGTGCCTGCCTGGAGGAGCGTCCAGACACCCGGCCAGCCCCAAATGTTCTCTTCGGTGGCCCTGGGGGTTTGTGGTTGCTTGCTCGTGATCAGACCCTGCATTCTGCGCACACAGAGCCTCTCTCGCGTTTATCCCAAGTGTTCCTCATGTAATGTGCCGCCTGGTTTCTAAATAATGAAATGCCAGCATCACAGTTTTAAAAGTGGCACGAGCCTTAGAAATAGCCTTCCAACCCATTCCTTTCTTCAAAAAAGGAAGAAAGAAAGGTACCTAGAAAGGTTAGTGGGAGAAAGAGGAGAGTTTCTACTCCCTTAAAAGAGTCCGTCTCTCGTCAGACAGTGTAAGACATACAAAATAATAATAATTTATAAATTATCAAGGTTTCATGAGGGAGGGGGAAAATGAGGAGCTAATACCAAGGGCTCAAGTAGAAAGAAAATGTTTTCAGAATGATGATGGTAACAAATGTGTTGACACAATGGATGCATGGATTGTGATGAGAGTTGTACAAGCCCCCAATAAAATTATTTTTAAAGAAAAAAAACATTCTTCTCGAGCCAGTCAGGGTGCAGTATAGCACTGACAAAACATACAACTTTCCACTATCAAGACTTCAATTCTACCTTACAAATCTGACTAGACCAGAACATGTACACTGCTACAGATAAGAGCCAGGACAGATAAACCCCTCAGGACCAATAATGAGAATAGAGATACCAGAAGGGGAAGGGGAAGGTGGGGGGAGAAAGGGGGAACCGATCACAAGGATCGACATAGAACCCCCTCCCAGGGGGACAAACAACAGAAAAGTGGGTGAAGGGAGTCAGTATAAGATATGAAAATAATAATTTGTAATTTATCAAGGGTTCATGAGGGAGGGAGAGTGGGAGAGGGAAGGGAAAATGAGCTGATATCAAAGGCTCAAGTAGAAAGAAAATGCTTTGAAAATGATGGCAACATGTACAAATGTGCTTGACACAATGGATGAATGTGTGGATTGTGATGAGAGCTGCAAGAGCCCCCAGTAAAAGTCTGTAATAAAATATGTGTAAAAAGAGTTCGTCTCAGAAACCCACAGGGGAAGTTCTACTCTGCCCTACCAGGTTGCTATGAGTCAGAATTGACTCTGTGGCAGCCAATTATTTTCTTTGTTTGTTTTAGATTGATTACTTTATTTCTCTTTGTGAGTAATCTATACCTTCAACCGCCTCATAATAGAAAGGCCACACAGTGCTGGAGGTGTAGTGTGTTATGCTTTGGGTGATAACTGCAAAGGTCAGCCATTCAAACCCACCATCCACTCCTTCTGTTTCCATACAGAGTTACAAGAAACCCACAGGGGCAGTTCTACCTGAGCCTATAGGGTCACCATGAGTTGGAATTGACCAGATGGCAGGGAGTTTTTCACTCTCCGTTAACTGCTTACCTATGTTATTGTTGTTAGGTGCTAGTGACCTGGTTCTGACTCATGGTGACCTTATCGTAAAGGTGAAACTGAGGTACAGGGAGACAGACAGACATAACTGGCAGGACCAGGGAGAGCAGAAACCGAAATAGCTTTATTAGGGGGGAAGCTCCCTACACCAACAGGCCAGGGAAATGGTGCTCAGCAGTGGGAGGGTCCGGGTTTTTAAAGGGGCGATGGAATGTGTGGCAATTAGCATATGGGGTCTGGACACTTTGAGAATTGCTTGCGGACTCCTTGAGGCATTCTTTGACCCTGGAGCATCTGGTTTCCCGATGATCTGATCTGGCTCCTTCTGCTGCTGACCTCCAGGACTTTCAGGGAAGCGGGGCCCTGACCTGGTTCAGCTCAGCCCAATTATTCCAGCCTTTTTAGTGATAAAGGGGCATGAGGTCTGATCTGACTACTTCCTGCTGATACGGGGCAACAGGGGGAGAGCTATAGGCTGGAATGGTCTGGACCAGCATTGGCAGGTAGGGGGCTATAAGGATGTAACAAGAGTTGGTTAGCATTTAGATCGGATATGTCTTTCATTCGTTCTTGAAGGGACTTAAAAGGACAAGGGGTTAAAAATAACAGTAAGCAACTTATTACCAGGGGTCCTACCAGGGGTAGCACCCAGGACACAACAGGGTTTTAGAACCAGGAGGTGGTTGCTGCATTGCCCCAGTGGCAACTCTTGATCTCTTCAGCCATGGTTTTTAACACTTTTATATTTTGCTCAACTACTCCCGACTTATTAATATAATAATGCTCTTTTTTAGAAACATGCACGTACCTTCCTTGTCAGTTGTTAACAGATCTAATGCACGACGGTTTGGAAGGGTTACCTGTGCCAGGGATGTAAGCTGTCACTGCAAAGAGATGAGAGGCTGAGGTGGAGTCTATGACCAGCTGGAGTTGTTTGTTAAAGTCCTGTGTTTGGAGCATGCTGTGCTGTAGTATTAAATAAAAAATTGGCGCTGGGGGGTGAAGGGCCAGCCTCCACCTGCTGCTACTACTATTACTACTCAACGGGTTCGTAATACTACTTCTGGGTTCAGTAATGCACAATTGTACGGTTGAGATATATAAATATTATATTAAAGTCATTGAGAGCATGAGAGATAATACAATAATACAGTCAGACACATTACAAGATAGCATTGCTCACCTCAGCCCAGCTTGGTAGTCCACGTGGAGAGAGGGGGAAGGGAAGGAGGGGAAGAGAACAAGGAAGAGGGGAGTGACCAGGGAGTGAGCAGCAAGGAGCTCAGAACCAGAGAGAGATCTATATTGCTGACTCACACCTATATACCTTTTGGGGGCATGCCAGCCCACTAATTACAGGTAGAGACATATGTCACAGGGAGGAGTTGCACTATAGGTTACATAGCAATGAGAGGGTGGTCTAGGGGGTGGTCTCTGGGTCTCCATAGGAACATTGTCAGTAGGGTGAAAACTCCACCTACAGGAGCCTGTCCATTGTCCCCAGAGGCAGGGAGCAGGCCCACCCCTGCGGTGGGATGAGACAGCAGTCTGGCAACTGATAGCCTTCAGTGGGGGGGATGCCTGCGCATCTGACCTCCCCCCACACTGTGCTCTAATGCTCTCCTAGAACTTTTTGTTGTTGTTAGGGAGGAGGCAAAACTAGGGTTTACCAGGACAGGTAGGAATACAGCTATGCTTCACCTTACTAGCCACGTGATAAAGCCCCTTGAGCTGTCTCTGCAGGGAGGCTAGAGAGACGGGGGTGGATTAGGAATGCTGCTCTTCTCGACCTCTGAGTGGGGAGTAACTATGCTTGTTTAGCTGAAGTTGGTGGTTGGAGGTCCTTTATGACCCAGCATCTATCTAGATAGAGTTAAACCCTGAGTGGTGGGGGTGAGGGACAGGCTTAAATAGATAACTGTGGAATGAGATAATTGTGCCTTGGAGGGAGAGTAAAGTTAAGGAATCGAGCTGTTTGCCTTAAAATTGTCTTAGGAGAGGCTGCAGGGAAAGGTAAATGAATGCTGACAAGCTGGGGTTTTAGGGGGATGGTGAAAAAGGCTTAATGGAGGGGGGAATATGGACAAAAGGGTATAGGGGTTGGGAACTACCGGGTGTATGGGAATAACAGCTTTGTTAATGAGGCACAGGCCCTGGACCAGCAATAAGTCCCATTTGGTTTCTTTACTGGTAACAAGGAGACCTGTGGGGCCGGTTCCTCCAGGTCAGGTGAAAGAAGGGGAAGGAGCAGAGGTGCTGTGAGACCAGAAGTAAGGGGTAAGGAGGCCCTTGACATATTTAAAATGTTTTCTTCCTAACAGAGGGACCAGGCACGAAGGGATTATAAGGAAGGAATGAGTAGTACAGGGCTAGTACACCTGGGGCAAGTAGACTTGCCATCAATATCCATGACCGAGATTGAAGAAGGGCTGCCTAGCCTGAAAATGAGTGCAAGTCAGAAAAGATAGCTTGGTGAGGGTGATGGGGTGGAGGGGGGAGGGTGTCCAGTCAGGGTTTCATCAGAGTTCAGCCAATCCCAGCAGGTCCAACGGTGGGTCAAGAATTGGAAGGACAGTCCCCCCACGTGGAGATGCAAAGGGCCTATCGCTTTTCCAAGGACAGTCAGACTTCCAGTGTCCTCTTTGACTACACGCTGGGCAGGGTTTGGTTGGAGCTCTAGGCCTGGGGCACTCCTGTGACCGGTGCCCTTCTTCTCTGCACTTGAAGCAGACGCCAGGTGGTGGTCTTTTTCCCCATACACCCTTGCCCTGCACTGTCCCTCTGCAGGGCTGCTACTAAGGCATGGGTTTGAAAATTTACGTTCTGCCAGAATCAGTCATCATGGGCTGACTCTGCCTGCTCCTCACAGCTGTTAAAAATCTTGAATGCCATATGCACTAAATCTCAGACCCAGGTTTGAGGGCCTTTCTTCTACTTTTTAAAGCATTTTAATGTAAAGCATCAGTTAAGCAGCTTAAAAGGTGGCTGGACTTTTGTCAGGCTTTTGACCTAACTACGTTTATTAAAATTGACCTCTATATGGGAAATGGCCTGAAGCCCTGCCAGGACACACTGGAGCATTTTATCACAGCAAGCACGTCCATCGCTACCTGCTTGGTTGTTAATTTGATAAATCTAACAAGGTTTTTGTCTGGGAACCACTTAGATCAGGGTCGGTTAAATGAACCTGGTCAGAGTGCTGCTGAGCAGGGAGAAAAATGCATTCCTTCTTATCTGAGGTTAGGGTAGAGGAAGGGATGACAAAAATATCATGCCAAGGCAAATCATAAGCTTGAGTTAAATATAGAAACTCCTTAATATAGGTGGTGGGATCATTAGAAAAGGAGCCTAAATGCTTTTCAATCTGAGATAAATCAGTGAGAGAGAAGGGAACATGAACCCAGACCACTCCTTCAGCCCCAGCCACTTTCTAGAGTGGACAAAGGAGACGGGGCATTCTGCAATCGTGTGTGCTTGCTAATTGACAAGGTGAGTGCATACTCGGGTTCTTCCAGTGAGGCGGGTAGATCGGGAGAAGAGGACACGGTGGGGTGGGGGTGGGGGGGTGGGGAGAAGGGTCTGGGTGACCAGAATAGGGAGAGGGGAGCCAAGGTGCTTAGGCAGGTCTGAAAAGGTAGACACAATCAGGGGTGTAGAAGCAGGAGGAGAGGAGGAATTTTCTCTAGTCAAGAGGACGTGGGAAGGGGAGCAGGAAACAGAGAAAGGGGTGGGAGCGCAAAGAAAAGAAGGCTTGGATGTACAGAATCTCAGACTATTTGTGAGTTTACTGGCAGAAATTGTCGCGATTTCAGAGGCTATTGAAATCAAAAGCGTGGCAGGCGATTAAAGTTGTTAGTCCCTGGAGCTTTCTGACCCCTCCCTCCTGCCTGTCTCAGGGCAGCGACCACGGATCAGGCTTTTGGTGAGCCTGGGATTTGCACAGCTGCTTCCTTCCCTGTCTGGGGTAGGTCTGTCAGAGCCTGTGGGTGTTGGCTCAGAGCAGGCTGAGCAAGGAGGGAACTGGGTAGGGGAGAGAGAAAGAGACTTCAGGGAGTCTGAAGGGTCTGACTCCAGGGAGGGGATGAGTGTCGGAGGCACAGAGTCAGCCTTTGGGGGTTGAGGGGGTAGTGGAGGGAGGTGATGGTGAGGGGCACCCAGAATATGGAGGAGGCTTTACTGGGGGCACAGGCAAGAGTCAGGGGGTTCGGAGAAAGATGAGGGCGAGTATTGTCAGGGGCCTGATTAAGAGAGTGCTTGGATAAGAGAACTTGAGGGACGAGAGCGAAGAAAGAAAAAGACCTGAACATACGGGACTCTGACCACCGGTGAGTTTGTCGACAAAAATTGTCAAGGTCTCGGAGGTTGTTAAAATCGAAAGTGCCATTTTCTGGTTAGTGCGACTCGTCCAATCAGTATTGAGGCCAAACTTAGTAACAGAAAAAGACCTGGGGTTTTGTGCAGAGATTAGGAGCCAAACCCAATTCAGTAAGGTTGGCCAGGAGCTTAGGGTGGAGATCAGGAACCAAATCCAATTCAGTAAGGTTGGCAGTAGGCACCCCAAAGGACTGTCCTTAGGGGCTTGGGACAGAGAACTTTCCATTATGTCTCAAACTGCAGGGGGTACGGACAGAGAAGGGCGTCCCCTGGCCCTGTTCATACCCATCAGTCAGAAAGCGGTCCAGTAACGCTAAGGGAATCCCTATCAGAGTTAGGGACCCAGGGGAGAATCCTGGACTCTCCAGAACAGGAAGGTTCCCTGGCACAGATCTGCGGCTTTCGTCCAGCAGACAGGAACTCGGATCAGAGAGAGACACAATGGAAGCCGAGGAGGGGGAGGGGGCCCTGACTTTTATGATCGGTAAAATGGAGGTTGGTCAGAGGCATTTATTCAGGGTGAGAGCAAGGGGAAGCAGAAATTTTTAGAGAAAGCACGCAGAGCCGCAAACGCAAAACACACAAACAGGTAGAAAAGGCTCAGGTGCATCTTCTGCATTCCAGTCCCGGTAGGTGCAGTGACTGCTTGGCCTAGTTCTAGGAGTCCTGTTATTGGCAGGAAGTAAACGCAGAGACAAAAGGCTGGAGGCCACATGAGAGAAGATAGACACAGAGAAAAGATGGACACAAGAAACTGACCTTATCTTCGTACCCCTTTCGGGAGAAAGGCAGTTATTTCCAGCTCCTCTTAGTACTAAGGTATCAGAATAAACCCCTGCAGCGACACCCTGAAAAAACAGGGACCCTTTGTTCCCATATGAGTTTGCTGCCTTCAGTGGTTGCAGTTACAAGCCAGACAAAATCCTGGACAATTTCAACCTTTTCTCCATTTACCATACCATTACCTTTTGGTTCAGTTTGTGAGGATTTGGGACTTCTTTACATTCCGTATGAGTAAAGACTCCATACTGAAGGCTACAATCCTTGATCTTCACCAGCAAGTGCTTCAAGGCCTCCTCACTTTAAACAAACAAGGTTGTGTCATGTAAATACCACATTTGTTAATAAGTCTTCCTCTAATCCTGCATTCTTCTTCAATTATTTGCTCGGCATACAGATTGAATAAGTGTGGTGAGAGGACACAACTCTGTCTCGCCTACCTTTCCTGGTTGTAAGCCATGTAGTATTCCTTTATTCTGTTCTCACAGCTGCCTCTGGATCCATGTACAAATTGCATAGGAGCACAATGAAAATGTTCTGGAATTCCCATTCTTCCCAAGGCTATTCATAGTTTGTTAACACAGTCAAATGCTTTGGCACAGTCAATAAAATATAAGTGAGCTTCTTTCTGGTATTCCTTGTTTCAGCAAGATCCATCTAACATCAGCAATGATATCTCCTGTTCCGTGTCCTCTTCTGAATCTGAACTGAACCTCTGGCAACTCCCTGTCAATGTACAGCTGCAACTGCTGTTGGATGATCTTCAGCAAAATTTTACATCAACAGTATTGTTCTGTCGTTTGAGCATTCTGTTGGGTCACCTTTCTTTGGGTATGGATCTTATCCAGTCAGTTGGCCAGGTAGCTGGCTTTCAGATTTCCTGGCATAGATGAGCAAGTGCTGCCAGTGCTTGGTCAGCTTGTTGAAACATTTCAAATGGTATCCCGCCAATTCCTGGAGCCTTGTTTTTGACTAATGCTTTTAGTGTAGTTTGAATTTCTTTCTTCAGTACCATTGCTTTTTGCTCATGATACCTCCCCAAATGGTTCTTTTTGGTACAGCGACTGTATTCTTTCCATCTTCTTTTGATGCTCCCTGCATCTTTCAATATTTTGCCCATAGATTCTTTCAATGTTGTAACTCGAGGCTTCCATTTTTTCTTGAGTTCTCTCCGTTGAAGATAGGCTGAGCATGTTCTTGTGAGTTTTCTAACTCTAGGTTTTTGCATATTTCACTATAATATTTGACTTTGTCTTCTTGAGCTGTCCTTTGAAATTTTCTCTTCAGCTCTTTGACTTCACAATTTCTTCTACATCCGCTTTGATCTTTCTGTCTTTGTAATGGCCTCTGCTTTCTTCACCAATGACCTTGAGATCCTCTCACAGCTCATCGGGTCTTCTGTCTTTAGTGTTCAGTGCATCTGATCTGTTCTTGAGATGTTCTCTAATTCGGGTACAATAAAATCAAGGCGAGTTAGTTAATTGTGCCAACCTGGCTGATAATCACATGTGGGGCTAATTGAAAGGCGGAGGGATAAATGGGTGGTGAGCCTCGCCTTTCTAGTTCTTGGGTCTCTTGCTTTGTGATGGTCGCACCAGGGTGCAGCTGCCTTAGCAGTTCCCTGCTTCAGCTTGCAAGATTGACTTCCTACAAGACATCCCCAAAGGAGAAGCTACATGGACCTATCCTGATGCAGCCCTGGGTGCTGGAGCAGCCGTGTGGAGACCCCTGCTAGTGCTGAGATGCTTGTTCGTTCACTGACTCAGCTTTCCTCCTGCAGTCGGCATCATTGCCTCTGTTTTGTGAGGTGGAGGACTTTGTGGACTGGTGTTGGGTTAATGGGTTAATGTTGGACTTGTGGGCTTGGGCAGCATTGGGTTGGGATGTTTTCGTGATGCACCTTTTCTTTACATAAAACTCTCTCTTAAACATGAGTCGCTGTGGATTTGTTTCTCCAAAGTACCCAGACTAATACACAAGGTCATATTTTGACTCTAATGGACTTGTTTTCATTTGCTTCAGCTTCAGCCTGAACTTACATATGAGCTTACATTGATGATCATTCCACAGTCTCCCCCCAGCCTGGCGTTAGCTGCTGATAGTAAGTTTCTCCAGCATCTCTTCCAACTCACTCTAACTCGCTGCCATTGAGTCAATACTGACTCATAATGACTGACTATAGGTAAGAGACAGGGACGGGGGCTTGTGCCTCCCATGCCTGCACAGTCCCCCTAGAGGAGGTTGGGAGAAAAATCAGATGATCATTAGCCACCCATAAAGACTTTAACTGGACATGCTCAAAATCAGGCCTCAAGCCAGATGGGCGTTACACCTAGGTGGCCCAAACTAGGCCCAGGCTCATGACCTCACCCAGGTGGGCTTAATTCAGCCAATGGGGCCAACCAATACCATCAACCATGCCTCCCCAGCCAGAGGCTTTAAATATCCTGGCAGCAGGAAGGTCATTCTCTTTTCACTCTGCTCCTGGTCAGAGGCAGGTAGGGGGCACACATGTGTTGCCTGGGCAGGCCACCTTAGGGCCTGCTCAGGACACACATGCACCTGCTCCAGATCTATTTGGGGCCCACAGCCTCTCTTCTCACGTACTCTCTTGGACCCCTGCTCCCAGGTGCCTTTTTGTGCTATGCCGCTCGCTCTCTGGCCTGAGGTCACCACGTGTGAGCACACAGTCCCACAAGGTTGCTCATATTCAGTTGTGGCCCCAGTGTGGCTTACGCAGGGTTTGGCACGCTTCCCTGAAATAACGTGTGCTCTTTTGAGATGGTGAAACCTGAAACTTCACCCGTCCTTTATAAAAACCCACTTGGATCACAAACCAGCCTTCAGCCATGAATTCTTTCTCGTGGGAAGCCAAGAACCCAGGTATTACCCACTCAGAGAAACCTAGTAGAATTGCCCTGTGAATTTCTGGCCCTGTAACTGTTTACAGGTGTAGAAAGCCCCACCTTTCTCCCGAGGAGATGCTCATGATTTTGAACACAGATTTGATCAATTTGATTTCTACATATCCCATCTGGAGAAGTCCATATGGATACTTGCCGGTTGTATACCATTTGTATCGCTGTTGTGAAAAAAATGGTACTTGCTATGAACATGGTGCTGGTCATGCAGAATTCAACCATGCAATTTCCAGTTTTGTTTCTATATCCAAGGCCATATTTTCCAACTTCTTTCTTTGTTTCCAACTGTTATTCAGATTGACTAGGGAAACAAATTCATAGACACTCATATGTAGGTAAGAGAGAATTTTATATCAAAGAGCAATTGTACAATAAGAAAACTTCTCAGCCTACTCCAGTCAAGTCCATTAATCCCAGATTGGCCCATATGTCCATTACCAGTCCATAAACTCTTCTTCAGACTCATGCAGCACATACAATGATGCCGAATGCAGGAATATCATAGGTCAGTGGGTGGAAATTCTTGTGAATTCAGTAACAGTGGAAGCATCTCAGCACTGGCAGGGGTCTCCACGTGGCTCCCTCAGCTCTAGGGTTCTAGCTAGCTCCATGTGTCTTGCCCACAGGAATGTCTCGCAGGGAGTGTGCCTGTGTCCCACCCCCAACAACCTATTTATCTCCTTAGAGCCTCCAAATGAGATAATCAAGCTTCAACTTGATTGACGGGCTCAACTCCACCCCTTCACTCTCAAGTCTCAAATTGATAACAGATTTTGTAACCACCACATCCTCATAGTGCTATGGGTCAGTGTATTAGTCTGGGCACTTTGGAGAAACAAATCCACAGCAACTCACGTATAAGAGAGAGTTTTATGCAAAGAAAATGTGCATCACGAAAACATCCACAAAGTCCTTCACCTCACAAAACAGAGGCAATAATGCCGACTGCAGGAGGAAAGCTGAGTCAGTGAACGTGTAAGCATCTCAGCACTGGCAGGGGTCTCCACATGGCTGCTCCAGCACCCAGGGCTGCATCGGGATAGATCCATGCGGCTTCTCCTTGGGGATGTCTTGTAGGAAATCCATCTTGCAAGCTGAAGCAGGGAACTGCTAAGGCAGCTGCACCCGATGCAACCATCACAAAACAAGAGACCCAAGAACTAGAAAGGCGAGGCTTCACCACCCATTTATCCCTCCGCCTTTCAACTAGCACCACATGTGATTATCGGCCAGGCTGGCACAATTAACTAACTCAGTCAGTGAGGGAGCATCATGTCTTATGGTAGGGCTGGTCCTGTGCATTGGCTGCTCTGAGCAGGGATGTCGTTTCCAGGTGGGAACTTGGTGGGCCATGATGAGGTCTACTCTCTCTTTCTCTCTTAGCTCACACCCATGTGATCTGGACAGACCTCCCACTCTCCCTGGGCTATATCTTCAGTGCTATCCTCTGTATTATGTTCTTCTTAGGAGGGAACAACATAGCTCGGCTTGGGCTCAGCCCCACCATCCTCTTTGTTAGTTCTCTGCTCTGTGCCAGTATGTTGCATGGCTTCTTCCTTATCTGCTATAAAAATCACCTGATTCTCTGTCAAGGAGACAGAGGTCTCTGGGCAAGACCCGTGTCTTTGCCTCAACAACGTGTGCATTCAGGCACGCCCAGCTGGGTGTTGGGCTTCCCTTGAGCAAGAGGGCTGAGGGAGGATTGAGTGCAGGACTGTGGGAGAGCAGTGGCTGGATTGGTCTAGTGATTCTCACTCAGGCAGCAGCTGCCTTGGTCTCCCTGAGCTGAGTCCACAGGCTTTACTCCACACATTATGGCCAACTCTCTTTTGACAAGGCATCTCTTTCCCCAGTCATATTTTGAGTTCTTTCCAACCTGAGGGGCTTACCTTCTGGTACTATTTTCAGGTTTCTAGGGTGAGAAATACCTTGGTTCTTGGCACAAGAAATAATTCATGCTGAAGCCTGGTTTGTGATCCAAGTAAGTTTTTATAAAGGATGGAAGAAGTTTCAGGTTTTACAGCAGTGGTTCTTTGGGGGTCAAATGACTCTTTCACAGGGGTCGCCTAACACATATTTCCGATGGTCTTAAGACCCGAGACACTGCTCCTCTATCATCTCCAGGCAGGTCCACCCACATGCAGACATGCCCACATACAAGTACCCGGCATGAAACCATCATGCCAACCCCATCACATACACCCTGTACAAACACATGTGTATGTGATAGGGTTGGCACCATAATGTGCTCATGTGGACCAGTCACACATGTGTACAGAGAAGCTACTGTTTAGAAATCAGATGCTGTGTTGAAAGCAGCAGTATTGGAAGGAAAACGACACTTCATGAACTATAATTACTGGGTAAATGTAAAATCATGTACTGTAAAATCATCAACTACTGCAAAAAATAGATATATGTACCATAGGAACTTAATCTGGATGCTGATTGGTCTTTTTATATTCAGCTGTGGTTGATGTGAATACTGCCCCCTTGTAATAGTAACAGGTATGTAAAAAACAACAACAACACAGAGAATGGTAAATCATAGAAACTTTAATGAACTGTATTAACTGAACTATGCCATGTATCATCTTTTGTATTATTAAAGCTATTGTAATATATTATTTTCATTAACAAACCATCCCATGGCATTGGATTATGTAGAGAAGAATGTTAAGAAAAGGAAATATAGTGAGGATTTTTTATAATATTGTTTTACCTCGATAATCACAGCAGGAATTGAGAAACCACAATATGTTATTTGTTGTGAAGTTCTATCAGCTGAATCTACGAAGGCGAACAAACTAAAATGCCATTTTGATAGCAAGCATCCGAGCTTTGCTGGCAAGGATACCAACTATTTTAGAAGCAAAGCTGATGGACTCAAGAAAGCCAGCCTTGACCGTGGTGGCAAATACCACAAGCAAAACGTAGCAGCCATTGAAGCTTCATATTTGATAGCACTCAGAATCACCTAAACCATGAAACCTCACACCATTGCTGAGGATTTACTGTTCCAGTGGCCAAAGACATTGTTCAAGTTATGATCGGAGATGAATTTGTTATGAAATTGAGCGCAATTTCCTTATCTAATGACACTGTCCGCAGAAGAATAGATGATATGTCTGCTGATATGCTTGATCGGGTAATCCAGGAAATTAAATCTGCTCCACTTCCAATATTTAACATCCTGCTTGATGAATCTACAGGCATTGCAAACTGTTCACAGTTACTGGTTTACATGAGGTATATTAATGATGGTGACTTTAAAGATGAGTTTCTTTATTGCAAACCTCTTGAAACGACAATTACTGCATATGATGTACTTGACACAGTTGGTTCATTTCTCAAAGAGCATAAGATCTCTTGGGGAAAGGTTTGTGGTGTTTGCACAGATGGTGCACCAGCTATGCTCGGATGTCGTTCTGGATTTCAATGTTTGGTACTGAATGAGTCAACAAAAGTCATGGGAACTCACTGTATGATTCATCAGCAAATATTAGCAATGAAGACACTGCCACAAGAATTACAAGAAGTAATGAGAAGCATCATATTTTCTGTCAATTTTGTAACGGGGAGCACTATAAACTGTCGACTGTTTTCACAACTGTGCAACAAATTGGGTGCGCTGAATAATGCTCTGCTGTTTCACACTGAAGTGAGATGGTTGTCAAGAGGGAAAGTTTTAAAACATGTTTTTGAGCTTTGTGATGAACTCAACATGTTTTTTAATCAGAAAGAAAGACCATAGTTTGAAGCACTTTTCAGCAATAAAAGTGAACTGCAGAAAATAGCTTTCTTGGGTGACATCTTTCCCATCTTGGATGAGGTAAATTGATCACTGCAAAGACCAAATGTAGCATGCCTCAATCTCTCTGAAAAGATCCGATCATTCCAAATGAAACTTCAGCTTTGGCAAAAAAATTTGGATGAAAATAAAATTTATATGTTGCCTACCTTATCTGCTTTCTTTGAGGAACATGACATTGAACCAGTAAAAGGATTACGATTATAATTCCTGTGAAAGAACAGTTGCTAGTGTCTGGGGTCTTAAAGTCTTGAAGGTAATCAAGCCACCATCAAGCTCAAAAGCAACAAAGCCCACATGGAAGAAGCACACCAGCTTATGCAATCACCAGGTGTCGAAGGGATCAGGTATAAGGCATCATCAGAACAAAAAATCTTACCATA
>NW_022111307.1:8353545-8384589 GCF_000313985.2 Echinops telfairi | reverse complement strand
GGGGAGAAGGGAGGGAGGGGAAAAATGAGGACCTAATGCCGGGGCCTCAAATGGAGAGGAAATGTTTTGAGAATGATGAGAGCAATGAATGTACAAATGTGCTTTACACAATTGATGTATGTATAGATTGTGATAAGAGTTGTATGAGCCCCTAATAAAATGATTTTTAAAAAAAGAAAGAAAGAACACTTGCACGTTTGCAGATGAAATTTCATCATACTTTCCAAATCTACCTGACACCCCATTTGCACTTGCCAGAAGCCCATTCACAGTCAGAGTTGAAGACGTTCCTGAGACAGCACAAGAGGAGTTCATTGGACTTATTACCAGCGATGCAGTGAGAACTGACTTCTCTACAATGCCAGTTACAAAATTCTAGATCAAGTGTTTGCAGTCAGATCCTGTTCTGTCTGAGACTGTGGTGTGCCTTCTTCTTCCATTTTCAACAACATATCTTTGTGAAACAGTTTTCCAGCTTGTTAGTTATCAAGTCTTAATATTGCAGTATACTTGTTGTGGAATATGATCTTCGTTGTGCTCTTGCAAAGACGGCCCAGAGAATTTCGGATCTGCTGAGAAAGAAGCTATCTCAACCTTAGCGCTGACGTTGGCTTTTATGCATACTGTCTCAAAATGTAGCAATGTAGTTTACTGTTGTTATATTAAGACTGTTACCCATGCTGCACCATGCTTCGATATAAAATTTCATTTATTTGTAATTAGAAATAAATATTTCGCAATATATAATTGCATATTGTTTTGTGATTAATCACTATGCTTTAATTATGTTAAATTTGTAACGATGAGAATACATCCTGCATATATTTACATTATGATTCATAACAGTAGCAAAATTACAGTTATGAAGTAGCAATGTAAATAATTTTATGGTTGGGGTTTACCACATGAGGCCCTGTATTAAAGGTCGAGGCATTAGGAAGGTGGAGAACCACTGGTTGGTTCATAGTCACTGAACAACCTCATGGGACTGCACAAGCACACTTGACAGCCTGAGACCAGAGAGACCATAGCACTACCAAGCCAGAGAGGCGAGGAAGATTAAAAAAGGGCCAGACAGCCTTGTGATCCCGGTATTTGGGGCCTTTGGCTGGGAGGTGTGGTTGAAGGTATTGGTTGATCCCATTGGCTGAATTAAACTAGCTGGCTAGTTTGGACCCACCCAGGTGTTCCGCCCACCTGGCTCAGGCTTGACATGGCACAAGCCCCTTAGCCTTTATGGCTGGCTGAAGCTCACCTGATTCAATGCAGCAACCTCCTGTAGTGGGTTTCTTCAGGCATGGAAACGGACACCCTGGTCTCTGTTTTTCACTACCTAACATTTCTCCACTGAAGGGGTATGGACCCAAATCTTTGGGGACTGGGTGATGATATCTCCAGCTACTTCCTGCTGGCACAAGGGACACGAAGTGGGACTTTGAATCCACACCCTTCCTTCTCTGTTGGAAGGGGTTGCCCACTCAGGGTCCACAGTGGATGAGGTTGGAGTGGTCCAGGAGCTGGTGATCCTTGGGCTGGCACACTTGGCTCAGAGATATTGGTAATCTGAGGACTTCTGGAAGAAACAAAACAGGTGGGCAGTTTAGGTAGGGCAGGGGCAGAGCTGTGAGATGGCAGTGCCTATGGAGGTGGGGGTCAGTGTCATGGGAAGTTTAGGAAAGAAATCTTAGGACTGAGAGGCATGGGTGCCAGTTCACTTTAAACACAGGAATGGTGTGAAAGCATTTGCTGCCTTAAAGACTGTGGTGTGTTGGATGTAGGGTTTCCTGTGGAGCACTTATCTGTCCTGGGGGTGGGGTGGGGGGGTGAAACACTCCCCAGCAGCTCTCAGGGGTGCTTGTGTGTTTGCTCTGCTTCTGAGGGGTCTGGGTGCAACAGTTTCCACTGTTTCACGCATGAATGGTACCCAGAGTCCAGGGAAGAAGGTGAGGACAGGATAGGCAGCCCCAGTATCTAGGAGGAACTGTACTGACCTTCCGGTCACATGGATTGCTTACCCACAGTTCCAGACCCATAATAACTGTCTCTTGCTGCTTTGCTGGCCGGGCTGGGCCAATCTTCAATAAGCAGCTGCCCACTGGCCGGTGGGCACCTTCCCTCCTGGTTATTTGCCATAGAACAAAGAACAGCCCAATGGCCAGTTTGTTTGCAGTGATGGCATGGCCCTCAGGGGGTGGGGGCCCCTGTTCCAGTTAGGGCGATTCCATGCCCAGAGGCCAGGGTCTGGAAATAAATAGCATTTGGCACTTTGTTCACGGGTCTGGGAAACCTGGGAGGTGGTTGATGGGCAGTGGTTAGCAAGTGCAGCCAGTACCTGGGCATGTCTGATGTCCTTCCTTCTTCTCCTGAGCCTGCACCCTGCCCCCCCCACCCCCGCCTCCTGTTCCCTATTGTAAAAGGTGGCATTAGTACCAGCGACTGTCTCTTTTAAGGTAACTCCTTCAGGCTTCTGCAGTAACTTCTGGAGCTTTTTCCGAAAGTCTGGTGTGACCTGTGTGAGAAATTTGTCCCTGAGTAAGACTTGCCCTTTGTAGGAATCCATGTCTACAGCAGTGTGATTCCTTAGGGCCTCCTTTGGCCATTCTGAGAAGCCTACGCAGCTTTCCTCAGGCCCCTGGTGAATAGCTGTCATTCTGGGTAATCAATGGCTTTTTGTCTACCTGACTTCAGTCCACTTTGATACACGCCAATGACTATAATGTTCCTGTGCCCACCCATCCTTGGGATCATTACAAACCCAAGCAGGGTCAGTAGACAGCACAGCTGTTTCACCTCCTGGGTACTTCTCATTTATCACATGTAAGCTGTCCGAAAACTTCCTAGCACATTTTAGCACGTGTTCTTTCTCACAGTCTGTCACAGTATGACAATTATGTCCTTCCAAGTCAAATCATAGGCTAGGGTGAGGTGCTGGAAGCTCGCTATGTCCTGTTTGGGCTTGCCAGAGTAACTGTCCAGGTCACTTTTAACATGCTTGAGTTCAATTAGGGTGAAAGGTGTGGACTGCCAGGGGCCAAACTCCCCAGCTGTCTCTACTAAGGGTAGAACGTTGGCAGCTTCATATGCTTCCCCAGCCTCTACAGATTCAGGGTCTGAAGGTGGAGTGTTGGGGCTGGGGGTACAGTAGGCTTCAGTTTCAGGGCCCCTTAGGGGCCCCTGGGCACACTGGGAATGAAGGTCTTTACTATTTCTCAAAAGAAAAAAGGCTTCGACATACGGGACTTCCTCCCACTTTCCCATCCCTTTGCAGAAACATTCTAGCTGAATTAGGGTTGGAAGGGAAAGTGTGTAGTCCTTTGGCCAGGATTCCCGGTCACCCAAAATGCACTGCGACCAGATGGAATTGCAAAACGAAATCAGCATCTTTCCTCCACCATCTCTGGGTCAAATCTCTCCCAATTAGACAGGATGCACCGAAGTGTGGGTCCTTTCAGCACCGATCCACCAATCCCCATCTAGAAAACATGATCAGCAGAGAGGTCAAGAGGTCATGACTGCAGTTCCAGTGCACGCTGCTAGGGTGCTATGAAACTGGGGCCTCAAGCAGGTGCCCCTGTCCGAGGGAGGGTCAGGGACTCAGTCTTTGCTGGCAAACCTAAGTCCTGACCATTTTCTAGACCACAAGCTAGGTGGACCACTGCTTGGAGTGGCCCCCAATTGCTTGCAAAGGCCACCACTGGCAGGAGCAGTTTTCCGAACCTTTGAAGGGGAGCAGAGATGAATCAGTCAGCTCAGGGAACATTCTGGGGAAATCTGGATCCTTGGCTGGACACGTACTGCCACAGTGGAGCTGTAGCAGGAATGTGGTGAAGGCAAGTATTGCCAAACAGCCTTCAGAGATGAATAGTCAGCAGTTACTCAGGAGCCTGGCTTCCGAGTGCCTTTGGCCAAGGCTTCAACAAAGGAAAACCAGCCAGTAGGGAAAAATCAAACCAGCACACTGGCAAGAAATCACAGCAAACACCAAACAGGACCAAGCAACTTATCTGAGAAACCAGAAGAAAACAAAGGGAAGGGAAGGGACGTCCATGGGCAAAACCCAGAAAGACCACCAGGGGACTAGGTGGGACTAGTCCCTGGGTGGGGTGGGCCAGCCCACTAAGTACCACCCCGCCTTGGTTGGAGCACTGGGGACCATCTTGTCCAGAGTCACATGCTCCGTTGTCCCACAACAAAAATGGGAGTGGACACTGGGTGGCACCATCTTGCTGGGGAGCAGAGAGTCACGTGGTCGGGAAGATGGTGAACACCACATGCAGCCTTGTCAAGAGTAGGCAGGTGACAAGCAATGGGAACCTGAATCCCACAGAGACCAACAGGGTTTACACGTGCGCACGTGCGGCAATGTGCTATCTGGGACACAAGGTGGGCTACTGAGAATCAAAAGGGCTTTTGGGACTGAAATTTCCCCACACTGTAGGCTGCAGTGTTTCAACCACAGGAAGTGAGGAAGTGAGGCTTCCCCCAGGAAGTGAGGCTGGGGGAAACATGCAAGGCTCCGGAAGCACAGATAGTCAGACCCGCAGTCCCACATGAAAATAGAAGCACAGATAGACATACAGACACAAGGGGATGGAATTCCTGCTATACAATATGCATGGCCCCATGGCAAGTCCCAGCGACATCTGCAGAGAGAAAGGTCCAGGCTGGCGTCCTTTCCAACCATGAGCAGTGCATTTTTAAAGTCCAACTGAGCAGCTGTTTCCTCGGTTTCCTGAGGGTGGGGAGGTGAAAGTCCAGAGGTGCCTGAAAAGTCAGTGAGGCCAGAATGGGAGCCCGCTCCAGGAAAACATCCCGAGCCATGCTCGGGATATAGATCTCTGAGTCACGGCATCACAATGTTAGGTTTCTCAGGTGGGAAATGCCTCCGTTTTTTCTTGGCTTTGCATGAAAAAGAATTCATGCTGAAGTCGGGTTTGTGATCCAAGTGAGTTTTTTAATAAAGGATGGAAGAAGTTTCAGGTTTTACAGTCACTGAAACATGGGCAACCTCATGGGACTGCACACCCACACGCATAGCCTGAGGCCAGAGAGACCCTGAGGCACTGCCCAACTGCAGGCAAGAAGAGGGACACCCCCGGGCCCTGTTTCTCACTACCTAACACTATCTCTGGTAATGTTCTTCTATGCATGAAGTTTTCAATATCTGGCAGTGTTTAGAGGCTGTCCATAAGATTTTCAGTGGCTAATTCCTCAAAAGTGAACAGCCTATTCCTTCTTCGTAGTTTGTTCCTAGTCAGCGCTTTGGGTGACCCTGCTGATAGTTGAAACACCAGTGACACAGCAACATACAAGTCACCAGTTGGGCAAACGGACAGACAAGTAGTGGTTTAAGCCTACAGCACCCAATATTCCTAGGCCATCTTCCATCTAAGTACTAACCAGGCCCATTCATGCTTAGCTTCCAAGATCAAATTAGATCTGGTGTGTTTGAGGGGGGTGGGGGCATGACCACAGACTAACGTTGTATCTGTAAAATGCGCTTTACACAATTGATGTATGTATGGATTGTAATAAGAGTTGTATGAGCCTCTAATAAAATGATTTTTAAAAAGTCAATATTGAAGTACAGTGTTGTCTGAGATAGGATTATATCTATCTGCCTCCAAGGAAGTCCAATCAATACAACTATTGTTCAATTTATGCACCAACCAGAAAAGCTAGTGGTGAAGAAATTGAAAAATTTCTACCAATATAGTCAGTCAGAAATTAATCAAATATGCTATCAAGTTGGCTTGATAGTTACTTGTGATTGGAATGCAGAAGTTGGAAAAGAAGAGAAATGAACCATAGTTAGGAAATGTGGTCTTGGTGATAAAAATGAAGCTGGAGATTGCATGATAGAGTTTTGCAAGACCAACAACTTGTCCATAGCAAATGCATTTTGTTAACAATACTAAAGGCTACAAACGAAGACTTCTCCAGATAAAACACATAGGAATCCGATCGACTGCATCTGTGGGAAGATGGAGATGCTCAATCTCAGCAACTAAACCCAGGCCAGGGCTGACAGTGGAACAGAGCATCAGATGCTCAGATGTAAGTCCAGACTAAAGCTGCAGAAAATGAAAACAATTCCACCAGGTGTCCATGGGATCATGTATCAGTCATCAAAGAACAAAAAAATCATATCATTGTGAAAGAGGGGGAGTATGGAGTGGGGGACCCAAAGCCCGTCTGTAGACAACTGGACATCCCCTTACAAAAGGGTCATGAGAAGGAGATGAGCCACTCAGGGTGCAGTGTAGCAACAATGAAACATATAACTTTCACCTAGTTCTTGAATGCTTCCTCCCCGTCACTATCATGATCCCAATTCTACCTTACAAATCGGATTAGACCAGAGGATCTACACTGGTACAGATAAGAGCTGGAAACACATGGAATCCAGGACAGATGAACCCTTCAGGACCAGTGATGAGAGTGGTAATACTGGGAGATGGAGGGAGGGTGGGGTAGAAAGAGGGAACCGATCACAAGAATCTCCATATAACCTCCTCCCTGGGGGCTGGACAACAGAAAAGTGGGTGAAGGGAGACATCAGACAGTGTAAGGCATGACAAAAAAATAATAATTTATAAATTATCAAGGGTTCATGGTGGTGGGGGGCAGGGATGAGGAGCTGAAACCAAGGGCTCAAGTAGAAAGCAAATGTTTGGAGAATGATGATGGCAACAAATGTACAAATGTGCTTGACACAATGGATGGCTTATGATAAGAGTTGTATGAGCCCCCAATAAAATGATTTTAAAAAAAGAAAGAAAACAAATCCACAAGAGCCAAAATACAACCTTGAGTCTATCCCCCCTTAATTTAGAGAACATCTCAAGAACAGATTTGATGCATTCAACACTAATGACAGAAGACCTGATATGCTGTGGGTGGAAGGACATCAAGAACCTCACTCTGAAGAAGGCAAAAGGTCGTTAATAGACAGGAAATAAATAAAAGATCAAAGTGGATGTCAGCAGAAACTCTGAAACTTGTTCTGAATAGCAGAGTAGCTAAAACAGATGAAAGGAATGATTATGTGTGGGATATAAAAAGACTTTTTCTCAGTTTTGTCTCCCCCAAAGATATGCCAAACATTAGAGGCCATTTGCCAGCACATGGTAGGACATCAGATGCTTAGAGATATTCCCCCTGAAGGCATTCAGCCATAAGACTACTGTCTGGTCCACTGTAGGTGAGGCTCACACCCTACTGATAAAAACAGTAATTGTTTCCATGGAGAGCTTAGAACAGGTCAAACCCACTCAGTGACATCCAAAGTTAGGCTGCCATCCTGAATCTAGGATCCACCCTTCTTGTCACATGTGTACCCCCAATCTCTCCCCTTCCTATTTTTTGTATCCCTCCAGATCGTCACCCTCTTATTACTGTATTACCTATAGTATAATCGCTTCCTGTGACGTATGTCTTTACCTGTAATTAGGGGGCTTGCATGCCCCCCAAAAGATATATAAGGCTTGGTTAGAAATAAATTGCTCTCTACCTTGGTCTTCTCCTCCCCTCCCCCCGTTCCCTCCCCGGTTCCTCTCTCCTCTGGCCCTTGCCCCTCTCCCCCAGCCACTCTCTCCCCTGTCCCCTCTCCCCCTGTCCCACATCCCCGCTCCCTCTCTCCTGCCATTCCCCCCTTCCACGTCCCCACGTGGACCACCAAGCGGGACTGAGGTGAGCATGCTACTATGAAATGTGTCTGACTCCTTTATTTCACTATCTCTCTTATTCTCTATGACTTTACTATAATCTTTACATATTATCGCTGTACAATTGCACCCGCTGGACCTGTGATGATTTGTTAGGGGCTGGCTCCCCTGACAATTACGTCAAAGAACTGAATAGAAATTTTCAAAGAACAACTTGAGAAGACAAAGTAAAATATTATGATGACGTGAAAAGATCTAGACTTTGAAAACAAAAAAGAAAGAACATGTTCAGCATACCCTAAACTGAAAGAACTCAAGAAAAACTTCTGTAGGCCAAATATTGAATGATACAGGAATCATCAAACAAAGATGGATCTTGGCTCAAAACAGAGAATACCAGAAAAATGTTTACTTGTGTTTTATTGACTATGCCAAGGCAGTCCACTATGTGTATCGTAACAAACTACGGATAACCTTGGCAAGAATGGGAGTTCCAGAACACTTAATTATGCTCATGAGGAACCTGTACATAGATCATTGTGAGAACAGAACAAGGGCATACTGCATGGTTCACAATATGGAAAGGTGTGCATCAGGGTTTTATCCTCTCACCACAGTTATTCAATCTGTATGCTGAGCAAATCATCAGAGATGCTGAAGTATATGAAGAAGAATGTAGCATCAGGATTGGAGGATGACTTGTTACCCTGTGATATGATACAGGATACAACCTTGCTTGCTGAAAGTGAGGAGGAATTGAAGCACTTGCTGATGAAGATCACGGATTGCAGCCTTCAGTATGGATTAAGACTCAGTGTAGTGAAAACCCAAATCCTCACAACTGAACCAATAAGTAACATCATGGTAAATGGAGAAAAGGTTGAAGTTGTCAAGGATTTTGTCTTCTTTGACTCCACAATCAATGCTTACGGACAAAGCAGTCAAGAGATCAAAAGACTATCACATTAGGTAAATCTGCTGCACAAGACCTCCTTAGAGTATAAGAAAGCAAGGTTGTTAATTTGAGGATTAAGGTGCACTTGACCTAAGCCATAGGTCCCCAATTGCCTCATATGGGTGTGAAAGTTAGACATTGAAAAAGGAAGACCAAAGAATCGATGCCTTTGATCATGGCGTTAGAGAAGAATATTGAAATTATCATGGGCTGCGATAAAGGGCAAACTGATCTGTTTGGAAGAATTATCCCCAGAGGGCTCCTTAAGAGGCATATGGACAGCAAGACTTGATCTCACTTGGTCTTAACTTAGACATGTCCTTTGGACACGGTACCAAGAAGGACAGATCCTGGAGAAGGGAGGGCAGCATCAAAGAGGAAGTCCTTCCAGGAGATGGACTGACAAAGTGTCTGCAACACTGGGGTCAAGCAAGGGAACAATTGTGAGGATGGGTCAGAACCAAAGCCGACTAGATGGCACCTAACAATACAAGGAAATCAAGGGTGTGGCTTGGGTCATGCCTTTCAGTAAATTCAGATCTTAATCCCCTCCTAATCCTGTCCATGAGTAGAGAATAGCCTTCAAAATGAGATTATAGCAACAAGCACAGAGTTCAGAATGATAAAATATCACATGAAGCATTATGGTTAGAAGGGCCATATTGATTGACTACAACTCAACTTTATCTAATATTTGAAAATCACACCAACAGTTCAAATGAACACTTTGAGACATAATGCAATAAGGAATCTGCTTCGTCTTGTCAATCCAGCATTTACCACACTTATTTAAGCATGAAACAACACAATTTTTTTTCAGAAACATCACATCATTTAGCTTGTTGTAGTGAGAGCGTTCTTCAGAAACTGCTTTGAGAAACATTGAGAAAGTAGAAATGTTGGTGTGAGGTCACTTTCTGGAAAGGAAGGGATTCTTAAATGATAAAGAGTCACGTTAAGGAGACGGCCCAACCAACCCAACCTGGGTCTCACTGAGTAGGCTGAGGTAGAAAGGAATGCTGTGTTCACAGGGACTGGAGTGCCTTCAAGCCACATAATTCATGTCTAGAAGATTCCTTTCAGGCTGAAGCAACCAAGACAACTTTAGGTTAGTCAGGAGAGCAAGAATTAGAAAGAAAACTAGGATTAAGGCCAAAGGTGCAATGCTTTCTGTTGTGATTTTATTAATTGCTTAGACTGAGCAAGGCACTATTCATATAATAGCTTTTTTTTTTTTTTCATACAATAGCTTTAAGCCACTAAAACTCCTGCTAGACCGGTTTGATCTTGCCAGTGTGAGAGATGAGGACGCAGAGGTGATGAGAGGATGACATGATTCTTGTAAAAGGAAAGTTTAGCCTTAGCCCTTTCTTACTGCATCATGCCTCCTCAATCTGTGATTCTTCTTTGTTGAAGCAATGATTCTGTCTTGGATCTCTAAGCCACTGACTCCCCTCCCTCCGCCTGTGCAGGAGATGATTCTAGAATAAAGAAAGTGGTATTGCTTTCCTGATGACCCTGGTCCACTTCACCATACCATGTCTGATTTCTGCCTTGAACCAAATGATTGCACACCTCAGATCTGTCAGGACCTGTGATCACCTGAGCACAGGGTGGTATTTCAAAATTATTTTCCAAGGCTGTTTAACACATAAGAGCGAGTCTGAATAGAGTAAAACTCAAATTCTGCAAAAGCCAAGCAGGTAACATTCAAAAAGGGAAGCAGGTCACGTCTGAGACAAGAGGGTGTATTGGAGCCTGCGGACCTGGAAGTGTAGACTCGACCCAAAAGGTCTGCCCACTGGGTAGCTCTGGCAGATGGTTGTTTAGTCGAAATGTGAGCTTGGGCTCACGAAATCTTATTGTTCAAATGAAGCTGGAAACCCAGCTTTTAAATGCCAACAACTTATTTCTTAAAAGCACTCAAGCTAAAACCAATCCACTGCCTTGGGGCCAGTTCTGAGTCACACTGACCCTACAGGATAGGTAGAGTTGAGTTGCTCCATAGGGCTCTTCAGACGGTACATCCTTACAGATGTCGCCTCTCTCCTATAGATAGCTTGGAGGGTTCCAATACTGACTTTGGGCTTGCAGCTGAGCGCTTGACCACCACTCTACCTGGACTCCTAAACAACAACAACAAACACATCACATCGGACAAAGAAAAAAACAAGAAAAAAGGTGAGTCGGGCTAAAGCCACCATCGACTCGTAAGCCCAGAGCACATGACTTTTTAAGAATTATACCAATTGCTACTAAAAACAGTGTTTCACTACCACTTTCCTCCTGCCCCAACTCTTTATCCCCTTCATTCAATAGACTTGGCTTCAATTATTTATTTTATTTTTTAAATCATTTTATCGGGGGCTCGTACAACTCTTATCACAATCCATACATCCATCCATTGTGTCAAGCACAGTTCTACATTTGTTGCCCTCATTATTCTCAAAACATTTGCTCTCTACTTGAGCCCTTGGTATTAGCTCCTCATTTTTCCCCTCCCTCCCCACTCTCCCCTTCCTCATAACCCTTGACAATTTATAAATTATTATTATTTTGTCATATCTTACACTGTCTAACGGTCTCCCTTCACCCACTTTTCTGTTGTCCATCCCCCAGGGAGGAGGTTATATGTAGATTCTTGTAACCACTTCCCCCTCTCTACCCAACCCTCCCTCCACCCTCCCGCTATTGCCACTCTCACCACTGGTCCTGAAGGGATCATCTGTCCTGGATTCCCTGTGTTTCCAGTTCCTATCTGTACCAGTGTACATCCTCTGGTCTAGCCGGATCTGTAAGGTAGAATTGGGGTCATGATAGTGGCAGGGAGGGAGGGGGGGGAGGGAGTGAGGAAGCATTCAAGAACTAGAAGAAAGTTGTATGTTTCATCGTTGCTATACTGTACCCTGACTGGCTTGTCTCGTCCCCACAACCCTTCTGTAAGGGATGTCCAGTTGCCAACAGATGGGTCTTGGGTTCCCAATCTGCACTCCCCATCATTCACAATGATATGATTTTTTTATTCTTTGATGCCTGATACCTGATCCCTTCAACACCTCGTGATCACACAGTCTGGTGTGCTTCTTCCATGTGGGCTTTGTTGTTTCTCAGCTAGATGGCTGCTTGTTTATCTTCAAGCCTCCAAGACCCCAGACACTATATCTTTTGATAGCCAGGCACCATCAGCTTTCTTCACAACATTTGTTTATGCACCCATTTTTTCTTCAGCAGTTGTGTTGGGAAGATGAGCATCATGGAATGCCAGGTTAATAGACCAAAGTGTTCTTGCATTGAGGGAGTACTTGACTGGTGGCCCAATGTCCATCTGCTACCTCATTACTAAACTTATAAATATATGCACAAAGATCTATCATCATCATATATAAATATATTTACATATGTACATGCCTGTATTTAGACCTCTATAAATTACCTTTGCCTCCTATTCCTTTCCTCTATTTTCTTTGAATTTCCTCTTGTCTCACTATCATGTTCAGCTTTCATTTGGGTTTCAGTAATTCCTCTTGGTTACATTGCCCTTGATCAATCCCTACCAGGCCTCTTACACCCTCCTTGCCACTGGTTTTGGATCACTTGTTCCCTTGTCCCTGGGTTGGTTAACACCACTTCGTTTCCCCCTACCTCCCCCTCTCCCATCTCCCTCCCCATCCCACCCCAACCATCAGTCCCATTGTTTTCTCCTCCAGCTTATCTTATCTAGATAGTCCTGCAGAGATAATAATATGCACACAAAATAGGGCAGAGCAAAACAAATCGACAAAAGAAAACAAAACAATGACAACAACAACAAAAAACAATGGCAAAAAAAAAAAAGAAAAGCCTGTAAATAGTTCAAGATCTGTTTGTTGATCTTTAGGAGTGTTTTCTGGTGGAGTCTGATGGGGTGCCACACCCTGGCCCCAAAGTCTATTTTTGGTATTCCTTCGGGACTTCCTGGCTCTGCTCTCCTTGCTGTTCTCTTGCACACCCTGATTGTTTTGCTTCGGTGTGGTGGGGGCTCCAATTATCAAATACACACACACACATTCAAAAGGTTGGAGTGAACCTTTTGCAGGTTGTTTGGAGTGAAGGGGTGAAAGAGAACTCTGAATTTTCTATATGATATCTGAAAAATAAATCTAAAGTTGCTCTTAAACATACCAGTATTTTTCAAAGCACATTATAAGCCGATACAATCATCCGAGAAGGAGAAAGAGCTGGTGACCGGCTTGGTGAAGATTACAGCCGAGGAAACCATAGAGCAGTGATTCTCAACCTGTGGGTCACAACCCGTTTGGGGTGTCGAATGACCTCTTCACAGGGGTCGCCTAATACATCCTGCATATCAGATATTTACATTATGATTCATAACAGAGCAAAATGACAGTTTTGAAGTAGCAACAAAAATAATTTTATGGTTGGGGGGTCACCACACCATGAAGGACTGTATTAAAGGGTTGCGTGAGGCATTAGGAAGGTTGAGAACCACTGCTCTAAAGGCACTTACAAACCTGCATTCCATTGTGATGTTCAAACAAATGACCTCAGGCCAGACTGAGGCGGGTTGGAGGGTGGGGGCAATGCCCTCGGGCAAAGTGTTGTGGGGACAGTTCTGCTTAACTGAGGTGCTGGGAGCCTGTCTATTTCAAGAGCAGCGGTACTGCATCACCTGGAGTGGCTGAGTCAACATCACTTGAAGGCACCCAATAAAAACATGAAAAGATTTTTTTTAATTAGATTTTTACTCTCTAGAAAAAAATAAAATTGCCAAGACTTACTTGCCGGTGTTGGGATCATTTTTAAAACTACAATGTCTTAAGTTGAGTATAAAAAAGGAGACACCACTCCCTCCATCCCCCTAATTTTTAGAAGGATTGCAGCAGGGTGGAGTAAGTGCATGTACCACCTGGTAGCAAGGACAACCAGGACATGCCTTCTCAGTGATGTGCCGGAGGGACTTTAAATGGCCTTCAGTACTGCTCCAGCCTCAAGGACTTCCATGTCCTCCTCTTCAAACAGGCCTAGCCAAGGACTAGGGTCGGGGTATTCCTCCTGTGACAGTCTCTTGTCACCAGGGGTGCTTGCCAGAGAGGTGAGTAATGCTACCTGACACCTGTATTATTCAAAGCTTGGCCTTCAGGTGTGGCCTGTGGTCTTTTAAGGTCAACAGCATCACTAAGTTTCCAGAGAAGAGCCAAGCAGAAGAAAATGGAAAGAGGTTGGCCCCATGAGAAAGGATTCCTCTTCAGCCTCATTCTCCACCTTGTGCTTCAAGGTAAGCTAGGATGAGAGCAAGAGCAAAAGCAACCTGTACATTCAGGCCAAGTTTTATTATTCCCAGACGGCCAGGGGCTGGATGTTTGTGCTGGTCAGAAACAGCACCATCAGTGTTGCACCTCTTCTGAGGGGCCTAACAATTAGTCCATTTTCTCTATCTGCATCTCTACTTTCCATATTTCTGTTGACCTCTTCTTCTCTCTCTCTCTCTCTCTCTCTCTCTCTCTCTCTGTCTCTCTCTCTTGGCACGTAGTTCTATCTCCATAGTTCCTGCATATCAACTGTTTATAAATAAGAAGAAAACCATTCTGCCTCGGCTTTCTTGAAGCCAAATGACATGAGCCAGAGAAGATGCTGAGGGGAAAGCGGCGGAGGAGAAGATCGACAGGGAAAGAGGGAAACGCTTCCGTTATGCTGTTTCCCACTTGTCGGTGTTTCTCTTGTGCACTGCAGAGGAGTCAGGAGGAACAGTCTGATGAAACGAAGACCCTGCCAGCAGATGCCAGCAGCTCCTTCTCGGTTTTGGCTCTAAGACTGGCTCAAGTCTGGGCAGGCGTTGGGTGCTAGCTGGGTCTTGAGGGACGCTCGCTTTAAAAGAGGAGGTCAGGGTGAGGACTGAGTTTTAAAAGAGCCCGGGCAGACCATGACTAAACATGCATGAAATCACAAAACCAAGCTTCTTCCTTGAGGGTCCCCATTTTTCACGCGACTTCCCGCCTCGCGGATTTATGATCACCTATGATGTCCGAATGCAGGGAGGAGGGTGCGATTGCTGAGCTTGTCGGTGACATGACCCAGATGGCTCAAGGACGTTGGTGAACAAGGGAAGGCCATTGAGTGGAGAGGGTTGTGGTGAGGTTGTCAAAGACATCGCAGGACGTGGTAAAGTGGTGGTCAGGGCTGAGTTTGCATTCACATTTGGACAAGTTTTGCATGGGGGCAGAGACAATGGACTCGAAGACCGAGCCCGGACTCAGCTCACCTCACCAACTTCCACCATTTGCCTACCAGACCAGTCCGTCCTCCCTGACCCAGAAGAGAGGGGCTCACGTGTTTCTCTAGGTGGCCACTGTGTACTTGCAGAAACACCCCCAGTCCCGCCACACACTCCTCACAGAGGCCCTGGTCCTCTCACAGGCTTTCTGCTCTCGACAGGAAGAGGGGACACCAGCATCAACTGCTCAGGGTTTGACCGGCATGGAGTGGACCCTGCTGCCTTCCAAGCCGTGTTTGCCAGAAAGGCCTTCCGCCCCGTCCTCAACTGCAGCAGCCCCACGCATGTCAACATCTCCTTCACCCTTTCTGCCATCCTAGAAGTGGTGAGTCCTGACCCCACAAGGCTCTAGGGGTGAGCAGTGGGCACCTGTGGGATTTCATAAAATACACGCTTCATCCTGTGGGATGGCAAGACACGAAGAGGAATGTTGCTGTGACACTTCTCTAGGTGAAATGTGCCCCTTTTGGAAAGACTCCACAAGAAACCCATTTCCAGTGGAAACCTCAGAGTGGGGTGTGTGTGTGTGTGTGTGTGTGTGTGTGTTCACTCACATTTTCCATACATCCTGGGTTGTTTTGTTTTTGTAGTGGTTTGTGATTGTGAACCTGAATTGTCCTATGGAATAGCCTTGGAAGTGAGTAAGAGAGGGAGCATGGCGTTAATGCTCTTGGATAGAAATTGTTTTTTGTGTTTGTTTTTTTCAGGATGCCCACCTTCAGCTGATGACCTCATTCCTGTGGCTAAATGTGGTATGGTGGGCTCGGTGTCCCCTTGACCTTATACTTTACTCTTCCACTCCTGGGCTCAGTTTTGCAGATGACATTGGCTAACGCTGAGAATGCCCACAGTTAGACCAGTCGAAACAGTTTCAGCCCGATGCTGAGAGCACAAGTGTCTAGATCATGCTGCTCGTTTCAGAAGGCAGAGATGAGACAGGGAAACTGTGGACAGACCAAGGTAAGGGAAGCCAGTATTTACGTGGCTCCTTCCCAAGGCATTCATAGCCAAGGGCTCCCTTGAAAACAAGAGAGAGAAGTTGAGGCACGTAAGCTCTTTGTTCGTGATCCTGTGACAGCCAGGACTAGCGAGGGCGTGGGAGAATAAAGAACTGTGGGTGGTTGTGGGGGGATACATGGGGGTAATGTGGAAAGTGCAGGAGATTGGACAAGATTCAAACAAGTTCCTTCCATCTGTTTATCCCACGCCCTGGTCTCCTGTAGATCTGGCACAATCCCTTCATGACGTGGAACCCAGAGGCGTGTGGGGGCATCAGGAAGCTTAGCATAGCCGCTGAGAACCTGTGGCTTCCAGACATCTTCATCGAAGAGTTGTGAGTATCAGGCCGTGAAAAGCAAGAAGGCCAGCCCCTCAGGGAAGGGCACGATGAAACCACTGGAGGCCACGCCAAGCCTCGACTTAGAAAAGAATACAATCTGACTTCACTCGCTTGCACAACTCCCACAATCCAGTGTTAAGTGGAAGCAGGAAGTCCTATGAGTAAAGGTGGCGTGCCAGAGCGTAGTGACCTGGGAGCAGAGAAAGGCCAAATCGGATGGGAAATGGCTCGGGCCTTCCTCCTCTTTCTTCTCACATACAGCATGGACGTGGATCAGACGCCTCCAGGCCTCATGGTGTATGTCACCAATGAAGGTCGAATCAAGTACGACAAGCCAATGCAGGTGATCAGCGTCTGCAAACTGGACATCTTCTATTTCCCTTTTGACCAACAGAACTGTACGCTTACCTTTGGGTCTTTTGTCTACACAGGTGAGTAAGGCTCCTTACACGCCTGTTGTTCACGTGTCAACTATCCAGTTATCCACCATTTCATATTTATGATGATAGTGAAAAAAGTCTACTATCCATCTCTTTTGTGCGTTAACAACGTAAGTCTGGCAATCATGAAAGCCGAAGTGTAAGACGAGAGTGACATTAGCTCTGACAGTTAAGGGTCTGGGTCAACTTGGCTGGGCGATGCTTCTCGGTGGGTGGCAGCCGTGTAGTGATGCCATTGGACAGTTAACCAATGATGTAGTCATTCTCCATTTTAGCAGAATGCCAGTTTTTGCATAATGACCTGGTTTGGGGCACCTGACCAGGTCGATAAGTGAGGAGTGGATATATGAGGAAAGGACAGAAAACGGAACCAGTGAGGGAATCGCACTTAAGGAATGTAGAGGCTTAAAACCAAACCACCTTCACTGCCGTCCAGGAGACTCGGACTCATAGTGACCCTAGCGGTCAGGGTAGAAGTGCCCTGAGACTGTCATTCTTTATGGGAGTAGCGAGCCATGCCTTTCTGTAGAGGAAACGTGGTGAGAAATCCAATAGTCTGGACCAGGGGGTGGGAAACCAGGAGAAGCTGAGTGGTCTTGGTCTCCTTTGCAGTGGAGAACATGGTCCTGGCCATGGAGAAGGACGTGCAGGAGATTTCAAACACATCGCTGAGCCTCATTCGGAGCCATGGGGAGTGGGTGCTTCTCAGTATCCACCAAAGAGCAAAGAAGATGGTTGTGGGCACCAACCAGTATGACCAGATCATTTTTCATGTGAGCTGCGGGGCCCCGGTTGTGGTCTTCTCCTAAGACTCATGGCTCAGGTCAACCGTTGGAAGTCAAACTCTTCCATCAGAAAGTCAGTTCCACAAAGAGCTGAGATTTTAGTCCCCACCGCCTTCTGGCTCATCTCCAGCACTTAGACTAGAACCTGGCAAATGGTTGGCACTCATTCAATCTTGTTGAATCAATCTTCCCTTGATGGAAGAAACCAAGATCGTATGTCCCTGGTTCACGGTGATGGTCAACCTCCTCAGGGCGATCAGATCTTTTAGTGGACAGGAACCGTAGCGGTTTTTGTTCTAAGATGGTGGAGGAAGTGATGAACTATTTGCCTTAAGGGTATGATGATTCCAAATCCTCCTGACTCCCAGATATCTGGCAGTGCCTTGCCTTGTTCCCCACCGAGCCAGCAGCAAAGTCACTAAAGATGAGATGGTGGTGAAGAAAGCAAGCTTTCTGCAGACAGTAGCGGCACGCAGTGGTGGTCGTCTGACTCTCAGGAGCACCAAAGTAAGGACAGAAAATGTAATTGCAGACCACTGGCACCACGGGCCAAGAAGGAATCAGATGCATTCTTCTATAAGGAGCATGGCTGAATCAAAGCTTCGGCGAGTAAGGTGCCTTAGGAGGGAGAGACAGGGAAAGGGAAGAGAGGTGGTGTCTCCTTGCTACACAATTGGGTCTGGTTCAAATCCCAATTCTTGCACTTACCTAGAGCAGGGGTCCTCAGACTTTTTAAACAGGGAGCCGGTTCACTGTCCCTCAGACCATTGGAGGGCTGGACTATTGTTTAAAAAAAAAAACTGTGAGCAAATTCCTATGCACACTGGATGAGTCGGCTGCTAAGCAGGACAGGCAGCGGTGGCAAAAACACCTGGCAGGCCAGGTAAATGTCCTCGGCGGGCCGCATGTGACCTGCGGGCCATAGGTTGAGGACCGCTGACCTAGAGAGTCAGCTTCCACTCTACTCCTCATTAGTCACTTGTCACTCTTTCCCCCCACCAGGTGGCCATCAGACGCAGGCCCAGTCTCTACGTCATCAACCTGCTGGTGCCCAGCAGCTTTCTGGTTGCCATCGATGCCCTCAGCTTCTACCTGCCGGCAGAGAGTGGAAACCGAGCCCCGTTCAAGATAACGCTTCTGCTGGGCTACAACGTCTTCCTGCTCATGATGAATGACTTACTGCCCGCCAGTGGCACCCCCCTCATCAGTATGCTCCCTCTAACCTTGAGGCAGTGACATGGGGCACAGCAAACTGAATGAGTTCAGGGAAGGGGACATATTGGACATACTGTGCCTGCCAGGGAGGGTTGGGCGGGGGTGGGGTGGGTCCTCAGTGGTGTCTGTGGCCCCCACACTGGCCTGCCTCCACCCCAGGTGTCTACTTTGCCCTGTGTCTGTCCCTGATGGTGCTCAGCCTGCTGGAGACGGTCTTCATCACCTACCTGCTGCACCTGGCCACCACCGAGCCCCCGCCCATGCCTGAGTGGTTCCACTCCCTGCTGCTGCTCTGCACCTGCCCGGGCAAGCGCTGCCCCACTGCACCCCACAAAGAACAGAAGGGCCTGGCTCTCACCCCCACCCACCTGCCTGGTAAGCAGGTGGAAGCCAGCACTGCCCTCACTGCCTCTTCTGATGTCTCCCCTCCTCTGCTCCTGCCTCGTTCCCCTCCGAGGGTGACCTTCCCAGCCATGGATGAGGCTCTCTCTGTCCTCTGCACAGGCCTGAAGGAGCCAGTGGAGTTGGTGGGGAAGATGCCCCGCTGTGGACAGGCAGAGCCAAAGGAGCACCCTGAATCAACAAGGGCTCAGCGGGAACACGAGGCCCAGGAGCAGCACTTGGTTGGCGTGTGGGTGCAGTTCAGCCACATGATGGACACCCTGCTCTTCCGCCTCTACCTGCTCTTCCTGGTCTCCTCCATCCTCACCGTCACCGTCCTCTGGACCACCTAAGCAGATGCTCACCTGCAAACTCTACCTGGAGCTTCTCCTGGCCTCCAGACACACCCCAGGTCCTTGGGCCAGTCTAATTTTTCACCCAGAGAGCTTTAGCAACAATTCCATCCTTCGGTCCGTCCCTCTGTGCATGTTCAGCGCAGACCCGGGTAGTTTCACACACCCTTAAAGTTAGGACCTGCTCCTGCAGCCCCTCCTTCCTCCTCACTTCTCCCATCAGTCCTCCTCCCTGCCGCCTCAGGGTTCAGGTTCCTGCAGCAGCTCTTCGATGGAATCACCTCAATAAACCACGTGGCAGAAAGCCCTGTCTCTTTCGTGCCTTCTATTATGGAGTTGACAGCCTTGGGATGCAGTACACTAGCCCCTGTGACCAAAGGCTTGTTCATAAGAAAACCTGAGCACAGGAAGGGATTGTATTAGAGCTTAAATTCTGAGCACAATGCTTGCAGAAGGCTAAGGTTAGCAGTGAAAAGTCCAAATCCATTTACAGAGTCCCCGCATGGATTAAGTCTCCATTAAATTTCTTTTGACTATGAACCAGGGATGTGAACAGTCTTGCCCTTAGACAGAGTGCACTGGGGAATGTCTGACTAACCCAGGGAGGAGCAGTTTCCCTTAGGTGCCTGCCTGGGTGTGCCCTTGGTGGAGAGTGCCGGACCGATGCCCAGGGTCATGAGTCATGCCCGGCTGCCTTCGCCAATCTGGTGAGTTCTCTTCCTAGGCCCATGCGCGTGGCCCAGTCACGGCCCCACTCTCACTTCTGCAGGTCCGCTGGTAACTGTGATTGATGGATCTGCTCCCATCGTGCTTTTGTGAGTTTCCTTTGCCCTCCGAGGTCCTTCATTAGCCTCTGAACCTCTCATCCCCTCGGATGCCATTCTGACCTTGTGTTAATGGCCTCCTTCATCCGAGTGATGTATCCTTGCCTTTGTCTCCTCTTTTGTCTGGTTTAAGACTTCATCAATGTTTTTTTACTTGTTATTTTTTAATAAGCCACATGGAGCCATGCCCTAAAATTATTTTTTTTAATCTTGAGACAGAGATTATCGTAGAAACTTCTTATCATAGAAACTTCTCATTACGCAAAGAAAGAAAGAAAGGTGTTCTGTTTTGTTTTGTGGTAGGTCTATAAGACAGTATGTGGAAGTGGAGGGTGGAGAGAAAAGGGACCAGAATTTATTACAAGGAAGGAATGATAATGAAATAGAGATTACCCAGGACTTGAGTTTCAGAAATGAATAACCCGACAGAACGAGGCCTCTTTCTCGGGAAGAGCGGAGCCTTTGGTTACAGTGAAGTCTGACATGCGACACATTCAACATTAAACCCTTGTAGCGTTCACATGATACTGTGTTACCGTTAACAGTGCCTGCATTGCAATTTCAGTTGGATCAACTCCACCCTTAATCATGCTATGAAAAGAACCTTAGGGAAGCACATTTGAAAACGGCCTCCACTTTCCTTAGAAGAAATTAAACTGCCTCCATCTGAACTGGACGAGGTCCCCTTCCTAGCATTTGCCTTGTGATTTTGAAAGGTTTCACCTACTGGCTAAACTCTTACGCTACCTGGGGGCCAACAGCAGTTCCACGCTATCTTCGTACATGGGACCTTTGACCTGATTTGTCCAATGCCCCAGGTTCAAAGCAGCACAGATTTGAGAGCCACTTAATCCCACTTCAAACATAACCTTTGCCTTTAGCAGCGATTTCTTTTCCTTTCTTCCATCTAGTCTGCTTTCTACCTGAAACCTACCCTTCCCGTTATAGCAGGTTAGGGACAGTCACAATCTTGTTCAGTAAACGATATTCTTCTGGTTCCTCCTCTTCTTCGCTCTTCCGTAAGCTCTTCTGGCCCCCTCCCTCTACCACTTGATGCTCAAGGCATGGCAACCTTGCTGGTGTCCATGAGAGGTACTGCTGCTGTCATGTGTGCCTTCAAGCTGACTCGGACTCGTAGCGACCCTGTAGGACAGAGTAGACTTGTTCCACTGGGTCCCTAAGGCCGAGGTGGCAGTTACATCATCTCCTGTCAACTTGTGCAAAGGGGTGGAGTCTAGCCTGTCAATCAGGTCATAGTCAATGAGGCCTCTGTGTGCGCATGGCCTTCTCCTGAGGATTCTGGGAACTCTTGCCTTCCTCCCTGGAGGCGGGACACACACTCTCGCTGCTTGACATGTTCCTGTTGACAAGCCACACGGAGCCATGCTAATGGAAGCCAGAGCCCTGGAGCTGGAGGAGCCACATGGAGACCTGCACCAGGGCTGAGACGCTTCCACTGCCACTGGATCCACCACTGGCCTGTGATCTTCCTGCATTTGGCATCATTGCATGTGCTGCATGATTCTAAAGAGGAATTTATGGACTAGTATTGGACATAGGGGCTAATATTGGACTTATGGACTTGATCTGGACTGGGCTGGGATGTTTTCTCAATATGCAATTGTTCTTCGATATAAAGCTCTCTCTTTTACACATATGCGTGTCTCTGGATTTGTTTCTCTAGTCCTCCCGGACTAGCACAGCTGTGATCTTTATAGGCACAGACCCCTAGCCCTTTTCCCCACAAAACACCCCCCTTTTCATTTAGCAGCCAAATGCTGTATCTTTGTGCCACCAGGACTCTTCATACGGACCTGCCCGAGGCCCCACCTACATGCTCACTGCCCCTGCAGCAGAAGCTCCCAGCTTCGTGTTGAGTTGCCAGGACCTTGCTCTGTGACTCAGGGTGGGGTCCACAGGAACCTGGTGTTTCGAGGCCAAACGGGCCCTGCATAGTTGAACCAGCCCCTTCACTCAGGCCTGTGGCCCCCCAACTAGAACTAAACTCGTGTCCCTCCCTCCCTCTTTCACAAGGCATTCTCAGGAGGCCTTGGGCTTCTCACTTTCCAGAACCCTGTCAGGCATGCTCCACCTTGCTACCGGCTGCGGAAGCCTGCCCACAGCATGCTATCTGCACCCGCACAATCTGGGTCAACTCCCATGCCTTGGCATTCACCTACGTGACTTAGGGACATTCACTTAAAATAAAATGTAAAAGGAAGTTTCGAAACTCACAGTTGGGTCTCCAGAAGGTGGATCCTCAGAAAAGACACACAATAGCAATCATAACCACCAAGAACGACTATGGAATCTCTACCAGGGCAGATATTTCTCTAAGTGCTTTGTATGAGTTGACACGTTTAATCCTGACAGCTATCCCATGAAGTAGGAGCTCCAGACTCATAGGCTCTTGCAGTCAAATGTGCTTGATTTTGTATTCGCTAACTTTGTACTCTAATGGAACCCTCCGATAGTTCACCCCTCCCCCACTCCTGGATTGCCCTTCTCCCTTCTGTGGGTCTGGGTTAGTCTGGGTAGACTAGCGAAACAAATCCATAGAAACTCATACATGTATAAGAAAGAGTTTTATATAAACGGTAATTGTACATTAAGAAAGCATCCCAACCCAGTCCAGTCCAAGCCCATAAGTCTGATATTAACCCATATGTCCGATACCACTCTATAAAGTCCTCTTCAGACTCAGGAAACACAGACAATGATGCCAAATGTAGGACAATCACTGGCCAGTGGGAGGGAAGTCTTGTGGATCCAGTAGCGTTGTAAGCATCTCATCCAGGGGTCTCTAGTTTCCAGAGCACGGGGTCTGTCAGCGTAGTGACATCTGTCTTGTCAGGAGAGTGTCTCTCAGGAAGTGAACCGTGAGAAAGAGTCTCTCTTGCATCTAATGAGAAAATCCAGGAAGTCCCAGAATTCTCAGGAGAAGGTCATGCCCATTGGCTTTGATCCGATTGATAGACTAGACTCCACCCCTTCTTCATTCTCAACCTTATCACATCCCCAGTTGTCACCAGATTATACAGCTACCACAGGGTCCCCATCTTCTACTTCCCTCAAGTCAATGCCCATCGACCACCCAGCCCATTTGTAGTGGAGTTCAACTTCTTAATACAGTTCTGCTCCCCATTTCTCTGTCTCTTCTGCCCAGTGATTGAGTGGAACCATGCAGAGAGGGAATTGGTCAGCTCCCTTTAGCACCCCACCCCCACTATAAACATGAGCCATCTTTGAAGCTGAAGCAGAGAAAGAAAAGCCCAGGCCCATTAGACGAGTCCATTCTAGATCTCTGTCTGAAGTGGTGGAGGCAGAGACCACAGGCACCAGAGACTGGCTCAGAGGCTGGGACAGAGCAAGAGGAGCAGCACTGAGCCGGTGACATGGAGGCAGACCCACAGGTAGGTTTCTTGGGCCATGGAGCAGAAACCAAGAGGCCATGTGGCGGAGAGGCTGGTGACCAGGGAGAGACTTGGCTGCTGGTGGAGGAGAAGCGTAGCTGGGGACCAGGGACTGCATCGGTGCTGTTTCCTCTCTTGGTTTGTGACAGCCCTCTAACGTCCCTGGTGGTTGAGTGGTTATGAGGTGTGCTGCTAAGTGTAAGGTCAGCAGTTCAAACCACCAGTGGCTCCTTGGGCGAAAGACAGGCAGAGTTACAGTCTCAGGAACTCAATGGGGGTTCTAGCCTTTCCTATAGGGGTGCTATGAATTGTCATAGACTCCATGTTGGCAGCAAGTTCAGTTTGGTTCAGTTCGGTTCAGTTATTCATGTCTCTAGTAAGCCCTCATCATGGTGAGTACTCGCCATAGGTCCTGTGTGGGCATTACAATGAAGTATCTAACCCCGCACAGAAGCAGAGGGCTATGGAGGTGTCACGGGTGGGTGTCAGATAGGCACAGAAAAGGAAACCAGAGGAGGGCAGATATGCAAACCCCACCCCCACCCCCGACGCCACCCCATTTACTGCACCATCGCTTTAAATCAAATAGGCTTTAGAATATAGACGTTTTTAGATTTTAAAAAGGATCCAATCGTGTCCATGTTACTCACCGTCCAGCTGGCGTCGCAGCAGCATCAAATCCTCAGTGTTAATATTTCTGCGGCGAAACCTATGCAGAGACGGAGTGTTGCTGCGGTGCAGAGGAGAGCTGCTCCAGGGGGTTTCCTGGCCATCGTCCCAACAGAGCCAGGTTGCCAGGCCTTTCTACAACTGAGCTGCTGGGGGTTCAAACCACCAGCTTGGAGGGGAAGAGCCAATATAAACCACTCGGACCACCTGGGCTCATAGTAGGTAGCAAAACAATAAGATCAGAAATCGCCTCACATCAGTTCAGCTCTCAAATTCTGTCACCAAATAATTTAGATTCTGTAACTGTGGTTTTGTGTTTACTATTCCCACTTGTGGCAGTTACATAATCTCCTGTCAACTTGTGAAGGGGTAGAGTTTAGCCTGTCAATCAGGTCGCAGCTTGATGACCTCATTTGAAGGCTCCAAGGAGATAAATAGCTCACTGGAGGCCAGATAGACACATTCTCTCTGCTTGTCTCCCTGCTAGGCATTCCTGTTGACAAGCCACATGGAACTACACCGATAGAGCCAGAGCCCTGGAGCTGGAGGAGCCACAGGGAGACCCACACCAGTGCTCAGATGCTTGTACTGCCACTGGATCCACAAGACTTTCCGCCCACTGGCCTGTGATCTTCCTGCATTCGGTGTCATTGCTTGTGTTGCGTGAGTCTGAAGAGGAATTTATAAACTGGCATCGGACATATGGGCTAATATCGGACTTAAGGACTTGATCTGGACTGGGCTGGGATGTTGTATAAGTCTGGGTTGACTAGAGAAACAAATCCAGAGAGACACTCATATGTGTATAAGAAAGAGCCTTATATAAAGAGTAATTTTTAAAAAATCAATCAAAAATCAAAAGAACAAAAAAAGTAATTGTACATTAAGAAAACATCCCAGCCCAGTCCAGATCAAGTCCATAAGTCCGATATTAGCCCATATGTCTGATACCAATCTATAAAGTCCTCTTCAGACTCATGAAACACATGCAATGATGCCGAATGTATGAAGATCACAGGCCAGTGAGCAGGAATCCTTGTGGATCCAGGGGCATTGTAAGCATCTTAGCGCTGGCAGGGGTCTCCATGTGACTTTTCCAGCTCAGGGCACTAGTGTAGCTCCATGTGTCCTGTCAGTTGCAATGTCTCCCAGGGAGTGGGCCTGTGTCCCACCTCCAGCAAACTATTTATCTCCTTAGCGCCTCCAGATGAGGTCATTAAGCTGCGACCTAATTGACAAGCTAAACTTCACCCCTTCACTCTTAATAGTCTCAAATTGACACCAGAATATGTAACTCCCACAGATGTTTTCTTAATATACAATAGCTCTTGTAAATAAAGCTCTTTCTTATATACATGAGTGCCTCTGAATTTGCTTCTCTAGTCACTCGGACTAACACACCACTTTATACATAGAGAGAATGAGACTCAGCGAGGGAAAGGGACAGTTAACTAGGGTTCCCTCAACTTCACACAGCTAGTTCAGTGACAGAGATGCAGCCTGAACCTAGGCAGGTTGAGCTTAGACTAGATCAGTGGTTCTCAATCTTCCTAATGCCTCGACCCTTTAATACAGTTCCTCATGTTGTGGTGATCCCCCTAACCATAAAATTATTTCCATTGCTATTTCGTAACCGTAATCTTGCTATGGTTATGAATTGGGCGACCCCTGTGAAAGGGTCATTCGACCCCCAAAGGGGTCATGACCCACAGGTTGAGAACTGCTGGACTAGATGCTTAACCTCTCTGTGTTCACTCAAAACATTTTCATTGCCATCGAGTTGATGCCAACTTACGGCCACCCTGCCTGTGGGTCTCTAAGACTAACTCTTTAGGGGAGTAGAAAGCCTTGTCTTTTTCCTGAGGAGCAGCTGATGGCTTTGAACCGCTGACCTTATGATTAGCAGGCCAACGCATAACCACGATGCCACCAGGGCTCCACCTCTCTATACAACGCCTTCTAAAGTGAGGACCAGCACCACACAGGCTCTCTCAGAGCCCCGTATTGAGGCGTCCATACCATTTCAAGTCTTCATCCACTCATCCTCCGGGAGAATTCAACTAGCAGGAGCATTTGCGTCACTGAGGAAGAACAATTCAGGACAGGAGTTGGCCAGGCCATTGAACAGTGCATGCAGACATTATGGAACTGGTGAATGTTCTGCTGTGCATACTTTCAGCCACAATTTTAAAAAAAGAAGGGGGGCAGACAACAGGAAAAGCAAGATCCCAACCAGGGTCCTGAAACAATTGTCGGTTCCTTTTACTCCCTCCAGCTCCGGCCTTGGAATCCCCAGACTGTGCTTTCCCTTCAAGGAGCGTGTGTTTCCAACCTGAATTCCGATCCAAGGCTGCCTCTCCTCTGAAAACCCCAGAATCATCCTGACAGACAGGAGGGGGGTGGGGTAACAAGGAGCTCGCAGCCCAGATAAGTGGTGATTCCAAGAAGGTATGTTGCTATGAAGGAGCCCTAGTGTTTGCCATGAGCTAAGCATTGGCTTGCTAACGGCAAGGCTGGTTGTTCAAACCGACCAGGTACAGCACAGAGGATAGATGAGGCTGTCTGCTCCCATAAAGAGTGGCAGTCTTGGAACCCCTACGGAGCAGTTGTCTTCTGTCCGACAGCATCAGAATTGACCAGATGGCAGTGAGCACGGGGTTATGAGGCTGGAGCTTCCGGACTAACTCAGACTGGGAAGAAAGGCCTGTCTTTCTATGTCTGAAAATTAGTCCATGAAACCCTAGGAGTGACCGTGGTCCGATCCACAACCGATCGTGGGGCTGCCACAGGACCAGGCAGCATTTCAGACCATTGTGCTCGGGGCTGATTCAATGGCAGGTTGCAGCAACAGCCATCTGAGCAACCCATTGCCCTGCTGTGTTCCCTACACATTGCTTTTTGGGTGTGTTACTGATTTAGACTCCACTGTCAGGTGCTGTTGGCTCTTCCCCTTCTGTTCCCTGTCCTGAGACAGTCCTCTCGGCTAGACACTCACTCGTCCAGTCTCTCAATTACCTAGCTCGTGGGGGGTTCTGAAATTCTTGAAGATCAGTTTTGATTGTTTTCCTCCCTCATCTTCCGTGCATATTTCCCTGCTTATTCCCTTCACTGGAGAGAGGCGGGGCTTCCTACTCCTGTCCAGAGTTATAGTCTCGGCACCCTCAGGGCCAAGTCTACCCTGTGCTGTCGGGTTGCTGTGAGTCAGAACTGACTCAATGGCAGTGGGTGAGTGAGTGAGCAATTCCCTTCACATTTTTTCCCCTACACATGTATCCTTTAATATTATTTGAATAGAAGATGTGCAACTTATCTGTTTTGCACCTGGATTAAGGTTCTATACTTCCTTTCAGGGAAAAGACACTCTTGTTACAATCAATACCTTGATTGCATCAGGCATGTTTGGACATATGTTGCCTTCATTCATTTCTAGACATTTACTTTCTGTTGAGCCCTTGGTATCAGCTTTCTTTTTTTTTTGAACATGTGATCTAAACAGAACGGATGGTCACACAGAACTTCGGAGATTGGAGCTCAGCCAGAAAACTAAATACTTATTACTGGTTGTTGATTTATCGTCCACCTACCAGAGGATCATCTGATTGACACATTTTGCCCTAGTGACTTTCCGTCTGAGTGACTTCGCAAGGTAATTTATGGCCTTTCTAGAAAACTCTGCTGATCACAGGATCACTGGGCCCAGCCCACGTTCCCATCTGATGCCCTGTTTCCACCTGCCAGCTCCTTACCACGCCCATTCATCTGCAGTGCTCTTCTGCAGTGCCTGAATATATTGTTGTTCACATTCTCGTTCCTTAAACCCTGATGAAAACATATTTCTGCAGGCTTTCAACGTTCCAACGCTGACTCCGGGCGACCCCGTGTGTTCCAGAGGAGAGTCGTGCTCCGAGGGTTTCCAGTAGCTGTGATCCTGCAGAAGCAGACTGCCAGGCCTTTTCCTGGAGGTCCCTCAGGGGGGATTCCAGCCCGCGGGTCTTTCAGTAAATAGCCAACTGCTTAACTGTGTGCATGCGCCAAAGACTCCGGTTAGCCTGACAGGAATGTATCTGTAAGGAGCCCTCATGGCAGAGTGGGTTATGTGTTGGATGGCTAATCCCAAGGTGAGCCCTTTGAACCCATCAGCCCCTCGGAGGAAGAAAGAAGAAACGACTTGCTGCTCCCACAGAGACTGGCAGCCTGGGAAACCCACTGGGGCAGTTCTGCGCAATCTCTCAGGATGGCGGTGAGTCAGCATTTTTGTTTTGACCTTTGCTATGAATGTCCTTGATGAGGTCTTCCTGGGTCATTCACTTGGCATCAGTTCTTCTGTGGAGCAGAAAAGCACGGGTCTTATATGGAGACTTCGGACCCCAAGGCCCTGGTTTCTCATGACAGCTGGGTAACCTTGAACAAGCCACTGACCTTCACTCGTTGGCATGTCCTTTGAAAGCTGGAGCTAATCACAAGATCGAGTTCTTTTACAAAGGCCGTTGTTTTTGAAGTCACAGATAAGCTTACCCAGACAAAACAGGGAGCTGGGACACACTAGAGCAGCGGTTCTCAACCTTCCTCACGCCGCGACCCTTTCATACAGTTCCTCACGTGGTGGTGAACCCCCAACCATAACATTATTTTCTTTTTTCTTTTAAATCATTTTATTGGGGGGCTCGTACAATTCGTATCACACTCCATACATACATCCATTGTGTCAAGCACATTTGTACATTTCTTGCCATCATCATTCTCAAAACATTTGCTTTCTACTTGAGCCCTTGGTATCAGCTCCTCATTTCCCCCCTCTCTCCCCTTCTTCCCCCTCCCTCATGAACCCTGCATAATTCATAAATTATTATTATTTTGTCATATCCTACACTGTATGGCGTCTCCCTTTACCCACTTTTCTGTTGTCCATCCCCCAGGGAGGAGGTTATATGTAGATCCTTGTAATCGGTTCCTCCTTTCTATCCCACCTTCCCTCCACCCTCCCGGTATCGCCACTCTCAGCACTGGTCCTGAAGAGATCATCTGTCCTGGATTCCCTGTGTTTCTAGTTCCTATCTGTACCAGTGTACATCCTGTGGTCTAGCCATATTTGTAAGGTAGAATTGGGATCATGATAGTGGGGGGAGGAAGCATTTAGGAACTAAATGAAGATTGCATGTTTCATCGTTGCCACCCTGCACCCTGACTTGCTCATCTCCTCCCCACAACCCTTCAGGAAGGGGGTGTCCAGTTGCCTACAGATGGGCTTTGGGTCTCCACTCTGCACTCACCCTCATTTATAACGATACGTTTTTTTGTTCTTTGATGCCTGATACCTGATCCCTTCGATGCCTCCTGGTCACACAGGCTGGTGTGCTTCTTCCATGTGAGCTTTGTTTCTTCTGAGCTAGATGGCTGCTTGTTTATCTTTAAGCCTTTAAGACCCCAGACGCTATCTCTTGATAACCACGTAACATTCTTTTCATTGCTACTTCATCACTGTCATTTTGTTACTGTTATGAATCAGGTGACTCCTTAGAAAGGGTCCTGACCCGCAGGTTGAGAACCACTGCACTAGACAGTACCTCTTTGTCATGTGGGTTGAGGCCTCGCATGGAAAAGGGATGTCTAGGTGGGAGGCATGAGACGTGAATGAGTTCAACTTTCTAGTTCAGCCTCCGCATTTGGTAGAGGAGAAAAGGGAAGGGGTGGTGTGGGGGGTGTGGGGTTATGAGGGTTCAAAAGAGCCTGGGAGCAAAGTTTACCTGGGCCTGGGAAGGTGGCAGGGACAGGTGAAAACTTGCCCACGTGATTCCTTTCCCAGAGGCCTCTCAGGAATCCCAGGCCCCGCAGCTGCCCAACCTCACCTAGTGACCCCTTTGTGGCTGCCTCCTTGAGCCCTGGCTAGTGACCCCTGACGTGACTGCTATCCCTCTGGGATGCACAACGGTGGCCCTGGCACCCCCTTCCACCATCTACCTCGGCCCTTGCTAGATGATAGCTCAGTGAGGGGGCGTGGGAACGTTCGTAGAAACAGAACCAAAAGGTACTGTGTTTTCTTCCATGAATGTTTTAAAGGCCCCTCACATTTCCAAATCGGATCCCTAAGATTCCCCAAGGAACTGGGCCAATCGGGGTGTCCTCGCCTTCTTAGAACACAGTGGGGAGACAGCTGCTGCCCCTGCCATTTCTGCAGACAGGAAGGCTGCCTAATGCTCTCCTCCCACAGATCCAAGGGGATGCCTCCAACATGCAGATCCGAGAAAGCCGGGCCTCAGCAGGACCCAGAGCATCTCTGCCACGAGCTCCCAAGGCCCCGCCCCTCAGCATCTGACCTCTCAGGATGCCCTGATTTGGACTCCTTAGGCATTCCTACTTCCCAGGAGGCCCCAGTCAGAATTAGCGGAACTGTCCCCACGGGGGCCTCTGTGGGACTGAGGAAGGGATCAGACAGACAAGTCAGGACTTCCCCTTGTGTCAGGGGAGAGTGAGATCACAAGCCGGCCATCCTAGGCCCTGCTGGCTGATCTGGGCAGAAGCGCCCCTGAGCCTCTGCTCCCGTGGGCTCCTAAATTCAGTGTCTGTGCTCCTGGCCCTCCTGCAGAAGCCTTGGTCCAACCTGCCTGCTGATTCCCCAGAGAACAGTCCAGGGGATACCACACAGCTGATGCCAGGGGCTTAAGTGGAGAGCAAATGTTTTGAGAATGATGAGGGCAATGAATGTACAAATGTGCTTTACACAATTGATGTATG
>NW_022111307.1:8350918-8352811 GCF_000313985.2 Echinops telfairi | reverse complement strand
GCACCCTGACTGGCTCATCTCCTCCCCGAGACCCCTCTGCAAGGGGATCTCCAGTGGCCTACTAATGGGCTTTGGATCTCCACTCCGCACTGCCCCCATCATTCACTATGGTGAGATTTTTTGTTCTGATGATGCCTTACACCTGATCCCTTCGACACCTCGTGGTTGCATAGGCTGGGCACACGGATTCTTAAGTGATCCTTGAACCTGCCTGGGCTGACTCACACAAAGGTTTTTTGGGTTTTTTTTTTGGACGGGAGTGGAGGGAGTAAGTAAAGTGCATTTATTTTCGTTTGTGTTTCTTTAGAAAAGGAAAAAGGGAGATAAACCTCTTCCCTACCCCCCCTGGGCTTTGAGGGAATAGGGTCCTGGCCCTGAGCCCCCTAAGGGACAGTGAGAGTGGAAGGCCAAGGCATTGATGTTGTAGTCCACGGGGAAGAGGTGCCCGATGTGCCCCGAGGCTGGCCCCACCCAGGGCTGAGGAACATCTCAGCTTCCTCAGGGAGTAGCTGGAGACAGAGGTCTGAGCCCGGCTCTCTCGGGCCCAGGTCAGCGCCTAAAGGAAACCTTTGTTCAGTAGCTCCCGGCCCTTCCTCACAGAGCGTACGCACAGGACGGGGAGGCCGAGGTCCCCTTGGAACAAGACCGGGTGGATCTCAGGCAGCACAGCCACCACTCAGTCTGCCCAGAACCGACCCCACTTTCCTGAAGAGGTGCCTGGAGAGGGCGTCTTCTCCCCTGCCGAGCCCCTTCGCCATTTTCTGGCAAAATCCAGCAAACCGGCATTCATCAAAGTCCCAGTGCAGGTGGGGGAGGATTCCTAGCCGACCTGGCACCTGGAAGTAGTTGAACAGGGCCTGTTTGACTCGTGTGGTGCTGCTGCCAGGTTGTCAGTGGGGCAGAGCACCATCTCCACTGCTTGGTGTGGGATCCACGAGGCCAGTGGTTCACACTGAGTCCACCAGCCCCAAGAGGCTCTGCCTGTCTTCAGAGAGTCAAAGGACCCTGGACGGTGTCCCTCCCAGGTGGGATCTGATGTTTGTTGTGTGGTTGTGCTCTTCCCCTGCAGGTGTCCTACTTCTCCTTTAAGGTCCCCTCCACACCCCGAAGAATACGGCCATGATGCTGTGGCAGCTGCTGCTACCTTCACCCCAGATTTTTTTTAAACCCCATGTGACATTCATCATCTCCATGTGAACGATTTGTCACTCCAGAAAACTGCAGCTCCTCAGGACAAAGTGATTTCTCATGTCCCCACATAGCGGGTATGGAGTGCCACACTGTACCTATGAATAATAAACACCATGGGACGCAGTGGAAGGGCTGTCTATCTAGATAAGATAGGTGTGATAAACAATTTGGAGAGGAAAACAACAGAAAGGATGGTTCCTGGGGGATACAGGAGAAGGGGAGGTGGGAGAAAGGATGAGGGGGGCAACCAACCCAGGGACAAGGGAACAAAAAGTGAACTAAAATCAATGGAGAGAAGGGCATAAGATGCCTAGTGGGACTTAATCAAGGGCAATGTAACAGCAAGGAATTACTAAACCTGAATGAAGGCCAAATTTGATGGTAAGACAAGAGGAAAGTAAAAAGATATAGAAGAAAGAACCATGTATAGAGGTCTAAATACAGGCATGTGCACATGGAAATACATTTATATATATTGAGAGTGAAATAGAGCTATGTATTTATATCTATATGTTAAGAATTAAGATAGCACATGGACATTAGGGTTTTACTCAAGTATTCCCTCAACACAAGAACACTTTGTTCTATTAACCTGGCATTCCAGGATGCTCACCTTCCCAACATGATCACTGAAGACAAAGCAGGTGCATAAGCAAATGTGGTGAAGAAAGCTGATGGTGCCCAACTATCAAAAGATATAAG
>NW_022111307.1:8346115-8348896 GCF_000313985.2 Echinops telfairi | reverse complement strand
AAAATGAGGAGCTGATGCCAGGGGCTTAGGTGGAGAGCAAATGTTTTGAGAATGATGAGGGCAATGAGTGTACAAATGTGCTTTATACAATTGATGTGTGTATGGATTGTGAAAAGAGTTGTATCAGCCCCTAATAAAATGATTTAAAAAAAAAAAGAATTACTACACTAAGTAGCACCAACCCTAGTGATGCCACTGGCTAATTTATCATTTTTATCCTTAAAAAAATAAAAGCTAAACAGTTAAAGCTGAAAAAAAGAGATGTAAAAGCCCCAATAAAAGTACTTAATAAAAATAAATACATAATTTTTTTAAAGGAAAAAAGAAAGAAGCAGAGAAAAGTCATGGCAGTGGAAGAACAAGGTGATGTGTTGGATATCTACCAAGCTGGAAAAGAGCTCTGGGGTCAGTGGTTATGCATTGGGCTGCAAACAGTAAGATCAGCTGTTCGAAACCCCCAGCAGCTCCTTTGGAGGCCTTTCTAGTCGCATAAAGAGTTACAGTCTTGGAACCCCACAGGGGCAATTCCACCCTGTCCTCTAGGGTCCCTGTGAGTGGTCATCGAGTTGTTTTGTTTGGGTAGATTGAGGTGCACTTGTGGTTGTCAGTCAATTTGAGAGCATGCGCTCAGCCTCAGGGTCACTGGGGAAAGGCAGACCCTGGGCGTCTCTCCTACTTTCAGAATTCTTAAGGAGCACAGGGTACCCCCAGAACACAAATTACTTTCTACACGAGTTGCACCTCAGACAAATGAGGTAAGCACTCAAAGAGACAAAGACGTTCCTCCAGAGCCAACAGAGAGAGCGCTACCTCCTAGAGGTAGCTACCTCCTAGCTGAGAGGTCTAGCCGCCTAAAATCCTGTGAGGAAGTATGTTTGCGAAAGTCTCCCACATCACATGCCTTATTTCTGTTTGAGCAGCCATGCATGGCTAAGACACAACTCGAAAACCATTTGGGATTCAAAAAGTACAAAATCCCTAGGAACCCAAATTGTCAAGCTGCCAATGGTTTTCCATTGGGGACGATTTTGCCCCCCAAGCCCCTACTCATGTGACCATCTCTGGAGACATTATTGGTTGTCACACTGGGAGGAGGTGGGTAGGGAGGGTTCCTGACATCCAGTGTACAGAGACCAGGGAAGCTACAAAACACCCTACCACACACAGGGCAGCCCCTCACAACACATTGGGGTGGGGATGGGCTTAAGAGAAACTTCTAGAACAACCCTGGGTGCACAGGAGGCCTAACTGGCTCAGAATTGCCCAAGGAGACCATTCACGTCCCAAAATCAGAACTTTTGGTTTAAGGATGTCTTGGTTGAATGACTAAAAGTGCTCCGTCTTAGGGATTTACGAGCCCAAGAGGGAGGTCGCAGTGACACAGGGAGCTAGCAGAGCAATCACCCCACAGTGATCCCGGAACCGGCCCAGAGCTCTGAAACTGCCTCCCAGTCCTGCTTCACCACAACAGCCCACAGGTAGGATTAGGAGGGACACAGACCTGGAACTAATTTGGGAATCCTAAGGAGTCTCCAAGAAAGACCAGAAAATGTAGGTGACATGGGGATCCTGAAACTTTACCAAAGACATTCTGACAACTGAAGTTTTGTCTGAATATGGCTCCCCTCCCTGCCCATGAAAGCCTACTGGCGAAGGGAAGGAGGAGGCAGACCTATCCAGGGGGAGTATCCAAGCCGCATGGTAACAAGGGGAGAGAGTGAGGGAGATCGGTTGCCTGCAGGTTGATTCTAATCGACAATGACCCCATGCGTGTCGAACAGAAGTATGCTCTACTGGGTTTTCAACAGCTGATGTCCAAAAGCAGATCACCTGGGCACCTTCTGGGCACCTCTGGGTGAACTCAAACCTCCAGCCCTGAGGTTGGCAGCCAAGCACGTCACATGTTTGTACCACCCGGAGACTCCTTCATAAAGAGTCTCACTGCCAACAAGTCACTTCCAACTCACAGTGACCCTCTACACGCAGGGGTCCTCAAACTTTTAAAACAGGGGGCCAGTTCACTGTCCTCAGACCCATTGGAGGGCCAGACTATAGTTTAAAAAAAACTATGAACAAATTCCTATGCACTCTGCACATATCTTATTTTGAAGTGAAAAAAAACAAACGGGCACAAACACCCCATGGGCCGGATAAATGTCCTTGGCGGGCCGCATGTGGCTCATGGGCCGTAGTTTGAGGACGCCTGCTCTACAGGATTACAAGCTGTAAATCTTACAGGCTGCAAATCTTGATGCGAGCAGATAGCCTCATCTTCTTCCCTGGGGTCAGTTGGTGGGTTTGAACTGCTGACCTTGTGTTTAGCAGTCCAATGTTTACTTAGTAAGTAGTTACCTGAACTAAGATGTCTCTTAACCCATCCCAAGTGCTTGCTTCCTTCGTCTGAGATGCAAAGCTAACCAATGTAGACAGTGCTATGGGTCCTGGGGGGACCCCCGTGCACTTTGACAACGCTGACAGAAGCTAAGACACCCAATGTCTCTGCTAAAAACTCTCTGTGATTCTTACATGGCTGATTATAAAATATAAGCATCAGAAACCTACAACCCAGGTTATCTTATCATTGCTCTGTTTTACAATAATCTCGAATTCATCATTTTGTTTTGTGTTTTTGTGTGTAAGATGATAAACTGATTGTGGGTACTCAATCCTTTTGAGGACAGAATTTTTGTTGCCCTCAAATTTCCTATCTTCTAAGATATGGTCAAGAATTACCAGATCTATTTGCTATCTCTCAAACTATTGAGTTAATTCCATTCCCCG
>NW_022111307.1:8339866-8346015 GCF_000313985.2 Echinops telfairi | reverse complement strand
CCCGCCCCGCCCCCAATATGTTCTTATCCCATATCCATAGCTTAGGACTTAGGGAAGATGGAGGAGAGCAAGATGGTGGAACAGTTACCAGGACGCCCGCCATACACAGAAGTACTCACTGTGCTAGTGCTCACCAGCAAGGAGATGGGGTTGCAACAGCAACGGGCAACCACAGCAGCACCTGGGAGATCTGGATCGCACACTGGAGATTCCGATTCCCCTAGAAAGGTTCAAGCCAATTACCTTTGTTGGGGTGGAGGGGTGGGGTGGGGTGGGGGTGTCTTTAAGTCCCTGGGAGACACGCCTCTCCTTCATCCAGCTCTGCTGCCTCCTTGGCCTTTTTTGTTCAGAACCCAAAGAGCTGGGCATTGGAGCGGGCCATGGGGAGGCTAGGGCAGGTCTCGAAGACCTTCTTTTCTTCCGTGAGGACCCCGGCTTTCTCCTCCCTGTAGACGTTCGATGGGCGTCACAGGTCCAGCCAGCTGCGTGGCCCGTTTGAGTTCCTCCGCAGAGCTGCCTCCCTTCTTGGGGGGCCCGAGGGCTTCCTGGGGAAGAGGATGCGCTTGGGGTGGTACTCCTTCAGGACTCGGTGGGCTTGTTCCACCTCCTGGGGTGCAGAGGATGCAGGCCACCGTCTTGTGGATGCCAGCCACCCTCAGGCTCTTCCAGGCTGAAGCCCGCGGCCAGCATGAACTTTGGTGTGATAACACACAGTGGGGCAGCACATGATGGGCCGGATGGGGCCTCCGTAGAGTGATGCGGCAGCTGTGGCTCGTTGGGCCTTGAGCCTGAGGATCTTCCCTCCAACCCCCAACCCCCATCCCCGCTGGTTGACCCATGTGGACACACACCGCTGCCAGTGCTTGTGGGAGTGGGGTCTCGGGATCATGCCATTCGGCGGGGCACCAGGGCTTCCCAGGGCCCTGCTCCAAGTGGACAGGCCTAGAGGAAAGAGAGCGGGTCCACAGTGCACTGTGAGCAGCTTCTTGCCTCAATTTCTCACCTCATAGAAGACATTGGTTTGGGTAAAAGAATCAGAAAGGAAGAGCCACTGAACAGAGGAAATCCTGTTCAGGGTTGTTGGGGGAAAGAAAGTAATAGAAGGTGACGAGATCCACTAACTCCATCATTGGGTGTTTTCAAAGATGACCACCTTTGCGTAGCGGTAGATTCCCAGGTCTCAGAAAAGCACAGCCCTCATTCGGCTAGTCCAAACTCTTTGCTAATGACCTTGGCATAGAGCTGCCACACAGAATGCTTGGTCCAACTTGCTCCCTGCCTGGAGGCTGCAAAGTCAAGCTGATGCTTTCCTGTGCTCTCTCTGGCCACCTCCTCTCACCTGGGAATGATCACCTGACAGGAGCAGTATTCAAAACTAGGAACTAAGGCGTGGTCCAAGCTGCTTTAAGCTCAAGAGTTTTGGGGCTCCTGGTGAAGCCCCAGAGAAGAGTCCAGAAGCAGAAGATGGACAGTGGGTGGCCTCTTCTGAGGGGACACCTCCTCTGCCTCATGATCAGCCTTCTGGTTCAAGGTAAGATGGGGCAGTAACAGGGAAGACAGGAGGGGCAGTGGGGGGGGGGGAGGCTACAGGACGCCCAGGTGGTCCCCTGTAGCATGGAGAGAGCATTCAGAAGTAATGTGGTCAATATTCTTCCACAATGTCTGTCTTGCCTTCCTATTGGTGGTAGGAAGGTATTTACTGATCAACCACCATTCTCTATTCCTGTCTGAATAGGTACCTATCAAACTGTCCTGTCATCATCTCTCCAATTCCCCGGTCATTGACTCCCTCTGTCCCTTCACCCACATCCCTGATCTAACCCTCACCAATTCTCTTCTGTCAATATGAAGAGTAAGAGTGCTATAAGAACAGTATCAATTTTAAACCTACTCTGAAGAATCAAATGAGATATTGAGAGTTTGAGGATCAATCTGAGATCGAAAGGAGCTTATGTTCTATGAGGAGACATCAGTTCCCAGTCTGGGTACATCTTGTAGACTTTATGGAAAGAGAGGATGTTGAGGAAGTGGCAGAGAAAAAGACCAGACAAAGATGATTACAGGCTAAGAATCTGCTCCGGTGTCCCACACAAGGCGCCCTGGCCATGGCCAAGACACAACACCTGCCTAGACCTTGCTATGTGATTGGCTTATGGCCATTTACTTGATGACAGGCTGCTTGATCCTAATGCTGAGCTGAAAATAACCCTCAAGATATCTGAGGTCACTAAATCTGAGAAGAGCAAAAACAAATTCATAGACAAGCACCCATTCAAAACACCTACAGCATGCTTCTCCTAGCTACCTACTAAGTATAGCTGTTTAATTCTGTTACCTCTTGATAAAATAGTTGTCCCCTTTCAGTAGATGGAATTCTTTGAAGAGGATATTGGGCTACAAGTTTTAGGGCCGTGCTAAGTGCTATCAGTCCTAGATGGGCCTAAGAGGCTTGTGTTGGATACATTTAAGGAGACTCCTTGACCAAGGGCTTAAGTGGAGAGCAAATTTTTGAGACTGATGAGGGCAACGAATGTACAAATGTGCTTGCCACAATTGATGTATATATGGATTGTGATAAGAGTTGCATGAGCCCCCAATAAAATGATTCAAAAAAATAAAAGGAGACTCCTTGAAGACTCTTTGGAACCAAAGCCAAGTTTGCATACAGATTGGAGCAGAATTTGCCTGAGGATGAAACCATGGAAGGGAGGATAGAAGACTGACCCAGCTCACTCCATCAGCTCCCACCATTTGCCTACCAGCCCAGCCTATCCTCCTGATCCCGGCAGGAAGGGTTTTACCCAGGAAGAAGGGATTTCCTTGCCTCTCCCAGTGCCCTCCTGGGCTCTCTGTGGTCCCCACCCCCTCCCAGACTCTAGCTCTGTCATTTCTCACAGAGGGAGCACAGAGGGCCCTGGTCCCATCTCACAGGCTTTCTGCTCTCTACAGGAAGAGGGGACACTTTCATGATCAACTGCTCAGGGTTTGACCGGCATGGAGTGGACCCTGCTGCCTTCCAAGCCGTGTTTGCCAGAAAGGCCTTCCGTCCCATCCTCAACTCCAGCAGCCCCACGCATGTCAACGTCTCCTTCACCCTTTCTGCCATCCTAGAAGTGGTAAGACCTGTCTCCCGCTCCCCCCATGGGCATAGTCTTCTCATACAGAGCAGCAGCCCTCTGCCCCGTCAACCCAGCATGGTGCTGGTCCAGACGTGAGCAATGGGCCCTCTAGATGGAGTTTCTACAAGACAGTGCTTCATCCTGTGGGGTGAGGAGACCGAAAGAGGAAGGCTGCAGTAATGGTTTTACATGTCCTCGAATCTTTCCCTTTCTAGAAGATTCCAGGAAAAATAGTACCCCCCCAAAAAAAAAAAAGTTTGGTTTTGTTCATTACAACCTCAATTGTCAAAAAACAAACAAACAAAAAAAACACACCCTCAATTGTCCTTAACGTCCTGGGGAACCAGTCAGAAAGGGGTAGTCCCAAGTCTAGATTCCTGTCCAGCACAGTACATGTGAGGATGTGAGGCGGGCTAGGCCTGAGTCTTTCTGCGCTGATCACTCTGAATGGGAGTTTCTTTGTTAGAATGCCCAGCTGCAGCTGCTGACATCATTCCTGTGGATGGATTTGGTAAGGCTGACTCAACCACCCCATCCCCACGTTCATCTGAAATTCTCAATTGGAGGAGTTAGAAGAGGCTTCGGGCTTTTCTAGTCCAACCCTTTCATAGACGGATACATCTTCCTTTCTGGTACAGTATACTAACTCCATCCACAACTGGACAGAGGCACCCTGGGCGTGTAGTGTGGCTATGCTTTGGGCTGCCAATCAACAGATTAGCAGTTTGAAACTACCGGCCACTCCGGGGGAGAAAGAGGAGGCTTTCTACTCCCATAAAGATGCACAGTCTCCGAGGCCCCCAGGGGCAGTGCTACCCTGTCCTACAGGGACCCTACGAGTCCACATCGACGCCATGCCAGAGAGTTTGGTGTGAGAACTGAACTGGCAGCCCTTGTTTGTATCCTAGAGTCACACATCTCCGCAGGCAGCCACAGAAGGAGTGGAGATCCAAGACCATGGCCATGGCTAACGGAGTGTGGAACAATCTATTGGATGTGCCTGGCTCCAAGTCATTTTAGTAGACCCTGAAGGTCGGCCTGAAAATAAGCCCATCAAGAGGGACTTCAGTGGTGGCATCTTGCTAGCTAAAGAGGGGGAGACAGCTGTGACCACTTAAGACCCCAGTGGGCACGGGGTTCTCTGGGTTTAGAGAAGAATGGAAAGGTCAGGAGAGGCTGGCTGCACCAGCTCCATCCCCACTCCCCTTTCTTCCTCACTGCTCTGGCTGCAGATATGGGACAACCCATTCATCAACTGGAACCCGGAAGAGTGCTTTGGCATCGACACACTCACCATCTCAGCCGAACTCCTGTGGCTCCCAGATATCTTCATCGTGGAATCGTGCGTATCTGGGCTGAGGGAAACCAGGGTGGAGTTCCATCTGCAGGGGACAGTGTCGGTGCAGGGCACAGGGCCTCTCAGAGGTGGCGTCCGACAGGGGCACTGCCTGCAGTCATTCATCTTCACAACACACGGCAAGAAGTAGAATAAGCAAGGCACCGTGAGATTAGACGAAGAGCCCAGAAGGAGAGCCCTGTCAGACAAAAGCTAGCTAAGGCACCCACAGCACCCACCTCTCCCTCCTTTCCACATGCAGCATGGACATCAATCAGACACCTCCGCACCTCACCGCATACGTCAGCAGTGCGGGCCGAATCAAGTACGACAAGCCAATGCGGGTGACCAGCATCTGTAACCTGGACATCTTCTACTTCCCCTTTGACCAGCAGAACTGCACACTCACCTTCAGCTCGTTCCTCTACACCGGTGAGTGTGACGCCCTTGGGTAGCTACTTACGACTCAGGAGAAGATATTTAACGGGTGCAGGGATTGTCAGGGAAGGGCTGAGGCCCCTGTTCCTCAATTTGGGTGTCTACTAAAGTGCTTTTTAAAATGCCTATCACTGCAGGTCATCTCAGGGATTCCAAAGTATTTGTGCCAAGATGAGGCCCGGGCATTGTTAGTCTTTTTTTTACATCTCCCCAGCTGGTACTAACAGGAAGCCAGGGTTGAGGATGACAGCTTTAGATCTTGGATGGCCCTTTGTACCAAATGCGGCCCACCTGACCCTGAGTTGCTGCCCATCTATCATTTTGAGCACAAACCTTTCAACTTGAATAGTTACTGAACTTAAGCCAGTCAACAAAATGCCACCAGCTGTCCTGGGGCAGGTTTGAATAAGTTCATCCTTACCGTGGCACGTCCATAATTTAAAATGCTGAGCTGTTCACGTGTGATTCCACTAAAACAACTGCATCCAACTGGGGAAGGACAAGAAGGATTCCAAATGTTCTTGACTCATGTTGGCGCCATTCCCCAAATCCCCATAAAAATGTTGACTCGCTCTAGTTTTTAACAACCACAACCACAATAAAATATTAAGGCTGTAGCCCTCATACATAGGCATTGCTGGTCCTAGAATCCTCTTCTGATAAAACCCTGGATGCCCTGCTTGGAAAGGAGAAAAGGGAAGCATTTGTTGGGGAAGCTTAATGTGGGCGGAATCAAATCGGATGGGTGGGAAGCCGGGGAGCACTTCTGGACGGAGCTGACTAGCTCTCCCTTGCAGTGGAAAGCTTGCTACTGGGCATGGAAAAGGAAGTGTGGGAGATCACAGACACGTCACGTGACATCATTCAGACCCAGGGAGAGTGGGAGCTCGTGGGCATCAACAAAGCCACCCCAAAGATGTCGGTGGGCAGCAACCTTTATGACCAGATCATGTTCTATGTGAGTCCAGGGTTTCCTGGTTGACCTCTAGTCCCTGTTGCGCTGTGAGTTTCTTCTCTATCGAATGAAGGCTCTTTGGACCGTACAAAGAAGCAGGTAGGAGCTTAAGCATCTGCTTCGAGCTCCTTCCTCGCCTAAGCCAAACACCGCGCCCATTGCTACTGGTGAGGGGTGGGGGGGACAGTTCAACTCAAGGTGGCTGCAAGTATTACAGAGTAGAACTGCCCCGCAGGGTTTTCTTGGCTGGGATCCTCATGGAAAAGATGGCTAAACCTTTGTTTCTCTGCCCTGCAAGGGG
>NW_022111307.1:8315844-8339766 GCF_000313985.2 Echinops telfairi | reverse complement strand
GGGGGGGCGGGGCGGGTAGCCGTCTGCCAACCTTTAAGGTAGTAGTAGAACAGGGGTTATTTGTACCAACCCGGACCTGATCCACCCTCAAGCGTTGTCTACTTGTTTTCCTCTCAGCCGTTTCATTGACATATGATCCACCTACCATACAGTTCGAAGGCTTACATCGATGTCAAAGAGCTGTGCGTTCACTCTTGTGTTCATTCTTATTCGCTCCTGGGCGTGATTGTGCCGAGCGGAGCAGCACTCATTTAATGGTCCCAACTACTCTACCTCTGGAGGGTCTACAGTCACTGCTGTTCCCAGCAGGTTGTCAGTAACAATTAGACAACAAATCGGAGCACTTCTGAAAAGGGGGGCCATTCAATGCGTGTTTTATCTAAAGGGACTCTCCCGACATCCGCCTGTGGGACAGTAGCAAGGATCAAAGACATGAACTGAGCCCTTTGGTATCCATTCATTTGCCCTTTCCGGCACTGTCTCCCCCACCAGGTGGCCATCAGGCGCAGGCCCAGTCTCTACGTCATCAACCTGCTGGTGCCCAGCAGCTTTCTGGTTGCCATCGACGCCCTCAGCTTCTACCTGCCGGCAGAGAGTGGAAACCGAGCCCCGTTCAAGATAACGCTTCTGCTGGGCTACAACGTCTTCCTGATCATGATGAATGACTTACTGCCCGCCAGTGGCACCCCCCTCATCAGTATGCTCCCTCTAACCTTGAGGCAGTGACATGGGGGCACAGCAAACTGAATGAGTTCAGGGAAGGGGACATATTGGACATACTGTGCCTGCCAGGGAGGGTTGGGCGGGGGTAGGGTGGGTCCTCAGTGGTGTCTGTGGCCCCCACACTGGCCTGCCTCCACCCCAGGTGTCTACTTTGCCCTGTGTCTGTCCCTGATGGTGCTCAGCCTGCTGGAGACGGTCTTCATCACCTACCTGCTGCACCTGGCCACCACCGAGCCCCCGCCCATGCCTGAGTGGTTCCACTCCCTGCTGCTGCTCTGCACCTGCCCGGGCAAGCGCTGCCCCACTGCACCCCACAAAGAACAGAAGGGCCTGGCTCTCACCCCCACCCACCTGCCTGGTAAGCAGGTGGAAGCCAGCACTGCCCTCACTGCCTCTTCCGATGCCTCCCCTCCTCTGCTCCTGCCTCCTTCCCCTCCGAGGGTGACCTTCCCAGCCATGGATGAGGCTCTCTCTGTCCTCTGCACAGGCCTGAAGGAGCCAGTGGAGTTGGTGGGAAAGATGCCCCGCTGTGGACAGGCAGAGCAGAAGGAGTCAGCAAGGACCCTGCAGAAACCCGAGACCCAGAAGCAGCACCTGATCGATCAGTGGGTGCAGTTCAGCCACATGATGGACACCCTGCTCTTCCGCCTCTACCTGCTCTTCCTGGTCTCCTCCATCCTCACCGTCATCGTCCTCTGGACCACCTAGGTAAACTTCTTCCTACAAATCACATCCTGGAGTTTCTCCTGGTCTAGGGCCTTCCCTAATCTGAGTCACTTCTCCTTAGTGACTACCACATCCCCATCGATATTCCAGGAAACTCCAAGAGAATGCTACCAAGGAGTTTCAGGATAGCCCAGGACAATGCCCTGACATCTCTAGCACCACATCTTACTCCTGCACATGTATGATTATAAATACATCAATAAATAATCATGATAATTTTAGGAGAACATGTATTAAGCCTTAAAAGGGACAAACACAACACAAAACACAGACATATCATCCAGATGAGGGAGGCCATTAGCATGGCATCCTACACCTGCACATTTAGTCTCCCTGAGCTGCTACCTGTCCTGACTCCCTTAGCGCTGGAGAGCCAGGTTAGTCAACTTTCTCCCTCCTTGATCACCCCAATCAGAACCTCTCTAGGGTGCACTGGCTCCTCACACATGTATTAAACGCCAACGTACTGCCTTCAAGGCAGTACTGACTCACAGGGACCCTATATGACAGGGGAACTGTCCCTGTGAGTTTTTGAGACTGGCAACTGTTTATGGGAGTAGAAGTCTGCCTCTTTCTCCTACAAAGCCACTGGCAGTTTTGAACTGCTGGCCTTGTAATTGCAGCCCAACTTGTAACCACTATGCCAGCAGGGCTCCCACACACGCTGTGACAGATCCATGAACCCCCGCACAGGGCACCCTCCTGCAGACGCTTCAGCACTCTACCCTAACCGAGTGTGCTCTGATTTGACTTTCAGGCTTTCAGACACGTTCAGAGTTCTCAAAGAAAAGATCAAGCCTCACTTGTAAGAAACGACTGTGTAATTTCCACAAATGCAAAGCGTTCCCTTCACCAAACCGTTTCCTTTCCCCCGTCCTTTGCCTCTCTCATTCCAGAAACTGTTCTTTATGCCAAAGAATATATTGTATTGTGTTTGGGTTGTTTGGTTTTTTTTCTCCTGACAGCTTCCTCTAATTCTGTAACATCAAACAGTGGTCCTACTGAATGCACGTGCTTGGAGGAGAGCCTGGAAGATCCGTTACGGCACCCAGTTAAAGGGTTCTCTGTCCATAAGAGACCACACAGACATACAAGGAAATGCTGTGCAGCCACTTAACGTGTGATCTGAGCTAATGCCTGGGACTAGCTCCATGATATACTAGAAAGGGTGAACGAGTTACAAAGCCATATGTAGACATAATTTCTGTTAAAAAATACATAGCTAAATAGGCTAAGAAAAAACTATAGATGGTTCATCACCAAAACATTAGTAAACTTCATCCTAGATAATAGGATTGTGAATGATTGCTATTTACTTTTATATCCTTGTCTGTGTTGTCAATAGGCATGTGCTCATTTGATTATTAAAAAAATAAAGCTATTTTTAAAGAGTTCTCTATTAATAATGATACTTCACACTTTCATCCAGAAATAACATCCTATAGAGAATTCTAACAGCTGGAAGCAGGTCCCTGAAGCAACACAGAAGTTTGACAGGGAAAAAGAAAGACACTAGACAAGTTCATTACAACTCCTGGGAAACGCCCTGAGTCAGTCTAATAGGACTGTTCTCTACAGGGGTTTCAACAAGTGGTGTTTGGGCCGTCGTGTCCCCCAGAGCAGTGGCTCTCAACCTTCCTCATGACATGACCCTTTCATACAGTTCCTCATGTGGTGGGGACCTCCCAACCACAAGTGGCGTCCTTGTTTCAAAAAAGGTGAAATATTCCATTGATGACAAACCTCAATCTGTCAACTTCCCAAACAGAAGAAAATGTCAATCCACAGTGCATTTGGAGTTGGTTCCACCGTGTCGGACTGTCAATCATGCTTTCTCCTTAGAGGTTTTGAAAAGATTGGGTAACAGTGTGTGATTAAAAAAAGGCCTGATATGTGGCAGACAGGGCACTGGTTTTGCCACACGACAAAGCACTTGCACATGAAGCCATCTCAGTGCACCAGTTCTTGGCAAAAAACATCATGCCCCTCTTGTCCCATGCACCTGACTCACCTGACCTCTCTGCATGCTACTTCTTTTTGTTTCCTCGAGAAGAGGGACCTGAAAGGAGATTTGAAGAAATTTGAAGATGTAGAAGAGGTGAAGAAAATGAGGAGGTGCTGTCAGCCATTCAAACATGAGTTTGAGAAATGTTTCCAAGAATGGAATCACAGATTTGACAGATGCATTAAGTGTAATGGAGAGTACTTTGAAGGTTATAAGGCTATTTGTTTGTGTTTTTATTTAAATACATAGCTTTGGGTGGAAAATCCTATTTTGGGGGGGGGGGTTTAAATAAACCTCATAAACCAAACAATTATAAAGACCAACAACAAAAGCATAGGTGCAACATTAAGGACCCTTGTTCAAGGTATAAACATGCTACTGAACATAATGAAAAATGCCCACAAAGTAAAGGACTGCCACCTGCTAAAGATACACCATTTATGCACATCAAAAGGCTTTATCAAAAGAGAGCCCACAAATTGGGAAAAATATTTAGGAACCATACATTAGATAAAGGGCTACTCTCCAAAATCTATAGAAAATTACAACATCTTAACAAGAAATTGCAAATAGTCCAATTGAAAAATGGGCACAAGACACGGATAGACAATTTACCAAAGACAACCTCAGATGAATAAATGTTCAAGTCCATTAGCAATAAGAGAGATAGAACTTCAAACAACACTTCATACTGACATTCTTAGCAAGAGTCCATAAAACAGAACAGTATTAGTGCTGGAGAGATAGGAATGCTTGTACCTTGCTGGTGGGACTGTAGAATTGTACAATCACCGTGTAAATCAGTATTGCGCTTCCTTAAACAAATGCAAATCCAAGTACTTTAAAAAAATCATTTTATTGGAGGCTCCTACAACTCTTATCACAATCCGTACATCCATTCATTGTGTCAAGCACATTTGTACATTTGTTGCCATCATCATTCTCAAAACATTTGCTTTCTACTTGAGCCCTTGGTGTCAGCTCTTCATTTCTCCCCCCCTCTCTTTCCCACCCTCCCCTCTCCCTCACCCTTGCTATTTATAAATTATTATTGTTTTTTCATGTCTTACACTGACTGATGTCTCCCTTCACCCACTTCTCTGCTGTCCATCCCCCAGGGAGGGAGTTATATGTAGATCCTTGCAATCGGTTCCCCCTTTCTACCCCACCTTCCTCTTCCCCTCCTGGTATAGCTACTCTCATTATTAGTCCTGAGGGGGTTATCTGTCCTGGGTTCCCTGTGTTTTCAGCTCTTATCTGTACCCATGTACATGCTCTGGTCTAGCCGGATTTATAAGGTAGAATTGGGATCATGATAGTGGGGGGGGGGGGAAGCATTAAAGAACCAGAGGAAAGTTGTACGTTTCATCAGTGCTACTCTGCACCCTGACTGGCTCATCTCCTCCCCAGCAAATCCAAGTACCTTTTGATCCAACAATCTCTCTCCAAAAAAGCCCAAAATACAAAAATCCAAACTCACTGCCATTGAGTGCGTTCTGATTCATAGTGACTGTATAGGACACTTTGGATTTCTAAGACTGTAACTCTTTACAGGTGTAGAAAACCTCATCTTTCCCCCAAAGCAAGCTCTCTGCTGGGCATATGACCTGAAGAAAGAAAGAATGCAACACAGACGTCTGCACATCTGTTTATTGCAGTGACTTCTCTAATAGCAAAAACATAAAACAACCAAAAATTCCAGCTATAGAGGAATGGATAAACGAACTCTGGTACAGCCACACCATGGAATATTATAAAATACAATCGCAACTCTCAAACACCATAAGACATGGACAAAATTAGAGAACATTATGCTTAGCAAGCTAGTCAATCTTAAAAAGATAAAATGTTTAATAATACCATTCTTATAATGAAAAGCAAACAAATGTGGTTTTTACACCAAAAGATAAGAATTTGATGATTACAAGGGACAATGGGGGAAATGGGGGGCGGTGCAGATAATAGGGAGAGGGGAATGATTGGCTATTGAGGGAGGGCGTAGGGATGGGAAGGAAGGAAAGAAGGAAGGAAGAGAATCACATTTATGGAAGTGTGAATGGGATGTTATTGCTGATTCCCTTTGTTGAGACGGTCTGTGTAACTACATGCAGAGTACTTCTTTAAAAAAACAAAATAATACTAAAAAGCGAGAGGGAAGGCTTATAGGCTGTATACCTCCAGATTCATTGCCGCTCGGGCCTCAATATTGATCCGAGTGACTATAAAAGGGGGCGGGGAATAAAAGTAAAACTGAAACGGATGTGGAGTCTTTAGTGACAGACAAGTTCATTTCAAGTCCGTAGGGGGGAAATGTCGAGTGAATAAATGTGTGAATGCAAGCCAGTCAACCAGGAGCCGGTCTTTTTCTAGCTCTGGTGGTGACTTCTCTATCCCTTTCTTGCATATTTTATTTTATTTTTCCATATTTGCTGTCTTCATGAAGGTTCTCTAGAGAAACAGAACCAGGAAGATGTGTGCGTTTGCAGAGAGAGACTCTAATAAATTGGCTCACTCAATTGTAGGGACTGGCAAGGCCAGAGTCTGTAGGTCAGAGACAGCCTGGAGCTGCTCGTGTCCCAAAATCAGGCAACAAAAAGAGTGGCAGCGCTCTGCTAAGTCTTCTATTTATAGTATGGAGACAGAATGTTCCCTAAAGAATACTTCCTTGTTTGCTCACAAAGTCTTCCAAAGAGTGGCTCAAGTCCGCCCACGTCATGGAGTGTAATCTGCTTCCTGTAGGTCAACTGCAGAGGAGGGCAACCTTTTTCTCCAAGGGCCACTCGGGTAGTGATAACAGTATGCTTGGGCCATACAAAATTATCGACTTAAAAATTAGCCTGCTCTAGCGGGTCACACCGGGAGCGCTGGGGGCATGTGGTTACATGTTGGGCTGCCAACCACACCACAAGGCCAGCAGTTGGAAACCAGCAGCCGCTCCTCAGGAGAAAGATGAGGCTTTCCACTTCCGTAAAGAGTCTCAGAAACCCACCGGGGCAGTGCTACCCTGTTTTACAGGGTTGCTGAGTATATTTGGTTCAACATTGCATTAACTCACCCTAGTGGGATGGCTGGAATGGCTTCTCTTTGGTGTGTGATGTGAGCTGGTATTGATGATGTCACAGGCCTTAGATGGTCTGAAGGCTGGATACTCCCCATGCCTGGCCAACTCATTACATCAAACATAACTATCTTAGTGCTTGACCAAACTACCGGGCCCGTAGCCTAGCCACACGGACACATTAAAATTAACCATCAAAATTAGCAACCTCTCTGTACAGGCCAGCCCTCTTGAGTTCTTAGACTTATTGGGAAAAGGCATTTCTGCTATCTGAAGTCTCTTGATTCTCATTCTCTGGGTCCGTTTTCCTTTCCGTGTATTACTTGGGTCATGTCCTCTTAGCCAGAAATTCATCCTTGAGTTTTGCCAATATGCTGAAATGCGAGGGGTTACCCAGCCCTTGAGAAATTTCAAATTTCCTAAGATCAGTTTTGCATCAATGTTCTTCCTCCCCCGTTTCCACATTCACATTTCCGGGGCTTTCTTTTGCCGTTTTTTCTATCGCATAGGTACATGACCTTAAGTTTTCTTTGCCTAAACTGTCATTTGGCATTGCCCTTTGCAAAAGACCACCAGAGTGATATGTGAGGGTCAAGGTGCGTCTTGTCTTCCAAAACATGACTTGACAATGAAAATACTATTTTTTATAGTCTAGACACCTCAGCAGGAATGAGGGGCATTTTACGATTTTGGAGGAAATGCTTCGGTGTCTGATTTTTTAAATGTATGGGAAGTATCTATTGTAATAACAACTTTATTTCCCTTTCCTCCAACCGATGGTGTAAATCTCTATTAAGGGTGTACATTGGGGAGTTATGAACACTTAGTGGAAAACAGATCATCGGCTCTGGATGTCCTAATCTCGTCAAATGCTTGGTTGTTTTTCTACCTGCTTAGACGGTTGTTTCTGACTTCCTGTCCTCTCCTCCTGTTGGCAGCATGCAGGGGAATGCCTATAACTTTCCCACAGTGCATCATCTATCCTCTTACTTAACAGTTCAGGAAATAAGTTTTCCCAGAAGAATTTCTCTCTACTCATTTTTTGGTACCCTATAGATAAATCTGCTGATAAGTCAACCTCTAGCATGTTGAAAAGCAGGGAGGGTACTTTGAGGACTGAGGTGCCCCTGACCCGAGTCAGGACATTTTCAATGGCTTCATGCATGTGAAAGTTGGACACTGAATAAGGAAGGATCTATGTGTTTGAATTGTGCTAGTGAAAAATATGGAAAGTACCGTGGACAGCCAAACGAAGGAGTCCGGCCAGAATGCTCCTTAGCGTCAATGATGGTGACACTTCATCTCGTGTGATGTCAAATGAGCATGGAGATCCTGTCAAGAGAGACCAGTCCCTATTCATCTAATAGGCAAGGATCCGCCCTTGTAAGGAATGTCACAACGTCCCCTCACAGAGGGGTCACAGGGAAGAGATGAGCCAGTCAGGGCGCAGCACCGATGAAACACACAGCTTTCCTCTAGCTCTTTGGTGCTTCCTTCCCCCCACTATCATGACCTCAATTCTACCTTACAAATCATATTAGGCCAGAGAATGCACACTGCTACAGTTAAGAGCCCACAACACAGGGAATCCAGGCTAGATAAATCCCTCAGGGTAGGAGAGTAAAGATACCAGGAGGATTAGGGGAGGGTGCGGGGAGAAAGGGGAAATCGATCACAAGGATCAACCTAGAACCCTCTCCCAGGGGGATGAATAATGGGAAAGTGGGTGAGGGGCGATGGAAGATGATGTAAAATATGGAAAAAATAATCTATAACTTATCAAGGGTTCGTGAGGGAAGGTGAGCGGCGAAGGAGGGGGGTAGAAATGGGGAGCTGATATCAGGGACTCAAGTGGGAAGAGGATGCTTTGAAAATGATGGTGGTGGCATGTGTGCAAATGTGCTTGACACACTGGAGGAGTGTATGGATGGTGATAAGAGATGCAAGATCCCCCAATAAAGGTATTTAAAAAAACAAAGAAATGTTACAGTAAATTTTTCCCTAGCACCAACTCAATATAAACAGAGCTAAATCAATTCAGAAATCAATCTGTACAAAACAACTCATGGATTGCAGCTCAAAGTTGGATGATACTCACATAAACTCCTCATATCGACAGTACCTTACATTCTGTGCCATTAGATAAAGTATTGATGTCATCAGTGCAATCACCTTATACCCCAGGGGGATGATTGACAATGTTTTTCTTTTTTGCTTACTTTGATTTCGGTTTTGTTCGTTCATCTTGGGGGCCTGGGGTTTTTGTGTGCTTTTTGGGGAGTTGTTGTTCTGGTTGGGGTTTGTTTTTGTTTTTGTCATAATATGACCACCAAAGTAAACCAGAGCTGTTCAGAACCCATGGACAAGCAGATGGATTCTGGGTTCCCACTTAATTCTAGCCCCAATCCAAGAACAGTTAGTTCTTATAACATGATCCGGCTCAATACTCACCTTCCTGAAGAGACCACTGAAGACAAGGGTGCTACAGCAACGTGTGGTGAAGAAAGCAGATGGTGCCTGGCTATCAAATGGAGTAGTTCCTGAGGTCTTAAAGGCATGTATATTCAAACAAGCAGTCATCCAAGTCAGGTGTCAAGTAAGCCTACAACGAAGCACACCAGCCTGTATACTCCAAAAATGACGATAACCAAATCCAAATATGATGAAGGGGAAGGTATCAGAGTTTAAATTGTGAACATTCAATTTGTAGAAGGATATGAAAGACAGTGGAAGCTCAACACCCATCTGTAGACTATCTAGTCAAATTAAGCCTCTGTCAAGAGAGACCAGTAGGCAAGGATCTGCCCTTAGAAGAAATGTCACAACACCCCCTCACAGAGGGGTCACAGGGAAGAGATGCCTGTGGCAGCTCCCCTCTGGCCACAGGGGAGGGACTCGATCAGCTCCCCTATCAGACAGAGATGATCGTCAACTTGATGATGGTGCATGGAACCAGGGTAGAAGATGACACTTGGTCACTTGACCTCCCTCTTGACCCAACCTGAATTTGCTCTAGGCTTAAATATTTCTCTCTTATTCCACGACAGAAATTTCTTCTCAGGTTGTTTTTTTTAAAAATAGTATTGGTGGTCTTTTCTTTCTTATTCTTTATCTTTATATGATTATTATTTCTGTTTCATTTTGTTTTTGTTTGTTATAGCTTATGTTAGGTCCCCCAGTTTACAAAACACAGGAGTGGATACATAGAGACAATAGGTGATGTAATGGTTTATTGAGGACAGTGGTACAGGTGGGGGAGAGAGGGTGAAGGGAATTGGGAAGCAAACAGTGAATGGGAGAGAGGAAGGGAGCTCTAGAACTGATAGTGATGATGTATAGACAACTCTTTTTAAAAGTGACTTAAGTATGGAGGTGTATGATATGTGAATATTATATCAACAAAACTACTGAAAAAAAGAAGTCAGAGTTGAACAATGGTTATCATGGGTGAAGGAGAAAGAGTTTTTGCTTAGGGGGCTGAGTTTGTTAGTTTATTGTGCCAAGCTGGCCGATAAACGCATGTGAGGCTAATTGAAGGGTGGAGGGATAAATGACTCGGTGAGCCTCGCCTTTCTAGTTCACGGGTCTCTAGCTTTGTGATGGTCAGACCAGGGTGCAGCTGCCTTAGTCAGTTCCCTGCTTTAGCTAGCAAAGCTCACTTCCTGTAAGACATCCCGGAGAAGCCACATGGACCTACCCTGAAGCAGCCCTGGGTGCTGGAGGAGCCTCGCCTTTCTAGTTCTCGGGTCTCTAGCTTTGTGATGGTCAGACCAGGGTGCAGCTGCCTTAGTCAGTTCCCTGCTTTAGCTAGCAAAGCTCACTTCCTGTAAGACATCCCTGAGGAGAAGTCACATGGACCTACTGTGATGCAGCCCTGGGTGCTTGAGCACCCGTGTGGAGATCCCTGCTAGCGCTGAGATGTTTACATATTCACTGACTTGGCTTTCCTCCTGCAGTCGGCATCATTGCATCTGTTTTGTGAAATGGAGGAGAACTTTGTGGATTGGTGTCGGACATATGGGTCAATTGGTTAATGTTGAACTTGTAGGCTTGGGCAGCACTGGGTTGGGATGTTTTCTCTTTTTTTTTTCCAATACAATTAACTTTACTCTTTCATATAAAAAAGAAATTTGTTCTATCTATATGATTTCTATAAAACTCTCTCTTATGCATGCATTTCTGTGGATTTGTTTCTCTAAAGTACCCAGACTAACACAAGGGCATTGAGTTAATGTTAATGATGGTGGAATAATTTGGAAAAGGCTATCAATAATGATTGCACAATACAAAGAGTATAATTAGTGGCACTGAAGTATATATGCAGAAGTTATTGAATTAGAGAATTTTTGTTGTGTATATTCCTGCCACAATTAAAAATAATAGTAGCTTGGAAACTGATTGTGGTTGCAATTGTACAATACTGCTATTGTGATTGAACAATGGAATGATTTGATATATGCATTAACTGCCAATTTAAAATAATTATTATTACTGTTATACCAATAGCAATGAGTACAAGGAAGAAGAAAATTGTTCTAAAATCGATTGTGATAATAACTGTACAACTCTTTTTTTTAGTTGTACAACTCTTCTTGATATGATTGAACTATTGAATTGTATGATATGTGGAATAAGAGTCAATAAAACTGTTTTTGCTTGTTTGTTTTTCAGTGAATGCAGCTTTAAAACCACTATAAAAGAGAGAGAGAGACCAGTCCCGGGAAAAGGGCATTCATTGCGCTTGGTAAAGTCGAGGGGCAGTGAAGGAGAGGAGGCCCTTGGTGAGATGGACGGGCACCGTGGCTGCAGCCGTGGGCTCGAGCACAGGAACCATTGTGAAGACGGCTGGGACCAGGCAGTGTTCCTTCTATGGTGCGTGGGGTTGCTATGGGACCAGAACTGTCTAGATGGCACCTAACAACGCACACGTGGCCACCTTTACTATAGACTTTGTTCTCATCGGTGTCTGATTCAGCCGATCTACTGGAAGTCCTGATTATCCTCAGTACTACACACTTCATATGTTCCTCTTCTCTCCTCTCTCCTTTCTCTTGCTTCTGTTTGGAGAACCAGGTTCATTTCTGTTCTTTCACCTCTCACTGTCCTCTGCTCCTTCTCTGATATTTTCTACTACCAACAACTTTCGCTATTTTTTCTCCCTTACTTTCTTAGAAGCTCTTTTGAAAAACTGTCATCCACGTTTTATCCTTAACAGTCCAGGGTGGATATCCCTAATATTGTATTCCATGTATTTAGTGCAGGTATAAGCCTCTATGCAAAATAAGGAGCACTTTGTTTTTTTTAATACACCAGGGAAATGTTTCACATCGTGTCAGGCTTTACGTCTCAAGGAACCTCCAGAGAGATTTGGAATGTCTTACTAGACAAGCGTGAGAATTTAGAAAGACAAATCCTCTTAGCAAAGAGATCGATGTAATTAAGAAATATGGCATTCTTTGAGCTTCTTTCCTTCAGGCAATTTGGTAACTTCATCCATTTACTCAAAGTCAGCATTTCCCAGGTCCAGGTGTCCCTACCCTGCCCTGTGATCTTTACCAGACCCCACAGGTATTCTCTCTGCTTGCCCAGTCCTTCCTTCTGACAAAATGCAGAACCACGGTTCTTCTTGTTTCTTCAGCCTCACTGAGGCAAGAGTTCAGGATCTTGAGTTCACACCTACTTCCACTCCTCTGTGCCTTCCACTCAGGATCCATTTCTCATTTTTTCCCCAGTCAACCTAAGCTATTCCATCTCCTAAGCAGCTTCTTATATCAATATTCAATAACGTTCAACCAATATCTCAAATCATTTACCTAGGATTCAGAGGAAAGAAAACAAAACTGTTAAAACATTCCTACCCACCAATGTTCAAAACCTATAGTGCATTCTGGGAAATGATGCTGTATCATTTCTTCTCTCTCAGGGGGTCCGGAAGATGCTTGAGGCGCCTGCAAAGTCTCAGTCTACCACCTCGCAGGGGATACTGCCAAGCTTGGTTGAGCCTTGCCTGACTTCATGAGTACAGTGATCTAAAAAGAGATTTTTCTGAACACACTGCCAACACGATGGCTCACGGAAGCCTTCTTTAGGCTCAAAACTTAAATAGTGATGGATTTATTTTGCTGGTCTCTATTTTCTAAGTTTTCCATTAGGAACGTGTCTTAACTTTTTTCAGGAGAGGGAAATCAAAGAAACATCAGCACAGAGCTGAGGGGACAGAGAGGCCAGTCCGGGTCTGGCCCGAGGTCTCCTGGCCGGCTCTGTCCTCAGCTCCTGCACTCGCCCGTCCAGCGTGGGACAGCCGCAGGGGCGGCGGCCGCATCATGTCAGCCAAGGACAAGCTGGTCAGGGAGATCCTGAGGGGCTTCAAACTAACCTGGATGGACCTCCGGGATGCTGAGATGCGGAAGATGCTCTGGCAAGGCACAGAGGACCTGTCCAGAGTGGAGCATGAAGCCCGTGTTCCCAAGAAAATCCTCGTGCAAGGCGGTCTCTCCAGAGTTGAATTTCTCATTCTCTGGGCACATGGAAAAGTTCCACCTGGCACAGAAAGGGTACTTCAAAGGGCAATGCCGAGAAGAATGGTTCTTCGAGTTTGACTTTGTGATCCCTGACTCCACCGATACCTGGCAGTCCTTGATAGAAGCAGCACCTGAGGCCCAGATGGTGCCCGCCAGGGCCTTAACTGGGAACAGGATCATAGAAAGCAAGATCTTCTCGTCCAGAGTGAGACTTTTCTACGTTTGAGAGAAGAATGGGTATACAGTTCCAGAGGAGGGGGGATTGTGGGGGGCGGAGGGAACAATTTACTTTTTTCCTACAGTTTTGATTTCTGACACTTCCACCCCTAATTCCCCCTACAGCAAAAACCACCTGTGGCCACCAGGGGACCAGCTCTGCGTGGAAGCCAGAAGCTTTTTCCTCCCACTCAGCCGTCTTCCCCCGACCCCAAGAAACAGCCGATCTCAGGCCAGGTCAGAGGGCTGGCTCAAGCCCTGTTTGGTGCAGACCCCACCGGGAAGGGACATGCACACCTCGACAAGGGAGCCCTGTACCTTCCCGGCCTCCCCTTGTGCACTGCCCACTGGCCACACACCTCCCTTTGGCCCCTGCTTTTGGGGGGAAAAAAATCCCTCTTCCTGACCCATGTTTAGCTGTTTCCCTACCATTTCTATTTCATCCATTTGCTACATTTAACTTGTCAAATAGACTGTGATATTATTCTTATGCAATGGAATTAAAACACATTTTTTTAAATTAATACCAAAAAGTGCTGAAACAAAAAATACAGGGGGAAAGATTTCGTCCTCTGAGAAATCTAGGTGTTTAGATCCCAAGAACCAAGAGTTTCTTGGTTTGGAAATCAGGCTGCCTATACATATTAACTATTGAAAATGGATACGTCATTTTCCGAAGTGATTTTTTGTTTCTTTTTATATATGCTGTTTATATATGCTGTATATATGCTGTTCCATGCTGTCACTTTGGTTTGCAACTCTTAGCAACTGTCTGTGACCACCCCCCACAGGGCTCTTTTGGTTCTGTGCCACAGAACCAGATCACCGGATCTGTCTCCCAGGGAGCTACTGAGTGGGTACCAACTACCAACCTTTAGGGGACTGTTAACCTTAACGCCACCTGGGCTACTTGAAAATATCTCCTCTAAACCACTCACTTGGGCTTTCTCTGACTTCCACTACCAGAACTGAAAGATGGACATCCTTCCTCAGGCAAAGAGAACTTAACGACTCCTGCTTGCAACCCACTTGGTATTTACTCCTCTTTTCCACGTTTCTAACACAAAGGAGAGGGATGTGCAGAAGAGGACCGCCTCCGTTTCCCAGTTGTCGGCCCTCTTTATCCTTAGGACTACAGCTAAATGAAAGTCACCAAGTTGAGGGGTCCACTTCAAGTTCCCTCCTCCCCCCACCCTCTCCCTCCACCTCGCTCTCACTGCTACGGAGTGAATTCCGACTCATAACAACCCCTCCAGCCATGAATGTTCCTATGATTCCCACAAAAGGACTGGGGAGGACTATTCCAATAAGGCACTGGTAGCCGGGGATACGGCAGGGCTGACATCCTACTCTATTTAAGATGAGCCAACCCCAGGCTTAGAGAGGAATCCCTCACTACCATCAAGAAGAGGAGCCAGGAGTGTGGCACATCCTTTAGACTTGGGATCCCTGCACTGAGAACCTCCTAAACCCGGGGGGTGGGAGGGCGGCAAGATTCTGTAACAGTGGAGAAGGCAGAAGATGCCCAGACATGGCAGGCAGCAGCCTGGCAGCTAAATGGTGACAGTAGCAGGACCAAAGATTGCCATGAGATGATGCACTGGGCTTCCGAGCCCCTAGAGCGAGGCAGCTGCAGTGGATGAGCCCACCGTGGAGAGACAAAGCTGAGTACTTTCAGGCAAAAGACTTGCTGGCAGAGTGGATACTTGGCAGAGGGAAGCTTGAGGATACACACAGCCATACGGTTGAGCACTTCAGGTCAAGGCTTTTGGAAGGGGGAGTGGCATCCAGGCACTTATCGGAAGAACTGAGGAGCTTTGTAACACTTGACTGAGAAGAAGAGAGGCCAGCCTGAAGGGTCATGAGGTTCAGAGAGAAGCCTACCTGTGGTCATGGCAGAGAAAAGGCTGCCCTGGTTGAAGAACTGTATCCTGAGTTGTTCCTGATGCTGAATTTTAATCCGTTGTTTCCCTAAACACAGACAACAAAACAATAACAACAGCACAACTGTGAGTATAGTTTATTTCATAATGGTACTGAAAGACAAAGTCCAATGGGACATTGAAGGCATTAGCCAAAACAAGGCTCCAAGAATTGGTGGAATACCAATTGAAATGTTTCCACAAGCTAATGAGACACTAGAAGCACTCACTTCTCTATACCAGGAAATTTGGAAGACGGCAACCTGGCCATCTGACTGGAAGAGATCCTTAATTGTCTGCATTCCAAAGAAAGGCGACCCAACAGAATGTACAAAGCATAGAACAATATCGTTGATACGACATGCAAGCAAAACTTTGCTGAAGATCATCTGGTAATGGTTACATCATCACGTTGAAAGGGGGCTGCCAGAGGTTCAGGCTGGATTCAGAAGAGGTCTTGGAATAAGAGATATCATTGCTGATGTCAGATGGATCTCGGCTGAAAGCAGACAATACCAGAAAGATGTTTACTTATGTTTTATTGACTACGTGAAGGCATTTGAGTGTGTGGGTCATCAAACTATGGCTAGCCTTGAGGAGAATAGGAATTCCAGAACACTTCATCGTGCTCATGTGACATCAAGAGGCAGCTGTGTGAGCAAAACAAGGAAATATGCCATGGTTTAAAATCAGGAAAGATGTGTGTGTGTCAGGATTATATTCCCACCATACTTATTCAATCTGCAGGCTGAGCAAATAATCAGAGAACCTGGACTATGTGAAGAAGAATACAGCATCAAGACTGAAGGAAGGCTTACTAACAGCCTGTGATATGTAGATGATATGGCCTTCCTTGCTGAAAGTGAGGAGAGCTTAAAGCAGTTGTGGGTGAGGACCAGGGATTGCTGCTTCCAATATAGATTACAACTTAATGTAAAGAAAGCAAAAATTCTCACAATTGGACCAATAGGTAACATCAAGATAAGTGGAGAAAAGGTTGAAGTTGTCGAGGATTATGTCTTGTTTAGATCCAGAATCCATGCTCATGAATGCAGAAGTAAACACATTGCCTTGGGTAAATCTGCTGTACAAGACCACTTTAAAGTGCTGAAAAGCAAGGATGTTACTTTGAGGACTAAGATGTGCCTGACCCAAGCCATGCTATTTTCAATTGCTGCACAGGCCTGTGAAAATTAGTTAATGAATAAGGAAGACCAAAGAAAAAAAATGATACATTTTAGTTATGGTCCTGGCAAAGAATATAGAAAGTACCATAGACTGCCAAAAAATTAATAGTAATAATAAATCTTTCTTGGAAGAGGTACAGCCAGAATTCTCCTTAGAAGCAAGGATGTAAAGACTTGCTCTCACATATTTTGGACATGTTATCAGAGAATTATCCCTGCAGAAGGACACCATGCTTGGTAAAGTAGAGAGGCTATAATAAAGGAGGCCCACTCAAGTCCTCCCTCAATGCAAGAACCCTTTGTTCTAATAACCTGGTATTCTGTGATGCTCACCTTCCCGACATGATCACTGAAGACAAAATGGGTGCATAGCAAATGTGGTGAAGAAAGCTGATGGTGTCCGGCTATCAAAAGATATAGAGTCTGGGGTCTTAAATGCTTGAAGCTAAACAAGCAGCCATCTAGTTGAGAAACAACAAAGTCCCCATGGAAAGAAGTACACTAACCTATGTGATCATGAGGTATCGATGGGATCAGGTATCAGGCCTCAAAAACTCAGAAGAAAAGATCATATCAATGTGAATGAGAGGGAGTGCAGAGTGGAGAACCAAAGCCATCCATCTGTAGACAATTGGGCATCCCCTTACAGAAGGGAATGAGCCAGTCAGGGTATAGCACTGATGAAACATACAATTTTCTTCTAGTTCTTTAATGCTTCCTCCCTATCATGATCCCAATTCTACCTTACAAATCCAGCTAGACCAGAGCATGTACATGGGTACAGATAAGAGCCGGAAACACGGGGAATCCATGACAGATAAACCCCTGAGGACCAATAATGAGAGTAGTGATCCCAGGAGGGGAAGGGGAAGGTGGGGGGAGAATGGGGAAAACCCATCACAGTGATCTACATATAACCCCCTCCCTGGGGGATGGACAACAGAAAAGTAGGTGAAGGGAGACATCGGTCAGTGTAAGACATGAAAAAATAATAATAATTTATAAATTATCAAAGGTTCTTGAGGGAGGGAGGGTGGGTAGGAGAAGGGGAAAAATGAGGAGCTGACACCAAAGACTCAAATAGAAAATGTTTTGAAAATGATGATGGCAGCAAATGTACAAATGTGGTTGACACAATGGATGCATGCATACGTGCCTATCTATACTACACTCATGTCTCTGGCTACTACTTCACTTCTGCTTTTCAAATAACACACAGAATAGCTGTTGCAATTGACGCCAACCCAGAAATATTCAGGGAAGAGATCTCTGGGAATCAAGTTACAGTTTCCCTATATTGATACACTGTGATTCAATCTACCATAGTCCACTGCCTAGCATTCATATACACCTCTATAGACCACCCTTAACCCCAAAGGAAAAGAGCCTTGATGGCGCTGCTGGGCAAGCATTGGGCTGCTAACTGCTAGGTCAGTGGTTCAAACCCCCCAGCTGCTCTTCAGGAGAAAGAGGTGGCTGCCTACTCTCATAAATATTTATAGTCTGGGCAAACCATTTATGTGGCCCCTGTGAGCCTGGATTCACTCGAAGACAGTGGGTTTAGGTTTGGGAGCATCAAGATAAAAACAATAGCGAAATCATGCTTCTGCCTAGCAATGCAATTATTACTTATATAACCAAAATATGCAGATATAAAGGCCCCTTATTCATATTTGAGTGATTTCTTTTCTTTGCTCCTTGAGTCAAAATTCCTTTGGATATCTTTATCTTAAACACTGGGTAAGAGATGAACTGCTATTTACATATGTTATGTTATATGGAAAGAGAATGGGAGAAGGGAAGAGAAAAAATGATTAATATGTACCCAAATATATTCATATTAAAATAAGAAAAAAATACTCGGAACTATCATAATTCTCATTTCTACAACCTGGCACATAAACATAGATAGTATTTATCATTAACTTCTTCTACTACCCATTTGTGCCCTCGCCTTAGCATTTGTGCCCTTCCCATAGTGCCCTTGCCTTAGCAAACTTTTTAGCTGGCCATAATTCTTTACCTGGTAGGTGTCTCCAATTTTCAGCTTTGAAGAAACTAGATCCTACCTGTATAAGGTTGTTGCAGTTTTCCATGGACTTGTAGTTTTCCATGGACTAAGGCACCTCAGGTGATTCCAGTAATAGTCCTTCTTACCACTGTCACCCAATTTCCCCTTGATCAAAACAGAACAAACAACCCAAAAACCCACCTCAACACCGCAGAGTTGATTGTGACTCCTAGTGACTGGATGGGCGAAGGTAGGACTGCCCCTAGGGGTGTCCAGCGCTGCCAGTCTCTGCAGAAACAGACAGCTTCATCTTTCTCCTGTGGAGCAACTGGTGTGTCTGCATCAGAGACCTTGAGATTAGGAGCCCACATCATAACTCACTATGCCACCAATACCCCTGGTATTGTTGTTAGGTGCCATCGATAGTGACTGACGGCGACCGTATGAGGAAGCTAAGGAAGCACCACCTGCACCAGTCTCACCATTGTTCTCACGTCGGAGCCGTTGTCACAGCCACTGTGCCATTCCATCTTCTGGAAGATCACCCTCTTTTCCACTGCCCCTCCACTTCTCCTCGAGTGACGTCCTTCCCCAGGGACCGATTGCTCCTGATAACACGTCCAAAGTAAGTAAGATGAGGTCTCTCCGTCATCGCTTCCGAAGCACATTCTGGCAGAGAATAAATAAATACATAAAGAAAGCACGTTCTGGCTGTACTTCTTCCAAGACAGATTTATTTGTTCTTCTGGCTGTCCATAATACAATATATGAAGAAAAATGCGGCATAAGGGTTGGAGGAAAGCCTATTAACAACCTTCGACATGCAGATGATCTAAACTTGCTTGCAGAAAGCCAAGAGGACATCAAGTTCTTGCTGATGGAAATAAAAGACTGGAGCCCCTGGTGTGGATTATAACTTTACGTTAAAAATTCTTTGCCAGCACCCTAATTGAATGCATAAATTCTTCCTTATTCAGAGTCTACTTTCACATGCCCGTGAGCAAGGTGACTAAGGTGTCAGGCACACCTTAGTCCTCAGTTACATCCCTGTTTTCACTTCGTACAGCAAGTCTAACCACGGAATGTGTCCTTTGAGTTCTTTACTGCTATTACCATTGGATCCAAGCAAAACAAAATCCTTACAACTTCAATCTTTTTTTTTTTTTTAATCGGGTGCTCTTGCAGCTCTTATCACAATCCATACATATATCCATGGTGTCAAACACATCTGTACATATGTTGTCATCTTTTCCAAAATATTTTCTTTCTATTTGAGCCCTTGGTATCAGCTCCTCATTTTTTCCCTCCCTCCCCCATGAGCCCTTGATAATTTATAAATTATTCTCTCTTTTTTTTTCCATGTCTTACACCGACCACTGTCACCCTTGAGTTCAGGCGTGGGTGTGGGTGAGGTTGGGCAGAAGGATTCTGGAATTTCATCTTCAGCCCTTGTGTAGTTTCACAAGGTGGACGAGGACAGATCTCCTGGGGCCGGGGTGATGGAACTGGCCACCACGAATCGTTAAGGAAGTCACTGGGTTTGAGGAGAGTACAGAGCACAGCACATGGAAAGTTGTCAGGAAGATTCCTTAAGGCACCATATAGGTCACATCACTTTAATGTGCATTTCTCCCCTAAGGGTTCTCTCCAGGAAATGGGAAAGCCTCAAAGTGAGAAGGAAAAATGGGGGTGGGGAGGGATGTGAGGGAGGTGTTGTTGAAGGACTGTGAAGAAGAGTCGTATTAGAGTTTAAGAGATCGAAGAAGGCCGGATAAAAGGCCGGCATCTGGGCGTGGTGGGTGTGGAAGGGTAGGACTGTTTGCTTACGGATTTAGATAGGCTTTGGACAGGAGCACAAGCCCAGGAAGGACAGGCTGAGCCCTGACTCAGGTCACCACAACACCTCCCCGCATTTGCCTACCACACCAGTGCATCCTCCCGGGTCCTGGCATCACGGGCTCTGGTCATGAGGTGTCTTGGCCCAGGAAGGAGGGAGCCACCTGCTTCTCTCAGTTTCTACTTTTCTCCCTCTGCAGATGCTCTCTGGCCTCCCACCCTGGCACTCCTCCCACTTAGGAAACACAGTGACCTTGATTTCACCAGTGTCTGCTCGCTACAGGAAGAGCAAACGCTTTCACATCAGCTCCTCAGGGTTTGACAACGCGGAGTGGACCCAGCTGTCTTCCGGGATGTGTTCACCCAGAAGGCCTTCCATCCCATCCTCAACTACAGCAGCCACACGCATGTCAACATCTCCTTCACCCTTTCTGCCACCCTAGAAGCGGTGAGACCTGCCTTCCTGGCTCCCTGCCTCTGCTATCTCCCACATCCTTTTCACAGGCTTCTAAGAGAGAACAAGGACCCGCTGGCCTCTCAAGCCAACCTGGCACTGGTCCAGCAGTGAGCAGTGGGCCCCTGGGTGGATTTTGGAAAGGATAGCGATTCGTTCTATGGGTGCGGAGACGTACAGGCATATCTGCAGGGAGCATTTGTCCTTGAGAATGTTATGAGAAGAGTCCACCAAAAATGCATCCCCAAATGAGTCATCCTATTATTATTTTTGTTGTTGTTTTTTAGATCACTTTATTGAGGGCTCGTACAACTCTTACCACAATCCATCCACCCATACATACATCCATTGTGTCAAGCACATTTGTACATTTGGTGTCATCATCATTCTCAAAACATTTGCTTTCTACTTGAGCCCTTAGTATCAGCTCCTCATTTTTCCTCTCCCTCCCCACCAACCCTCACAGGTGAGCATCATGGAATGCTAGTTTAATAGAACAAAGTCTTCTTGCATTGAGGGAGTACTTGAGTGGAGGCCCAATGTCCATCTGCTACCTTAATACTAATCCTATAAATATATGCACATAGCTCTATTTCCCCATCACCATATATAAATATATTTAGATGCGTACATGCCTGCATTCAGACCTCTATAAATGCCCTTTGCCTCCTAGTTCTTTCCTCTATTTCCTTTTACTTTCCTCTTGTCCCACTATCATTCTCAGCCTTCATTTGGGTTTCAGTAATTCCTCTCGGTCACATTGCCCTTGATCAATCCCTACCAGGCTTCCTACACCCTCCTCACCACCGATTTGTATCACTTGTTGTTCCCTTGTCCCTGGGTTTGTTAACACCATTTCCTTTCCCCTCCTCCCCCTCTCCCATGTCCCCCAAGAACTGTCAGTCCCATTGTTTTCTCCTCCAGATTGTTTATCCCGCCTATCTTATCTAGATAGACCTGCAGAGAAAATAATATGCACAAAAACAAGACAGAGCAAAGCAAAGCAATAAAAGAAAACAAAACAATAACAACAAAAAAACAAAGGGAAAAAAAGAAAGAAAAGCCTGTAAATAGTTCAAGGTCTGATTGTTGACCTTTAGGAGTGTTTTCTGGTTGAGTCTGATGGGGTACCACTTCCTGACCCCAAAGTCTATTTTTGGTATTCCCTGGGGACTTCATTGCTCTGTTCCCTTTGCTGTTCCGTTGCACGCCCTTAGTGTTTTGCCTTGGTGTGGTGGGGTCAGGTCGGGTGCAATTCCCATATTGTGTCTCCAGTGTTGTCCCCTGTAGGGCTATGGGTCAGTGGGGGGTGTTGTGTCTTGTGGTGGGCCGACCCTATGGTCCTCTCTGTGCTTTGGCTGCTCTGACTGGGAATATTGTCCTCAGGGCGTGGTGGGCCAGGATGTGCTCCACTCTCTTCCTCCCCCTTCATCTGCTCCTGTGTGCTCTGACCAGACATGTCCCTCTCTCTGAGCCATAGCTTCAGTGCTGTCCTCTGAAGTGAATTCTTCTGAGGAGAGCTATTGCTTTTATACTATATGTTCCATCCACACTGAATATCCCTGACCTGATTTCACGGCATTGATGATCTCAGGCGGGACTTTCTTTTGTCAGGATGCACAACTCAGCTCCCGACGTCATTTCTGTGGCTAAATATGGTGTGTAAGATTTGACCTCTTCCGTCTTTCTCCTTCCCTTTTCTTTGAGCTCTGCTTGCAAAAAAACACATTTGCTGACATTGACAGGGCCTAGAGGAACCAACAGATCCAAGCAGAATGAGGCCAAGGCTGATGACAAATAGCTTTTCTGAGATGCCAATCCTTGAACGACAGAAGCGGCGAATCCAGGGAGCAGGAGGGTGGTGCAGTGGGAGCTACCGTGTGAGCTTCGTGGTCTGGATTTGTCCAGGGTCAAACAAGATTTCCCTTCAGAGGGAAGTGGAAAACCCACCAGCTTTGATAGCTAGAGAAGGAGAGACGGTCATCACCAGGAAGTGAAGAAGAACCAATGTGTTAAAGGGAATGAGATAAAAAAGGAAAAAAAGCAATGTGCTTAGTATTAGTCTCTAAAAAAGTCAGTGTTAGAATATCTGTTCAGCTTTTCCCGGAATGGTACCCAAGAAACTAATCATCATGGAACCAGTTGAGGTGGCTCATGAAGGAGGAATAATGATGTTTATGTTCTATCTTTCTGGAATGGTTAAAGTTTTACCACATACCCATCATACGTACCTTTATTTTCAAATACATATCGATGTAAGTGTTTTTCAAAGGAAGAAGAGGGCAGAAGTTGTTGCCCCAAACTAGTTCCAGGTGTTAACCATAACTCACCTCTCTGTGCCCTGTGCTCTAGATCTGGGATAGCCCATTCACCAGTCAGGACCCCGAGGAATGTGATGCCACCAATAAACTCTCTGTGACAATTGAAAACCTGTGGCTCCCTGACATGTTTATCATCGAATCGTGGGTATCAGGGCTGGGGAAGCCCTGGACAGGAGCAGGGCAGGGCAAACCCAAACTGGGTCCACCAAACACTTACCTGGAAGGAGCGGGATCACAGCTGGTGAACTTCTCCCCTTGGGATGGGTACTGGTGGTTGGGAAAGATGGTGGAGAGGCCGTCCTGAGCAAAATTCAGAAACCCTCACTTAGGAGAAAAACCCAAAAAGCACTTGCTCTGTCCCCTTCTGCCACTTAGTACGGATGTGGACCAGACCCGGACGGCCTCTCAGCATCCATGACCAATGACGGTCGTATCATATATAACAACCCAATGCGGGTGACCAGCATCTGTAACCTGGACCTTGTGTCAAAATTGAGCTCACACCATGCTCTAACCATGCCAGAGTTGTGCTGCCCTCTCCTGGTCAGTCGGGGCCCTAGGGCGCAGTTTCAGCACACGGAAAAAAACACTGACAGTGACTCCCCTCTGGGCTTCCCAGACTGTAAGTATTTATGGGAGTAGAAAGCCCAGTCTTCCTCCCGAGGAGCTGCTAGTGGTTTCAAACTGCTGACCATTCGGATCCCAGCGCATTGTGTAACCTCTACACAACCAGGGCTCAAGAAAAGAGAAGCCACACATGATGTCTCTAGGCTTACTTCTTCTCCTCCCTTCCTCCTTTCCTTCCATTTCTTCTTGATTTATTTTTCACTTAAAAATGACTTGAAATAGTACTCCCTCAACACAAGAATACTTTCTTCTATTAAATTGGCATTCTATGATGCTCACCTTCCCGACACAACCTCTGAAGACAAAGCGGGTGAA
>NW_022111307.1:8313426-8314783 GCF_000313985.2 Echinops telfairi | reverse complement strand
AAAAAAAAAAAAACATGAAGCATCTCCAAACAGTTATGGAAAATTTGGCCCTATAGTTGCCATCATCAAAGGACTCTGCTCTCAGAAATAGAGAAGTAAACACAAATAGACATCCTCGACTTTGTAAGGCTTTGAGGCAAGAAGGCTCCCTAGAGTCAGTTCAAGCGATCGAGGAATCTTCCCCCCTATGCAGATGAAAAAGGAATCTGTGCCCACATCTGAGTATATTTTAAAGGAAAATCATTTTGGAAAAAAATATTTGGAAAAGCAAAGCCCAACTCCTGTTTCACAAACTTAGCTTATCGCATGTGTTAAACTTCTATTTTCAAGTTAAAGTCTAGCATCAAAGAAGAACAGGAGAGAGTAGTGTGAATTTGTAAGAACAGTGAAGGAAAGCCAACAGTCAGAACACCCTGGTACTGACAATAAGCTGAATGAGGAGGAAGAACACCAGCTGAGTACCTGGGCAATGCCATCTCAAGAAGCAGCATGTGAGCAAGAACCAGTGGCACTGAGGGAAGACGTCAGCTCCACTGAAAACACTAGCCAACAAGACGCCAGGAATTCAAGAAGGCCTATTAAAATGTTTTAACAAGCCAAAGAAGCACTGCAAGCACTCCTGTATGCTAAGAAATGTGGAAGACAGATACCTGGCCAACCCACTGGAAGAGATCCATATTTGTGCCCAGGCCAAAAGTGACCCAACAGAATGTGAGGCTTGTTCAACAACATCACTCATAAGGAAGACTGAAGAAGAGCTGATGGATTTAAATTAGGGTGCTGGTCCCGATCTGATCCCGCCACACCGAGGCAAAGCACTGGGGGAGTGCAGCGGAACAGCAAGGGAATGGAGCAGCAAGGTCCCTAGGGAATGCTGAAGGCAGACTTTGGGGGCAGGGCTTGGTGCCCCAACAGACTGGACTGGAAAACACTCCTAAAGACCAACGATCCTTGAACTAACTAACTACAAGCTTTTCTTTCTTGTTGTTTTTTAATTTGTTCTTTGTCAGTGGCTTGTTGTTGTTGTTGTTTTGTTGTGTGTTGTTGCTTGGTTTTGCTCTGTCTTGATTTCGTGCATGTTATTATCTCCGCAGGTTTGTCTAAATAAGATAGGCTGGATGAACAATCTGGAGGAGAAAACAATGGGACTGACAGTTCCAGGGGGACATGGGAGAGGAGGAGGTGGGGGGAAAGGTAGTGGTGTTAACAAACCCAGGGACAAGGTAACATCAAGTGATCCAAATCGGTTTTGAGTAGGGTGGAGGAGGCCTGGTAGGTAGTGATCAAGGGTAATGTAACCAAGAGGAATTACTGAAACCCAAATGAAGGCTGAGCATGATAGTGGGACAAGAGGAAA
>NW_022111307.1:8306766-8312512 GCF_000313985.2 Echinops telfairi | reverse complement strand
ATCAAGGGTTCATGAGGGAGGGAGGGTGAGGGAGGGAAAAAAATGAGGAGCTGATACCAAGGGCTCAAGTAGAAAGAAAATGCTTTGAGAATGATGATAGCAACATATGTATAAATGTGATTGACACATACTTCTGGCAGGGGAGATACCATGATCACGAAGGTGGTTTTCCCAGGGCGAGGCTTATCCATTGCACTCCGGATATGCTGACCCTGGCGATTTCCCCAAATATGGGAAACTCGACTGCATAATTTGTGGTAGTGGGGGGCTGCGTTTGCACTCTCCCCTTAAAAAAAATGTGCTTGACACGATGGATGGATGGGTGGATGGATGGATGGATGGATGGATGGATGGATGGATGGTGATAAGAGCTGTATGAGCCCCTAATAAAATGATTTTTTTAATTGATAGAATAACCAGACAGAAAACAGCAAAAATATAATTATTGGTCTCTTCTCATCCAGAGCAAAGTTAAGTAAAAAAAATCAAAGACAGGAGGAACTAATTAGTCTTAAAGACTAATGACCACTTGAGCCCCAGCATCAATGACCCCGAGACCCAGAGAAACAGATAGTGCCCACCAACCACTTCTGGCCACTCTGAAATGGATCACAACACAAGATACTGCACAGAGTGGGAGAAAAATATGAAACAAAACTCAAAATTACAAGATCGGGTTGATTGGTCAAATATAGACTGGTGGAAGGAAGCCCAAGTCTCTGACCCTTAAACTCTTCAATCCTGGAACTGAAATCACCCCATGACTCCTCTTTCAATCAAAGTGAACACTAACACCAGCGAGGTACACACTCATTACAACCATCAGCCACACAAAATCACAAGGACATTTCCCAGGTATACAGCTCAGAAGACAGGAAAGGACAGAAAAAAGAGGACAAGTGGAAAAATGAAACATGGGGAAGAAGTGGGATCAGGGATAGTACATTGTGATTGCGATCGATCACATGAAATAAAATACATATAAATCATTGAATGGAAAATCAATTTGCTTTGCAAACTTTCCCTCAATTTATAATTTTAAAAACAATTTAGGGGGAAAAATCAGTGAAAACACAGAATTCCACAACACCATCCAGTAGCAGGGTCTAATAAACATTCATAGACCATTCCACCCCCCCACCCGCAACAGAAGACCCATTCTTCACAAGTGTAAGGAGCACGTACCAAGACAGAGGACTGTATCAGGGATAGTTTTTAATACCTCAATACAGTTTTAAAATGGAAATAAGGTAGAATGCATTTTCTGACTATAATCAAGTCAAAGTAGAAGTCAAGCGCAGAAAGATAACAGGATCATCTCCAAATACTTGGAAACTTAACATCACATCTCTAAAATCCACGCATCCAAGAGGAAGTCTTAAGATAAATTTTTGAAACAATAATAATTTGAATAAAAATTAAAGACAACACATTAAAACTCATGAAGCATAGCTAAAGCTGTGCTAAGAGGAAAATTTATAGCATTAAAATGCATACATTCGAATCAACTCCCTTTTTTCCTGTCCTGACTCCTTCTAGACTGGTTTCCAGGCACAGTGGCTTGCAGGTCCTCCAGGGAACCAGAGCGGATGCTGGAGGGAAAGACACAGGCTGCAGACGGTCCTCACTCTGAATATGGTCTCACAGACAATGTGGAGAGGAGAGTGGAAAATGAGAAGATAACTGCAGAGACGTCATCCAAACAAAGGTGGACCTCCAGTCTTTGCCAGCCGTGCCTACCTGGATCAGACAGTGGTGCCTGTCTTACTGCAGGGACTTGCTGTGCTCGAAGAGGAGAGACCACCAAACCCCCACTGAATTTCTATTATCATAGCATTTAAAAAACAAGGCACACTTTGAAGATTGAAATTGACTTATTGGGAAGAACAGAAAAATTGGTTGCTACTAAAAATTTACATGGTTAAGAGGCAATTTTGGTTGCCCCCACGCCTTTTATTTTTTTAAATAGAAAACCCTTCCAGATCAGACCACTTAAATCCGGAATTGCAGAAGAGAACATATTTCCCCTGTTTTGATTGAATCATAACACTTATTTAATGAACATATTTTGTGCAATCTTTTCATGGATTGTCTTTAACTTTTGATTTTAAAATCACCAAAATAAATAGTTAAAATGTCCCCCCAAAATGCATACATTCATTCAAGTCAATACATACCCATAGTGACCCTAACGAACTACCCCATGGGTTTCTGAAACTGGCTCATTTTGCTTATCTCTTTTTAAAATTTGGTTCTTGAGATATGAGTTCACATTATTGACTAGAGGTTTGTATGCATTAGGAAAGTAGAAAAAACTCATCAATCATCTGAGCTCCTATCTCAAGAACATAGAAAAAGATAAGCAAAATAAGCCCAAATGAAACAGAAGGAAGGAAATAATAGAGTTAAAAACAGAAATAAATGAAATTTACAACCAAAAAAAAATAAAAAAGATCAATAACACTGACAAATCTCTAACAAGAATGACAAAGGAAAAACAGAGGATAGAAATCATCGATATGAAGACCAAAACAGAATACCCCTAAAGACCATGGAGATGTTAAGAGAGAATATTATAAAGATATTCACACAGAGAAATATAATAACTACATGAAATTACTTGATTCCTTAAAAAACACTCAAAGTACGTGTAAAGGTGAAACTGAGGTACAGGGAGGAAGACAGGAAAAGGGAGAGCAGAAACAGAAATAGCTTTATTAGGTGGGGAAGCTCCCCCTCTGGGTTCCATGACCTAGGCCAACAGGTCAGGGATGTTGTGCTCAGCAGCTGGGGTGCGGGTTTTTAAAGGGGTGGTGAGGAATGTATGGCAATTATGGCAATTAGCATATGAGGTCTGGAAACTGAGAATTGCTTGTCAACTCCTTGTGGCTTTCTTCGAGCCCGGAACATCTGGTTTCACTGGTTAGCTTATCTGGCGCCATCTGCAGCTGACCTTTGGGATGTGCAGGGAAGCACGTGCAGCACCCGGACCTGCTTCAGCTTAGTCCAAACAGGGCTACCTAGTTCAGACCTGGTCCAAACATTCCAAACTTCTTAATAATGGTAATGGGCAAAAGTCTGTCTTAACTACTTTCTGCTGAGATAGGGCGAAGAAGGGAGTGATTAAGAGTTGGAAGGTTCAGGCCATTCGGTGGGCAGCAGACTGTAAGAGTGGAGAAGAAGCTAATTGAAGGTCAGGTTGGAGATATTTTTCATTCGTTCCTGCAAAAATTTAAACACACACGGAGCTAAAAGTAATAGTACACAGATTATTATCAGAGGTTTTACAAGGTGCATGAGTGTAAGTGGGGTTAACAGTCTGTAAAGTTCATGCAGGTGACGGTAATTGTCTATGTAGAAAATTCCAAGCAATGTATAAACAAAAACCCTAGGAATAATAGTTGAGTTCAACAAGTCATAGGATACAAGACAAACACAAAACTCAATTGTATTTCCACTAACAATAAACACATGAGCACTGAAATTAAAAATATAGTATCATTACAGTTGTTAAAAAACATAGAAAGACTTAGCTATCCAAGTTTTACTTAGGTAGAATGAACAAAACGTACAGGTCTTGTATGCTAAAATTACACACTGACAAAGAAATCAAAGGATAGCTAAGTAAATAGAGGAACATATGGTATTTTTTTCAGATTTTGATTTTTTATTTTATTTTGGAGGGACATATTATGCTCATGGATTGGAAACATAACATAGAAAACATGTTGATTCTCTCAAAATTAATATGGAGGCTTAATAAAGTTCCTATCCAAATCCCAGCAAGAATTTTTTTAAAATACTTTTATTGGGGGCTCTTACACCTCTTATCACAATCCATACATTCATCCAGTGTGTCAAGCACATTTGTACATATGCTGCCATCATCATTTTCAAAGCATTCTCTTCCCATTTGAGCTACTGATATCAGTTCCCCATTTCTTCCCCCTCCCTCCCCCACCCTCCCTCACAAACCCTTGATAAGTTATAGATTATTATTTTCAAATTTTACATCATCCTCATGATCAACCCCCCCTTCCCCGCCCCCTCCTAGTATCTTTATTCTCATTGTTGGCCCTGAGAGGTTTATCTATCCTGGATTCCCTGTGTTGCGGGCTCTTATCTCTAGCAGTGTGCATGCTCTGGTCTAATCCAATTTGTAAGGTAGAAATGCTAGTGGGGTGAAGGAAGCACCAAAGAACTAGAGGAAAGTTGTGTGTTTCATCGGTGCTATACTGCACCCTGACTGTCTCATCTCTTCCCTGTGACCCCTCTGTGAGGGGATGTCCAGTTGTCTACAGATGGTGTGCTTCTTCCAGGTGAACTTTGTTGCTTTTCAGCTAGATGGCCGCTTGTTTATCTTCAAGCCTTTAAGACCACAGATGCTATATCTTTTGATAGCCAGGCACCATCAGCTTTCTTCACCGAAGGTAGTTAGTTTATAGTGCCAACCTGGCCGATAAACACATGTGGGGTTAATTGAAGGGCAGAGAGATAAATGGCTCGGGAAGCCTCACCTTTCTACTTCTCGGGTCTCTTGCTTTCTGATGGTCAGACCAGGGTGCAGCTGCCTTAGCCAGTTCCCTGCTTCAGCTGGCAAGGCTCACTTCCTGCAAGACATCCCTGAGGAGAAGCCCCACGGTAGGAAAGCCACCACTTTGGTAAGTTAGAAATTAAGTCCAAGTACATGATCCTGCCTTAAATATCATTTCCATAGATTCTTCCCTAACAGCTAGGCTGCCTTAAAGCGAGCACATGGTTGATTCTGTCTCCCTACAGAAGCAGACATTCATGTTATCTCCTCCCGCCATCTCCCCTCGTGCCTTCCCCCAATGCAGGTATTAGGTTTCCTCACCTGTTAGCTCAGAGAATTTACTGTGGTTACCACCCACCTTGTGACTTATGTAACTACTGAATATGCATTATCTTATAGCAATCTACAAATATCGCAAGACAGGAATATATTTAATGCAGAATAGTGTAGTTGGACTTTATCTCTAACTTACCAAAATGCTGGTTTACCTACCGTGGAATACTAGCTTTCCAGATTCCCTCTGTTTTAAGTTAGGGAATATAGTGCTAGTCATATTTCGCTCAGTGTTAGTTTCCCACATTGTCCTTACACAATATTTGTCCTTCGGGGATTGACTGTTCTCTAAAGAGGTCTTGTGCAGCAGATTTACCAATGTAGTCGAAGGATTCTCGGGACAAAATGCTGGATGACGCTGAAAGCACCAAAAGAATATGGAAGGACTACCCAGAGCCCCTATCAACATTTAGAACTGTTTCAAGACGTAGCATATGATCAAGAACCAATAGCATTGGAGGAATAAATAAATCTATAAGCTGCACTGAAATTTTTAGTGCAAACAAGGTCTCCAGAAATGGATTGGATCCGAATCGAAATGTTTCCAAAAACTGATGCAGCGCTGGAAGCACTCACTCATCCCCGCCAAGAAATTTGGAAGAGGGCTACCTGGCCAACTGCGGGGAAGAGATCCATCTCTGTGCCCATCCGCTCGATGGCAGAGAGTTGGGTTTTATGGCGGGCAAGAAAGCAGCCCCTAGTGGGGCTGTGGATGAAGCCTCGGCTGCTAATTTCACAGCGGGCCCTTCAAACGCCTCAGCCCACAGAGGAAAACCAGGTTGTTCTGATCCGATAAAAAGTTTAACAGGATGGAGGCGTACAATTGTGAACAGGCTGCGGAGCGGGGTGCCTGACTATCCCGGATGGACTCGACTGCTG
>NW_022111307.1:8287164-8305556 GCF_000313985.2 Echinops telfairi | reverse complement strand
CGCCGCTTCTTCCCCATCTCCAAGGACCAGCCTCGGGTGAGCGCGGGCCCCCAGGTGGCGGGGCGGGAGCAGGTGATCCTCGCGGCCCCCTGCGAGGTGCGCTCTGCAGGGCCCGTCTGCCCACCCTCTGCCCGCGCATTGCGCCGTGTCCGGCGAGGAGGACGACGGAGGGATTGCCCGACCGAGTGAGTGGCGGGCAGTTCTGGGCACTGCGCTCCGCCTCCGGCTTGCTTGGAAGACTTCAAGCGGGCAGGCTGTGGGAACCGTGGCCTTCCCACGGAGCCGTTCCCTTTGAAGGGCGGTCCAGGAAAGAAAGGTGATGCCGAAGAAGGCCTTAGCGGTGCTTATGTTTCTGGAGACAGGGTTGGCTTGTAGGGGACAGTTTGATCGTGCCTGTGTCCAGTGCTAAGCAAGTAGGTTCCGTGCGCACTCTGCCCGCCGTAGACTATTGCGTAGAACACACCGTGAGCTTCAGGTGCCTGGTGACCCTTGAGTGGGAGAAACAAAGCAAAATTAAATGCTTCATAGAGGAGTGAAAGGGCCCTAACAGGTTCAGGACATCCTCCTTGCCCCCTCAATACCCCCCTTTTTCTACCCTTCAGGCCCTCTTGCCCCTGGCCAATGTGGCACTAATTGACTACACCCTGGAATTCCTGACTGCCACGGGGGTCCAGGAAACCTTTGTCTTTTGCTGCTGGAAGGCGTCTCAGATCAAGGAACATTTGCTGTAAGCCCTTGTCACTTTTCTTCCCTCCTTTCATCATCTTTCTCTAGTTCTTCTCTGGGTGCGTGTAGCGAGGTCAGGGAAGTGTACAAGGACAAGTGTCTATTCGGATCCCAGTGGAAGGTCTCGGGAGTAGCTTCTTTTCTTCCACTTAGGGGGAGCTGAGCATATAAAGCCCTCAGTACATCTTGGGGTTCTTGTGAGGAATACTCAAGAGTGATATCTGGGTTTTTTCTTTACTTTAAACGTTTGGGCCTGTGGGTTTTTTTGTATTTGTATTTAATGGCTCCAGTATGGAAGTCCCAAGCACACCATCGTCTGTTTCTCCACTGAGCTTCCAAACACTGTCTGCTCCGCTCCGTGGGGACAAGAGTGAGCTCTGCTTCCGCTTAGTGCCAAGCACAAAGCAAGCACTTTGCAGATGTTTGGGGAAATCTTCCTTAAAAAGAGTGAATTTCAGGCGTCATGGAAGCTCAGGAAATAAAGGCAGGGTATTCCGGCCTCGGGCAGACAGTTCAGAAATTTGATATGGGTTTTGGAAGGGCAAATAGGGCGTGGAAAGTGTGTTTCTAGGATGTTTTGTATGCCCCTGGTCTCAGCAGGACTTCGGGGTCAAGTCCATGGTCAGGGGCAAGAATCCTAGTATGGAGAGGAAATGGCCATGTCTCTCTCTCGGCCATAAAACACAGAGCTGGAAGCAGTCATTATAGTTTATAAGTGACTTTGAAGTTGAGGACGCTGGCGGGAGCCCAAAGGAAGCCACAGAGACAGAATGTGGATGCTGGATGGGGGAAGACTAGAGAAGGCCCACATGACCTGTATGCCGGGCTGCCCCCGTCCTTAGGAAATCCAAGTGGTGCCGCCCCACGTCCCTCAATGTGGTCCGGATCATTACGTCAGACCTGTACCGATCGCTGGGGGACGTTCTCCGGGATGTTGACGCCAAGGCCTTAGTGCGCTCGGACTTCCTGCTGGTGTACGGGGACGTCATCTCCAACATCAATGTGACCAGGGCTCTGGAGGAACACAGGTCAGGGTGGGGAAAGGGTAGGGCCACGGCTGGGGCCCGGTGGATTGGGTTGTTTTGTAACTCCCTTCTTCCTGACCTTTGTAGGTTGAGGCGGAAGCTAGAAAAAAACGTATCTGTGATGACCATGATCTTCAAAGAGTCGTCCCCCAGCCACCCAACTCGCTGCCAGGAGGACAGTGTGGTGGTGGCTGTGGAGAGCATCACAAACCGGGTTCTCCATTTCCAGAAGACCCAAGGCCACCGGCGTTTCTCTTTCCCCCTGGTGTGTGCCCATCTGAGGGTCATGGGGTGGGACGATGACGGGTGCCAGCAGGTGAGACCAGCTAAAGCCCATGTCACCGCTCCCCACAGAGCCTGTTCCAGGGCAGTGGAGATGGCGTGGAGGTGTGCTATGATTTGCTGGATTGTCACGTCAGCATCTGCTCTCCTCAGGTGAACTCTGAGAGGGTGCTGGGCCCCATAGAAGCCAGGGTCCTTGCCCTCTTCCTCTTTCTCCTCTGTTGTTGAGATCCTCTGTTGTGAGCTTATCCTCCAGGATCGCCCTGGGATTCTGTCCAACTGTTAGAGGGGCTGATAGGTCTTTGGGGGCTTCTCTTTGCCGCCAGAGAACACACGTAGCGTTAGCCCTGCCCTCCCCCCACAGGTGGCGCAGCTCTTTACCGACAACTTTGACTACCAGACTCGAGATGACTTCGTGCGAGGCCTGTTGGTGAATGAGGAGGTAAGAAGCAGCTGCAAATGCCACCCTTGCACGTGCTGGGAGCACGGTTGTTAGCTGGAGCCTTCGGAGGGAGGAGCGAGCTGGTAGGGGAAGCGGTACCCACAGAAGAGCTTGGGCCACTTGGCTGTACCAAGTAGAGACAGTGGGATCTCAGGATGTTGTGCTGGGATGCTTGTCCAGTCTGCTCGTGTGGCTCGGGCAGCCTCCCTTTCCATCTCCTCGCCCAGGTCCTAGGAAACCAGATCCACATGCACATAGCAACCAAGGAATATGGGGCCCGCGTCTCCAACCTCCACATGTATGCGGCCGTCTGCGCCGACGTCATCCGCCGATGGGTCTACCCCCTCACCCCAGAGGCGAACTTCACTGACAGCCCCACCCAGAGCTGCACTCATTCCCGCCACAACATCTACCGGGGCTCGGAAGTCAGCCTGGGCCACGGCAGCGTCCTAGAGGAGAACGTGCTCTTGGGCTCAGGCACGGTCATTGGCAGCAATTGTTCCATCACCAACAGCGTCCTTGGTCCTGGCTGCCACATTGGTGAGCGCAGGTGGGGAAGTCAAGCCGGTGGGCCTAGGAGCAAGAGCGGACAAGGGGGTGGGAGGGCATGCCTCCTGGAACCCTGCTGTGGGTGACTTCCCCACATTCCAGGGCACCCTGTATTCACACTCAGGACCAGGTAGATGGTTAGCATGCCAATAACAGGTGTTTAGCGTGTTATAGTTTATAAAGGGCTTTTCCATACATTATCTTACTGAATCCTCACCAAAACTTTGTAAGTGGGTGTTTGTTATGGGTCTTCAATTTATAGCTAAGAAAACAGACTCCAATAGATTGTCTTGCCTAAGGTCACCACTAGTAAGAGGCAGTCCTGGGATTTTCATTGGAATCTTCTGATTGTAAATCTAGTTTCTTCTCTACCTTAATATTCTGGATAGTAACTCACATAGAATTACGATACCTCTGGTGGCACTGTCCCTTTAAAACATTTGTAAGACTCTGATTCTAAAACGTATCAAAAACGAAATCATTTGATTCTACTTGTAGACATGAGTACACTTCTAAAGTGTAGGGGGTGCCCAGCAGTCCTACAGGTTCTCAGGTTCTTGGTTGTTCGGAGCCTGGTAGAGGATGGTCAGGCTGAGCCAGTGATCTATTCTCGGGCCTGGGCTTCGAGAGGGAGCAGGGATTTGGGGTGCATCGGGGATGGGGTACTGGAGCTAGGTGGGCACTGGTGTCAGTCCAGCCCACTTTACACGAGAGCTGTGTCTGGCATTGGGGTTCTGAGTGACCAGGGGTCCTTCCATCCTGAGCCAGGTGATAACGTGGTGCTTGACCAGGCCTACCTGTGGCGGGGCGTCCAGGTGGCGGCCGGAGCACAGATCCACCAGTCTGTGCTCTGTGACCACGCGGAGGTCAAGGAGCGGGTCACACTGAAGCCGCACTGTGTCCTCACTTCCCAGGTGAGCCTGCTCTGCCCTGCACACGGGCCCTAAGGTCAGGGGTGGTTGTGCTGAGCCAGCGGGGCCTGCCCTGTCTCCACCCTAGCCCAGCCTGAGCAGTGTCCACATCCAGTGGTGGCATTTGCCTTCTCCCCAAAAAGCTAGTGGCTCTTGTCGCCCACCCCTTCTTCTAGGTGGTGGTGGGCCCAGACCTCGTGTTGCCCGAGGGTTCCGTGATCTCCCTGCACCCTCCGGACGCAGAGGAGGATGAGGATGACGGCCAGTTCAGCGACGATTCTGCGGCCGACCAAGAAAAAGGGCACATGAAGCTGAAAGGTGTGCTCAGCAGGTGTGGGCCCCCAGCAAGCCAGGGTGTCCTGGCGAGGCCCGGCTTCTGCTGGGCCTGCCCTAAAGGTCAGTGCCTGTCCCAGGTTACAATCCAGCTGAGGTGGGCGTGGCCGGCCAGGGCTACCTCTGGAAAGCGGCAGACACCAGCCTGGAGGAAGAGGAGGAGCCACAGCAAAATCTGTGGGGTGAGCCATCCGCTCCAGCTGTGTGGGACTGTTTGGAAGGAGAAGGGGTCCCTTGTTCAAGGTTCCTTTTCTGTCCGTGACTTTTGGCTCACGGGGCTTGTTTCTCACCTCACCCTTGGTGGGTGTCAGGACTTCAGCTCAGCATGGATGAGGAGAGCGAGAGTGAAAGCGAGCACAGCCTGGGCTCTGAGGAGCCGGACAGCCGGGCGGGCTCCCCACAGTTGGATGATGTCAAGGGTGAGTGGCCAGGGGAGCAGTGGAAAACCTCCAGTTCATTCTTTGCCGCCAAAGACTTGTGCTCCCCCTCGGAAGGAGGCTGGTGTGAAGGCAGGGCGCGGTGGTTGAGAACGTAAGGAGCGACACTGCCCCATGAACTCACTCTCGCTTTGGTTCCAGTGTTCCAGAATGAGGTGCTGGGAACCCTCCAGCGGGGCAGAGAGGAGAACATTTCCTGTGACAATCTCGTCCTGGAGATCAACTCTCTCAAGTAAGCGCAGCAGGTCCGGTTCTCCTCCCAGCCCCACAGGGCCTTCCGAGGCAGGCGCAGCCACTGCTTCCAAGTAGGAGTCCACTCCTTCCCTCTCCCGGACCAGGAGCACTTGGAGCAGGCAGGCTAGCAGGCTCTAGCCTTAGCGTAGACTCCCCATCTAGAACCACCTTGTCCCATCTGACGCCAGAGTCAGCATCCTGTCTGTAGCATGCTAGGGGCCCAAGAGGCCACTCAAGCCAGCCTCGTCTCCCCACAGGTATGCCTACAACATAAGCCTGAAGGAGGTGATGCAGGTGCTGATCCACGTGGTCCTGGAATTCCCCCTGCAGCAAATGGACGCCCTGCTCGACCCAAACCGCTACCGTGCCCTGCTGCTTCCAGTGAGCACAGACTGAGCTGGGCCCGAGGGGTGGGAGCGGGAGAGAGCCACATCCGTCCTGAGTCGACTTGAAAGACAGGAGGAGGAGGTCGCACGCTGTGAGCTTAGACGTGACTTGTAGTTGCTCTCTCCTTGGAGCGGTCTGCAGGAGTCAAGTTGGCTTTAGTACCTGGGGGCCTCTGAGACCCCAGACTCAAACTCATTGCCATTGAGCCGACTGACCCCCATGGGACCAGGCAGAACTGCCCCTGTCCCTTTCCGAGAGCCTCATCTGTCTCCCGTGGAGCTGCCGATAGTTTCACACTGCTGACCTTGTAGTTAGCAGCCCACTGTGTGATCTCCTCCACCCCCAGGCTCCTGTGACCATACTAGACAGCTGCCCCCTACCCCAGCCCACCCCACCCCGCCCGCAAAGTAGACCCAGAACAGACTGGTGTAGTTAGATCTCTGATGGGAAAGAATTTGGTCCAGAATGAGACGGACTTCTAGGCAGGGAATAGGTATTTTGAGGCCGCAAGTAGCAACTAGCCCTCTTTCCTATCCACAGGAAGCCTTTTTCTCCCAGCCCTGGCTGCCAGCAACTCCCAAGCCCCTCTGACGTGACTCCACAGGGCCGTACCACCTGTCTCCCTCTTACGTCCCCACGGGTGTGACACCTCCATCACCGATGCTGCTCTCGGCTATCTGTGCGCAGGGCCAGCTCAGGGTTATATGGCCGTGTCTTCCTCCTTCCTTCATAGCTACTCAAAGCCTGGAGCCCCGTTTTCAGGAACTACATCAAGCGTGCGGCCGACCATTTGGAAGCCTTGGCAGCCCTTGAGGACTTCTTCCTGGAGCATGACGTCCTTGGTCCGTGCATGGCCAAGGTCAGGACCACCTCAGGTTCCATAACCCTGCTTTTGCCCTGCAGCAGGGCCTGGTGTTTCCCATGGAGACCCAACACCCAACCATAAAGATTGTCGTTGGAAATGGCAGCATGGAGCCAGGCTAGTGAGGCAGCCGTGGAAGGCCTGGCTTGGGGCTGGGGAGGACAGGGCAATTCTCAGCCAAGGTCCAGAGCGTAGACCCACCCCCATGGCCGAGAGAAGCCCACACTTCCCTTTGGTGTCCATGTTCTCTTCCAAAACCCCCGAGCTCCCCTGTGATGGCCCTCTGCAGGTGTTGATGGCATTCTACCAGCTGGAGGTCCTGGCTGAGGAAACCATCCTGAGCTGGTTCAACCAGAGGGACACGACGGATAAGGGCCAGCAACTGCGCAAGAATCAGCAGGTGAGCCGGGCTGCCCCCCTCCTTCCTCCTCCTGCATCCCCGCCCTGGACCCTGGACGCCCTGCACTCCAGGGGGGTTGGCCCTGGGGCTGTTCTCCCACTGAGTGAACAGGAGGTTGTGGGTCTCTCTCCCTACAGCTGCAGCGCTTCATCCAGTGGCTAAAAGAGGCTGAAGAGGAGTCATCCGAGGGTGACTGAAGTCACACTGCTACCCCTGGCTCCCGGGTCAGGGCCAGGTGGAGCTGCTTGCAGAAGGACGAGAGACTATGAGCCAAACTGAGGCTTAAGGAATCAGAGACTGGAACTACAGTATTCTTCCCACTGCCAGCAACCAGGCCTGCCTGGGGAGTTGGGATTAGGGAAGCTGCCCTGGAATAAAGCTCTGCCCAGGGCGGAGCCCAACGAGCCCTGCCATCGGAGGCAGGCCAGAGGGACAGCTTGTGCTCTGGTTCTCCCCCCCCCCCGTGGGGCACAGCAGGGAGCAGCTGGGCCCCTCTGCTGCTTGTTCTGGTTAGTAATTAAAAGAGAGAGAGGGGTGTGTTTGCTTTCTTCTGTCTCTGACTGATCAGCCATTGAAGGATTTAACCTGGGACTTTGGAATCCCTGACGCACACAGCAGCCTTTGCCGAACACCTGGCCGGGGAACATGGGGGTGGTGGTGTTTCTGGCCACTAGTAGATATAATGGTGCCTCATGGATTGGCCATTCAAACAACGTTAGGGTACTGGAGGACTCTGATCCTTTTCCAGTGTTTGTAGACCAATTAGGAGAAAGATGAGGCTTTCTATTCCCATAGTTAACAGTCTCGAAAATTAACTGGCCTTTCTGCCCTGCCCTGTCCTGTCGCTGTGAGAATTGACTGGCAGTGAGTTTGGTTTTGTTTGAGACTTTTGGTTGGTGTGCTGGTGGACAAATGAAGGAGCCCTCGTGGCATAGTGGATTTTGCATTGAGCAGCTAAACACAAGGTCAGTGGTTCAAAGCCGACAAGCTGCTCCATAGGCGAAAGGAGGCCTGCGCCTGTAAAGAGTCCCAGACTTGGGAAACCAGAGGGCAGTTCTGTCCGCCCTATAGTGGCACGACTAGTCGGAATCACCTCAATGGCAGTGGGTTTCGGTTTCAGCATCTGGTGGCCCCGTTTGTGGTCCTGGAGTAGAAACAGCCTGTTTCCAGAGGAAGCCATGTTCCGCTAGCTTTAGTCCGTGGCACTAAGTGACACGTGATGCCAAACCCACATGGAGCCCATTACAGCTTGCCAGCCCTGCTCCTCTGCCTGCTCCAGTGGACGGCACGGCCTGCCGGAGATTTTCTCTTGAGTTGTAAAGCTGACTTGAGCTTTATAATCCAGAATTCTTTCTGCCCCCATGAAGGAGAACTCTAACCCCAAGCCAGCAGTGGCTAGCCTGAGAATACAGGAAGGCTGTGGAGTGGCTTCCCCTAGTTGACTGTGTGGTACAAACTGCTAAGTTTGCACACATTCATCTCTTTAGCCCTCACATGGGACCTGTGAAGGGCGTCTTATCTCCATGTTGGCTGAGGACCCTGACACTCAGGTTAAGTCACTAATCTCAGGGCCTTCCGTGCAGAGGCAGGATTTGTTGTCAGACTCCAGAACCGGAGTCTTGTCCTCCGCTGTGTCATCTTTAATGTCGACCGTGAGACCTGCCCTTCTGCAGCTTGTCTTGCCTCGATGAGCCTGTTGACGGCAGCTGGGGTGGCTGTCAGGTGGGTGGTCAAGCAGCACAGACAAATGGCTGCCTTCATTTTAGTTGGGTGGAAGAGAGTAAGCTGGAGAAGAGAATACCAAATTCCACTTAAGGTATAAATGTACGGGCTATTTCTATACGGGGAGATACTTTGCTTTTCATTTCTACTTTGTCTGCTACAGAATCTAGTTCCCAGAAAACAGTAAAGAATGTTACACCATTGACCTAATAAACCCAAACCCAACCCACTCTGTTCAGTCGACTCCGGCTCAGGATGACCTTACAGGACAAGGTAAACGCAGACAGCCTCATCTTTCTTCCAAAGAGCAGCTGGTAGATCTGAACTGACAACTTTGTGGTTAGCCTAACCCACAGAACTACTAGGGCCTCTTACAGGCCTAATATCCCATGGCCATCATGTTGATTTCAATTTAGTGGCCCTTAGGGCTGAGAAGAAGCACTTCGGGTGTTACAGACTAAAGTTTAAAGAAAGCAGAATGCTTCATCCTTTCCTGCAGAGCAGCTAGTGGGTTAGAACCGTTGACCTGTGCTTAGCTGCTCAGTGCTTAACGCACTATATTGCTAGGGCTCTCATGGGCCCAATACCAAAAAAAAACAAACACTGCCATCAAGTCAGTTCTGACTCAGTGACCCTACAGAACAGGGTAGACTCCCCCTGGGAGTTTATGAGATTGGAACTCTTCACAGGAGTGTCTGGTGGTTTGGAACTGCTGGCCTTGAAGATGGCAGCCCAAGTGTAGCCATTATGCCCTCAGAGTTCCACTGACCCTATAGGGTAGTAAAAGCAGGAGTAGAAAGCCTCATCTTTCTCTTAAGGAGCTATTGGGGGATTTGGACTGCTGACTTCATGGCTAAGAGCCCAATTCACAACCCACTATGCCACCAGACCTACTCAAAAGAAAAAACAAAAAACGCCATGTCATTACCAACTCCTTGTGACCCTATAGGACAGGTTTCCCTGTAGAAGACCCCTATGGGTTTCCAAGATTAACTATATGGGCATAGAAAGCCCCATCTTTCTCCTGCAGAGTGCTGGTGGTTCCAACATGCAGGTCTCTGCACCTGCCAGGAGCACTTAAATACCATCGCCATGAAGTCTGTGATGTCCCAGGTAGAGACCTGAAGTGCCCCACAGGACTTTTTACAGGGAGAGCGTCCTTCCAGTCATGATGCTGGGGGAGGTTTTATGGGACGGGGGTGCTTTTGAGTGGCCAGAAATATGGAAAATGAGAGAAGTGGGTAAAGCACAGGGTTTCTAACATGGAATTATGCACATGGATTGATTTACTCCTGAAGGTCCATTAGGATGTCAGGGGCTTTCTAAAAGGTGTGTGATGAGGTCACAACAATGAGATACCAGTGTTGGCTGCCTCAATTGGGGTCTACCTGCAGAAGTGATGAGTAACATGAAGCAAGTCAATGTGCCCTCTGAGCCCAGAAGAGGGTCAGCACCTCAAGGGGACAAGCAGTGGGCTGAGCTGGAGAGACCATGAAGGTCAGCTTAGGAGAGCGTTAACTCCTAGGACCTGGCCTCATCCAGTCGGCCTGGGAGATTGTCCCAACAGGAAAAAGGAGTCCCAGGGGAGGAATTTATCAGAGAAATGCTCACACAAGCTTCCCTTAATCCCAAAGACAGTGAATGTGTAGGTTGGAAAGCCAATGCATACCTGCATAGTAAATGAAAATCCCTCTGGGATTTCGAGACCTCTGGGCAAGGCAGCAGGTACAGGGGGTGGGGATGAGGGGTGGGGCCAGGAGCAGGAGGTGTTGGGGTGAGATTGAAAAAGGGTTTAAGTGAAAAGATAAGTAATAAAACTAAAACAGTTGCGGAAAAAGGCCTTCAATACATTTTCAGTTTCCTCAACAAAACTAAGCTTTTGACCACCCTAAATTAATATGAATTGTACATGGATAAAGCTTCTAATCTGCTGTTCTTCAAGACTCGTGCCTTCATAGATTCTGACTGATGGTGACCCCATAGGACAGAGCAGAACTGTGCCAGAGGGTTTCTGATGTTGTCCATTGACAGAAGCAAACTTCCTCCCCTCTCCCCAGGACTGACTGGTGGATTTGAACCACCAGTCTTTCCTTTAGTAATCCAACAGGACCCACTGTGCCTCCAACCAAAACCAAACTCACTGCCATCCAGTCTACGCCAACTCAGTGATCCTGTCACGGGCAAGGTAGAGCTGCCCCTGAGTTTCTGAGATCGTACCTCTTCAGGGTTGTCTTATATGTGAGTAGACACACATGCCCTTTCCAACAAAAAAGACGAGAGCAGACAAAAATAAGACCTTGGAAATTAACAAAACAGGGAATCTTAGAATCCAGGGGAGACTACTGTTAGAATTCTCAAAAGGTGGGAAGTGGAGACATTGTGCATGTGAAAAATGTGTTGTATGAGGAAGAATTGAAATGCAAGTTTTTAGGAAAGGCTTATAAATGAAATATTTCCTTCCATTGAGAACTATAGGACTAGAGAACCATATAGCTGGGAGATGTTTCATGATACAACCATCCTTGTGTACCTCTTGAATTGTGAAAGCTATGACTATCTAACATATACATATAATAGGTGAAGTAATGTTGCAAAAAGGTGAGAACTTTTTTTTAATTACAAAAAGTTGTACTTTATTTTGGTTTTGCCTTATTTTAAAAATGTTTTCCATAGGTGTGCACTTATATAAATATATATTAATTCATAAAAGAGGTATAATATATAGGTACATATATTTATATGGCAATACATTGAGGAAGTGGATGAAATTTCAGCCTCTGCTCAAGCCCTCCCTCAATGCAAGAACACTTTGTTCTAACAACCTGGCATTCTGTGATGCTCACCCTCCCGGCACAATCACGGAAGACAAAATGGGTGCACAAGCAAATGTGAAGAAAGCTGATGATGCCTGGCTATCAAAAGATAGACTGTCAGGGGTCTTAAAAGCTTGAAGTTAAACAAGTGGCCATCTAGCAGAGAAGCAACAAGCCCACATGGAAGAAGCACACCAGCCTCTGTGATCATGTGGTGTTGACAGGAGCAGGTAACAGGCATCAGATGACCCAAAACAAACAAACAAACAAACAAAACCATATTGTTGAGAAAAAGGGGGGTCGGAGCAGAGACCCAAAACCCATCTGTAGACAATGGGACATCCCCTCACAGAAGGGTCACAAGGAAGGGATGAGTCAACCAGAGTGAAGTATAGCACCAATGAAACACACAATATTCCTGTGGTTTCTTGAGGCTTCCTCACCCCCCACTATCATGCCCCCAGTGCTGCCTCTCACTGCAGATTAGACCAGAGCATGTGCACAGGACACACAGAATCCAGATCAGATAAACCCCTCAAGAACAGAAATGGGAGTAGCGATACCAGGAGGGTAGGGGGAAGGTGGGGTGAAGAGAGGGGGAGAAACTGCAGGGGAAGGGAGATAGAGGTCAGTGCAAGATATGAAAATAATCATTTATCAAGGGGTCACGAAGGTGGGAGGCAGGGAGGGGAGGGGTAAAAAGAGCTGACAGCACATGCTCAAATAGAATGTAAATGTTTAGAAAATAATGATGGCAACATATATACAAATATGCTTGATACAATTGATGTATGGATTGTTATAAGAGCTGTACCAGCCCCCAATAAAATGATCTTTAAAAAAAAAAGTTTTCACTATATTTCTCTCCCTTACATCCTTAATTTTCTTTCTTTATTTTACATGTTATTGGGAGCTCTTACAGATATTATACTAATCCATAGTTCAATTATGACATCTTAAGAAAATTAAAGGGTCAATTCAGAAGGTCCAGCTTTAGATTCACAGGAAGCGAAAGAAGAGAACAGGGAGCATGACAGTGAGGATGTTGCATTATTGCAGCATTCAGCAAGTTACTGTTGTCTATCTGCCCAGAAGAGCCCACTCACAGCTGAGTACAGTGAAGAAGAGAGGTCACCAAGGCCCACAATGAAACGTCAGCACCTCAGGAACACAGCACCCTAGGGCTCCCTGAGAGAATAAAATACGTCTGATATTGAGGCTTCAGGAAAATAAAGGGATCCCACTGCTAAATAAAAGGCAAATCCAAACTCAACTGCCATCGAGTCCATGCTGACTCATAGTGACCCTGCAGGACAGGGTAGAACTGCCCCGGGGAGTTGCCAAGACTAACTGTTTAGGGGAGTAGAAAGCCCTGTCTTTCTGCTGATGAGTGGTTTCAAACTTCTGACTTTGCAGTTAGCAGCCCAATGTGTAAGCACTACGCCACCAAGACTCTTAACTGCTAAGCAGCAATGCTGAAAACTGAGTGACAATCACACGGTGTCTTCAAATTTATGAAGGAAAATTATTTTCAACTCAATCACATTTTCAGGTCTGCAAATTCCTGATTCAAAAAAATATATATTTCCTATCCTTTTGGAAGCTACCAAAAGAGGTGCTTTACTTAAACAGAGAATATTGAAGAAATAGATCTACCGCAGAGAAGTGGGAGGAATTCTGAGGGTGATGGCCATTCTGCAGGCCGAGTCAGTGCACGGTGCAGACCATAACACGTGAATGGTACATGTCTCCCCGGAAAAAATGGAACTGACGGCTCATCTGATAGGTTTGAATGAATGAACACATGTGCATGGATAACCAATTAAATTTTGCGAGAAGGATTGCCAGTAGGTGGCTGTTCATTGCCATCAAGTCTGTTCCAACTCCTGGTGATGCAATGTGTTACAGAACAGAATTGTTCCGTAGGAATTTTTACTGTGATCTTAAAAAAAACTAGAGCACCAGGCCTATCTTATAGGCCTATCTGTATGTGGGGAGAAGAGGGTCCCCAACAAATCATCACAGGTCCGGTAGGCACAATTGTACAGCAATAATAAGTAAAGATTATAGTAAAGTCATAGAGAGCAAGAGAGATAGAGGAGAGATTGAATTAATAGAGTCAGACACAACTCATGGTAGCATTGCCCACCTCAGGCCCGCTTGGTGGTCCTTGTGGGGGGAGCTCGGCCACGAGAGCAGGAGAGAGCTCCCGGAGCGAGAGCAGGAGAGCATCTCAACTTTATTGCTAACCAAGGGTTATATCTCCTTAGGGGGGCATGATTACAGGTAACCACATGTCACAGGAAGGGGCAGTACAATAGGCATACACATCGTAGGAAGGGGATGTATGATAGGCATAAGCGTGACAGGAAGGGGATGAGCTAGGGGTGTGCCCATAGGAATGGGAAGGTCTAGGGGTATACATGTGACAAGATGGGCGGACCCTGGATTCATGATGGCAGCCTAACCTTGGTCATTCTTGGGTGGGTTTGACCTCTTTGGGGTCTCCTACAAGGAAACAGATAACTACTACCCTTATCAGAAGGGAGTGGGCCCTACTTGTGGGATAAACAGTGGTGTCTACTTGGTCTAGATGGCTGATAGCTCTTAGGGAGAATGACCCCTGATCTACTCCTGAAGATCTCCAAGTGTATAGTCATTCGCAAGCAGCTAAGTTTGGCATAGTTTGGGGGGAGACAACTTGGGAGAAATCCTTCTGTTTCCCATACCTATACTGTCCCAAGACAGTAAAGTCTGGCTCTCACTTCTCCCACCTCCACATGGACCCCAAAAGGCACTGAGGTGAGCCTGCTACCATGAAATGTGTCTGACTCCTTTATTTTACTCTCTCTCCTAGCTTTCCTATTTTCTATGACTTTACTATAATCTTTGTATATTATCACTGTACAATTGCGCCTGCTGGCCCTTCAGTAGATGGAGGCTGACTTTCTCTGACAATTTGTTATGATCCGCACATTCTAATGCCTTTGGGTGGTCAATAAACACAGGTAAACGTCTTTTTGGTATTTTGTTTTTGGCTTAGATCCACCTGACATCAGCAATGATATCTCTCATTCCAAAATCTTTTTTTTTGAGTCCAGCTTGAATTTCTGCCAGTTCCCTGTCAAGGTGCTACTTACTGCAACTGTTTTTGAACTATCATCATAGCTTTGGGGTTTTTTTTAAATCATTTTACTGGGGGTTCGTACAACTCTTATCACAATCCATACATACATCCATTGTCTCAAGCACATTTGTACATCGGTTGCCATCATTGTTTTCAAAGCATTTTCTTGCTACTTGAGCCCTTGGTATCAGCTCCTCATTTTTTCCTCGCCCTCCCCCTCACTCTCTCATGAGCCATTAATAATTTACAAATTATTTTTTCATGTCTTGCACTGTCCGATCTCTCTCCCCACCCCCCTTGTCTGTTGTCCATCTCCGTGGGAGGGGGTTATAGTTAGGTCATTGTGATCAGTTCCCCCTTTCTCCCCCCACCTTCCCCTTATCCTCCTGGTATGGCCACTCTCAATATTGATCCCGAGGAATTTATCTGTGCTAGATTCCCTGTGTTTCCAGCTCTTATCTGTACCCATGTACATGCTCTGGTCTAGCCAGATTTGTAAGGTAGAATTAGGGTCATGATAGTGGTGGGGAGGAAGCATTTAGGAACCAGAGGAAAGCTGTATGTTTCACCGGAACTGTACTGCACCCTGACTGGCCCGGCCTTCTCTACATGACCCTCTATAAGGGGATGTCCAATTGCTTACAGATTGGCTTTGGGGCTCCACTCTGCACTAACCCCCTCATTCACATTATGATTTTTTGCTCTGGGTCTTTGATACCTAATACCTGATCCCATCGATACCTCATCAAAGTTTTAATTCTGTTTGACATTAATGATATTGTTTGATATCACTGTACATGTTCATCTGTGACAAACAAGTTTCAACAGAGCTTGTAGATTAAGATAGACTGAAGAAGCACCGGACGATGTTTCCAAAAAATATCAGCCAATCAAAACCTATGGGTAGCAGCAAAACATTGTGGAATATATGTCCATAAAATGAGCCCCTCAGGTTGGAAAGCACTCAAAATACAACTCGGCAAGAGGTGCCTCCTCAGGGAGAGTTGCACTTAGGAGCATAAATGGAGTAAAGATGTCAGGACCTTCATTTGCTGATGTGGCTTAACTCAAAATGAAAAGAAACCACTGGAAACTGCTATGAATGATTGGAATGTAGATTGTACGGAGGGATAACAAGGAAAATTGTTAAGTCATCACAAATGGAATGGCATGATTGAAGATCTATATCCTAAGCATTTGGGGGCTGAAATGAACAGGCATTAAGCATTTTAAAATAGGCAATCTGCTACAAAAATGACCCAGGGGTAGCATCGTACCGCCTCTGACTTTACAAACAGGGAGGTAAACCAAACTTCCCACCAACCCAAGGCCAATTCCTATGAGTCTGAGGTCAGACGTACTCCACACCGTCAACTTCTGTATGGATTCTGACGCCAACTGTCCATCCATGGTACCTCCTACTTCTCTGCTCAGTTTGATAATTCACTACAATGGCCACCAGGACTCACAGGCCTAACTCATGATTATGGGGTTTATTGGGGAAGTTAAAAGGTTACGATTAGCATCAGAAATGCTCAGGATACAGTTCTTCAGTTAGAAAGCCTCTTCTCAGTCGTTCTTACAGGCACACCTCTCTAGTGCCCAGCCTCTCAGTCAAGTGGCCCTGGCTTCTGTGCTTCTCAGGTAATGTCATAAAGCTCTCAGCACTGCCACCAGATGCCCCAAAGTCACGCCACTTCACCGTAAGGAAGTTTTAACCCAAAGGCTCCAGCTCTGGGGGTTGGCGAACCCAGCTCCACCTCTTAAGTACCTGGAGGTACCTCCTTCAGCAACTGAGCCTTCTGCCAAGGGCTCTCGTTTCATCCTGTGCAACATGCCCCAGAGTTTGGTAGGACCCACACATTCAGATGCCTTTGGGCCGTCGGTAAAGCACAGGTCAACACCTGTTGGGAATTCTGTGTCCTCGACTTTCTCAGTCCGTCCTTCCAGATTCCTTAGCCCTCAAACCGAAACTGTGGTCTGAGTGGCTTAAAGAAAAAAGTGAAGCTGAAATGGAGTCTTGCGACAAACAAGTTCACTTCAAACAATAACACACACACACACACAACAAAAAACCTTTCTCAGTTTGTGGGCTGGGAAGACACCGTTGCAGTTTTGTGGCTCTTCTGCCAATTGTGTTAGACTGGATTACACCCTGGTGGCTTAGTGGGTTACACATTGGGCTGATAACTATAAGGTCAGCAGTTCAAAACCAACAGACACACTGTGGGAGAAAGATGAGGCTTTCTAGTCCCATCAAAGCTGACAGTCTTGGAAATGCAGAGGGGCAGTTCTAAACTTTCCTATAGGGTCACTGTAAGTCAGAATTGATGGCAGTGAATTCTTTTCTTTCTTTGGGGGGGGGCAGTTAGCTAGAGAAACAAAGCCAGTGACACTCATATATGTATAAGAAATAACTTAATATCAAGCAGTAATTTGATATCAATAAGGCATCTCCATCCAGTCTAAGTCAAGTTCATGGGTTTGATGCCAGCTGAAGTCCTCTTCACTCTTGTGGCTGCAGGCCAATGAAGCAGGATCAGGGAGGTTGCAGGCTGGCAGGTGCAGAGTCTCCCGGAACCAAGGTCTGTGGGAACACAGCAGGGCGCCAACAGCTCCCTGCTGCCAGGGTCAGTGGCCCACGTGGGGCCATCCCTGGAGGCAGACACAGAACAACCCAAGCAAGGATCAAGGTGAAGGGCAAGAGAGAGAGACTTACACTGTCTCTCTTATAAAAAAGGCCACACCTGATAGACAGGTTAGACCCCGCCCCTCCCTCCACACAGGCGCCATCAAGTGACCATAAAATCTCACCAGCACACCACTCCTCTGTCACTCCCCTGCTGTCACAGCTACCTATCTCTGGCTACCTATCCTCAGTGATCTCAGGATCCAAATGACACGTTCCACTCCTGGCTCTTCTCTCTTGATCTCCATTCCTCCTTCTGCGGTGGCTCATTTTATGCCCAGCAGGATGGTCCAATTGACCAATTCCTAAGTTGGAGTTCTACATAGCCTCTCTGTGTCACCCCCCACGAGTCATTTAGTGGGAGTTACAAAGGCTGTGTGTTTAGAGGAGCCCTATCAAGTACTGGACTGCTGCTTACTGTACTACATTGATTATGCTGGGAATAACAAGTTAAAGAGGAATAACACCACATTCATCATCCAAAAGAACATTCCAAGACCCATTCTGAAAAGCAATGCTTTCAGCAGTCAGTTAATATCTGCCTACATGACAGACCAGTTAATACGACTATTATTCAAATTTATACACCACCCACAAAGGCCAAAGGGAAAAAAATAGAATAAAGGGGATAATTACAGCCTATAATAAGCAAAACAAATAAAAATGTAAGGGAATTATAAATGCTAGGAAACGGTTAAAAAATTACAAAAGAAATGACACAGACGTACTGGCTTTGCAGTGAACATTGATTCATTCATAGCCAAAAGCATGCCACTGCTGTCGTGTGCCCTTGAGTTGGTTCCGACTCAGCAGTTCTCAGTGCCGAGTGGACCTGCCCCAGAGGGTTTCTCAGGTGGTAAATCTTCACAGAAACAGACTGCCACTTCTTTCTCCTGCAGAGGAGCTGGAGCATTGGAACCACCAACCTTTAGGTTAACAGCCAAGTTCTTAAGCACTGTACCAACAGACTCCTTACGAATGTCACGATTGGTGTTAGGCGCCGTCTAGTAGGCTCTCATCGACTCATGTCGACCCTATGTACAAGAGAACAAGACACTGCCCCGTCCTGCACCATCCCCCTGATTCTTGTTACGCTTGCCCATTGCTGCAGCCACTGTGTCAATCCATCTCATTGAAGGTCTTCCTCTCTGCTGATGACCCTCTACTTTACCAAACATGATGTCCTTTCCCAGGCACTGTTCTCGTCTGAAAACAGGTCCAAAGAGTGTGGGACGAAGTCTTGCTATCTTACGTCTAGCCAGAATTGTGGCTGTACATCTTCCAAGACAGATGTGTTTGCCCTTCTGGCAGTCCCTGGTACTTTCAGTATTGTTCAGCAACACCATAATTCTTCTCCGGTCATCCTTATTCCGAGTCCACCTTTCTTTTTTTTTTTTTTTAAACATTTTATTAGGGGCTCATACAACTGTTATCCCAATCCATACACACATCA
>NW_022111307.1:8283741-8285581 GCF_000313985.2 Echinops telfairi | reverse complement strand
AGTATTCTTGCATTGAGGGAGTACTTAAGTGGAGGCTCAATGTCCTTCTGCTACCTTAATACTAAACCTATAAATATAGGCACATAGCTCTATTTCCCCATCCTCATATAAATATATTTGCATATGTACATGTCTTTATCTAGACCTCTATAAATGCCCTTTGCCTCCCAGTAGAGGCACAAATTTCACAGTGACTCTTCTCATTTCTAAATCTTGTTAAAATTTGCTGAACCAAGCTCCAAGATAGTCCAGATAACTTCCCTGTCTTGGCAACGGTCTGTTGTTGGTCTTTGAGCACAAATGCACGAATTTTGTTGACATTTTCTTCCATTCGGGACGTTGATGGACATCCAGAAGTTGTCAACAATTGACATTTCACCTTTTTTTGAAATGAGAAAACTACTTATACACTTGAGTTTTTCCCATAGTGCTGTCCTTGTAAGCTGTATTCAACATCACAACAGTTTCTGTGGCATTTTTCCTGAGCAGGAAACAAAATTTCATAGATGCATGCTGTTCTCTTAAATTGGTCATCACAAAAAAGCAGAGTTCGAGTGCAATTGCTTTTACAAGAAAATTCACTGTGACCAGAGAACCTTCCTAGGCAACGCCACTAAGTGCACTAACTCAGAGTGAGTTGCTAGATGCTTGGCTAGTGGGGGGGAAATGCGTACTCCTAAAGCTCACCCAGCAGAGTTTTTTTCTTTTTGTTTGGTTTTTTTGGTAACCCCTCATATATACCCTTAGTAAGATAGATTGACACGGTGGCTGCAACAATGGGCTCAAGCTTAGCAATGATTGTGGGGATGGTTACATTGTTTTGTTCTATCACACATGAGTTCCAACTAACTGGAAGGGACCTAGCCTCGCCATTCCTGCCTTGAGCCTCAATACTTATCACGACCTCTTCCTGGAACACCCTTCCTTCAGATCGTCTCATATCTAGATCCTCAGCAGTTAGAGAGCTCCCCTGGCAAACCCATCTTGAATAATCCTCTTTCTTCTGTCCCAATCACATTACTCCACAGCACCTTCTTAGTGGTATGTACGGCTCTCTGCTATGTACGAGACTGCCTTTTGAGTGCTGTCTTTTAGCCATGTCTTGCGCATAGTAGGCACTCGATATTCATCCAGTGAATGAGATGCTAAGGAGGGAGGCGGTCTGTTGGGAAAACTATTCTAACTAATTCTAGGAGTCACTCCCTGGGTGGTCAACTCCTGGTCAGGTGCTGGTGGTTGGAACGCACCTCTGAAGGCAGACCAGGTGATCTTTGGAAAGGTCGCAGCCTTGTAAACCCCGTGGAGCAGAGCTCTGGTCTGACACAATCAGAGCTGTCATGAGTCAAAACTGACTCAATGGAGGTAACAACATACCCAGTTCTGGGTTGACAGTCTCTAGGCAGCGGCAGTGGGTGGGTCCCAGCCAGGCATGCTCCACTCCGTCCATTTTTTCTAAGCACCACTGCTATATCCATCTGACTCTGGCTGGGATCTGGAACGAAGGAGGGATGAGAACTTGACCCTGCCCCGCCCTCCAGGAGTTCAGGTTTGGTGGGCTCCATCCCAGCCGCTGCGCTTCTCAGCAGCGGCCCGCAGTGCCACATGGAGATCGCTTTCCGCAGCCTGTCTCCAGTCAGAACCAGTCCCCCGCCACGGCCACCGCCACCACCCATCTCCGGGGCCCAAGGGACTCGCGCATTCCACTCCTCGCCGGCTACAGAGAAAGCTCCTGAGCCCAGAGCCAGTGGCTTGGGGGGCCCAGCAGCGCAGCCATGCTGGTCAGGTCTCTGCGTCCAACGCTGCGGACCAGCGCTCCGCCGCCACGCGTCCCGCAGGCCTG
>NW_022111307.1:8260726-8283248 GCF_000313985.2 Echinops telfairi | reverse complement strand
CCGGGGCCGGAGCCATGGGCGAGACCAAGATCATCTACCACCTGGACGGGCAGGAGACGCCGTACCTGGTGAAGCTGCCCCTGCCCGCCGAGCGCGTCACCCTGGCGGACTTTAAGGGCGTTCTGCAGAGACCCAGCTACAAGTTCTTCTTCAAGTCTATGGACGACGACTTCGGGTGAGGACGACCCCCGCCCCGCCCCAGCGGACCCCGGACCCCCGGCGGGACGGTCGGTCCCGCGGGTCCTGCGCTTTGGGAAGCTGGGGTTCCAGCCCTGGAAGGGATCGCTCGTTGGCCTCTTGTAGGGGATCTTGCGCCCTTTAGGCACCCTAGTTTTGGGGGGATTCCAACTCCCCAAGAGCGGTTGGCCCCTGCCCATTCAGCCCCCTGACCTCCCCGGAGATCAGCGGCCCATACCAACCCCACCCGCCCCTCCACCCCCAGTTCCTAGCCCGAGTCCCCAGTCCAACCACTGCCGGCGGGGGGTGGGGGGGACCCACTTCTTTAGCACAGACTTGGGGTTGCTTGGCGCTGAGCCTACCCCTTCTCCATCTTTTTAGCTCCACAACTCCGAGCCATATTTGGAGCATCCCGCATCTCTGGGCCTGGAGCTGGGGGCAGGGAGGTGCTCAGCCCCTGGCTGTCCGTTTCCACTGCCCTCCTCGGGGTGTCTGGGATGTTGTGGGGAGTCCAGCCTAACCCAGGTGCTTACCTCCCTTCTGAAGTGAGGCCCTCTTCCTCCAGGTGGGGGCCAAGCGGGGTGGGGGACATTGGGAAGGGCCGGAGATCAGAGATCCAGGAAGAGACTCCTGGTAGTCTTGGTTGCCCCCCACCCCACCCCCTTTCCCCAGGGTCTTCCCCTCCTCCCAGCTGCAGGGCTTTGGACGGAGGAGTTTGGCAGCAGCGCTTCCCCTTTAAGAAGGGATGGAATGTTGGAGCCGGAAGGTTCTGCAGCAGCTGGCCTGGGAAGGGGAGCCTGGCCCTTCTCCTCACCCCCTCCCCAACTCTGGGCTGGCTGCGGGAGGAGGGGGCCCCCACACCAGCCTGCCTGGGGCCCGTGGGGAGACCTCCCCACCTGGAGCCCTCGAGGCCTGAAGGCTGCCTCTCCAGCCTGGCCTGAGGCCTGCCCAGCTCCTGGGAGCTGAGTGAGGGGGACATTCCTCTCCCCCCAGTGTTCATCCGGCTGGCTGCTCTCCCGGGGCCTCAGCCTCCTGGCTGCAGAAAGCAAGCCCCTTCTGTCTTCTGCTTGGAAGGCCTTGCTGTCACTCTCTACCCCGGGAACTCGGGTGTGCTGAGGCGGCCAGCTCCTGTGTGTGAAAGTCCTTTGTAGATTCTAACGATCTTGTTTCTGTTGTTGTTGTTCCACCCCAGGGCTGGGGTAATGGTTTTCTGGCTTCTGTCCAGGGACACACATCCCTGATTGGAAGAATCTGAAGTGGGATCGAAGTGGAAGGGGGCTGGCTGGGGATGTGGGAGGTGGTTTGTGCAGTTCAGTTGACTGCGGACAGATGCTCTGAGGGGCTGCGTCTCCACCCACCACTCACTCCTGGGCCTAGCCCCGCCTCCTGAGCCCGTGTCTCTAAGTTGCCTGCCAAGTCTTCCAGGCTGCTATCTGCTCTCATAGAAGGGCCCTCCTGACACTGGATTGCTATTGCCTTCATAGCTTTCTCTACAACCACTGTCAGTCAGCTCGCTGTTTTTCTTAGCCTGATCCAACTAATAGTACAAAATCATGGACCTGATTTTCTTTTTCTTTTTAAAATAATCTTATTGGGGGCTCATACAACTCTCATCACAATCCATCCATCCATCCATCCATCCATTGTGTCAAGCACATTTGTACATTTGTTGCCATCATCATTCTCAAAACATTTGCTTTCTACTTGAGCCCTTGGTATCAGCTCCTCATTTTTTCCCTTTCCTCCCCCACCCGGGCCTGATTTTCTATTTGTATTTCCCCCCCTAAAATGTATTATCCATGCTCACTTAAGGACCACTTAAAGTCATCGTGCATGTATGCGTGGTACTCACACCCCTCTCTCCAAAATAGAACAGGCTGCTTTGGCAGGGCTGAGAACACTGAAAAGCAAGTAGATGAGACCGAGTTTGTCTTTACCTCTGAGGGCAAAATGAACTGAAGATTGCAGTGTGGCAAACCCTCGGCTGCATGTTCTTTGAATCGCCACTCATCTAATCCTCTTAACACTCTAGCTTTCCGAAAGCAAGCTCACGGCCATCGAGTCAGTACCAATGCAGAGCAAGCTTGTAGGTCAGGGTAGAACTGCCCCAGTGGGTTTCCAGGACTAACTCTTGATGGGAGTCAAAAGCCTCATCTTTCTTCTAAGGAGCAGTTGGCATTTTCGAACGGTGGACCTTGTAGTTAACAATGCGTAGTATTGTTCGTACTTATTGCTAGTTAACAATGCGTAGTATTGTGGTTAACAATGCGTAACCCAATTTGTAACCCAATGGGTAACCACTACACCACCAGGGCCCCTTGCACCCTTGCTGTAACAAGGCAAGGAAGCTGGGTAAATTCAGTAACTTGTCCAAAGTCACACCGCTGTTAAGTGACAGCAGAATGTGATTCCATGTCAGGCACCTGGCTCCAAAGTCTGTGGCCTTAAGCACACAATTACTATGATTACCGTCCCCATTTTACAGATGCATCCGTCCCAGGGGAGATGTGGTAGGGCTGTCACTTACCTGCTGACAAATGGGAAAGGGAGTCAGCGTGGAAAGTCTGCTCCCAGTCTCTTCCTGTGCCTGCAAGGTTCACTCCGAGAGGCCTCAGGGTTCCCCAGCTCCCATCTGCTCTCCAGAGCTTTGGTCAAGCTCAGTGATTTGGAAGATGGATGAGCACTTAAGTCAGTGCTGAGGAGATAGCAGATGGAAGGACGAGGTGCCCACTGTGAGTGTGGCCTTGAGCTAAGTTAGGCAGCCACCTGGGAAACCAGCCCCTAATGGTGCTGCTTCCTCTTCGGGGCCATTCTTTGTCTAGGTCCAAATTTCCCTGTCCTTTCCACCGACCTTGCCCATGAGAACTCTCATGAGGCTTGATCCTGTCTAGTCTCACACACCTACCCAGCTCTTACCAGCACCTGCCACCTAAGTGCCACTTAGCAGCTGTCTGTCCAGGAAATAGATCTGCCGCTGGGACAGGTTTTCCCGCTTCCCACTCGCAAGCGCCTCACACGAACTCACAGCCACTAGCTTGCAGCCCCAGCAAGGAAAGGCAGCAGGCTGCAGGGCGGGTCCTTCTTGGGACCCCTGGGCAGGGCCCCCCCCCCCCCTACATCCTGCCCAGCACTGGCAGAGTTCTCTCCTGCTGGGAAGAAGGAATGGTGCGCTGAAGAAATGCTCGCCCTTAAATTCTGCCTCTAGTTAGAAAGAGACTATGGACCCCACCATACAGGGTGGGGAGTGCGATGGGATGAAGGGGGGTGTGCATAGCTGGTATTAGTACAGTATAAGCCTGGCTTGTGCCGGCCTCGGTGACTCATTCATTAGGAGAAGACAAAGGCTTGGGAAAGATAAGGAGCCGCTGGAAGATGAAAGGCTAATAAACGGCAGGATTGGAATTTGAACCCAGATCTGCCCAGTTCCACTTGGGAGGGTGCATGTGGGAGTCAGGGTGGGGTTGGAGGTCGAGTCAGTGCGGTGGGAACCTGAACCATCCAGCTCCCTGACAGAGACTGAGGCCTGTTTGAAGACCCCCCAGGGGGCCTGGCCAGCTGATCGCTGTGAGTCAGCAGAGCCTTGACAACCTGCCAGTGATCCCCAGAATGAGTGCCAACATCTGTAACCTGTTTGCTATGTGGTGGGAACTTGGTAGAAGGTAGAAGTACCCACCTCAGTGAGACCCTTTCCAGAGCAGGTCACGAAGCCAGTTCTGCCATGTGACCTCTTTCTCTCTCTCTCTCTCTCTCTCTCTCTCTGTCTCTCTGTCTCGAGCCCTGATTCCCATGGACAGCCTGCAAACTTGGGAGACCCAATGGCCACCCTGGTGGCTGGCGGGCTGAGCCAGCTCCTAGGCTGGTCCTGAGCACGGTGGTTTGGGCTGCTTCCTTTGGGTCAAGATGAGCTTGGGAATGGAGGAAGAGCCAGAATTGGGTAGGAGGCAGCCTCAGCCTGTGAGCTTGGCCAGGCGTCCCAAGAACATGAGCATCCCAGGGAGAGCCAGGCACATTCCCAGCTCTGGGCAGATGCTGCTCCCAGAGCTGGAGAACTGCTTTCCCCAGCCACCTTCCTCTGCCTGCTCAGCTCAGAACTCAGACGCATGCAGGCCACCCCCTGACCCATGGCCATGACTCCGCTCTGTACAGGAGTACAGGCAGGGTATCTGACACAGGCGGGGGTCCTCAAGCCCCAGCCATCATCTGTGTTGGATTTCTTGTCGTAATGTATGCCCTGTCCAAATCACATGCCCATGACTGCAAGCCACTTCCCATCACCCCGCACGCGCCACACGGCCCCCACTCCACCTCAGCCCGTCATCTCTTAGGAGAGACTGAGACACCTGAGAAGAGTCTGAGTTTGGAATCAGAAAAACCCAGGGTTGAATTCCAGCTCCCCATCTTCTGACTCTCTGACCTTAGATGAGTTTCTAAAGAGTCTACTTCTTTGTAAAATGCAGATGATAGCTTTAACTTCATGAGGTCGCCACGCACGTTATCCCTTATCACAAAGCTCTGGAGATGAGATGATGTAATAGGTAAGCACCTGGCTGTGGAGTCAGGCTGACCAGGATTCCACTTCCAGCTCTTCACTGACTAGCGGTGTGACGTGAGGTACTGGGCTTTTGTCTCCCCCATTGTCCTTACCTTGTAGCACTCCTGGGCCTTCTGAATGAACTAAGACAAGCAAGGGGCTCAGCAGCGTGCTAGGCCCCTAATACATCCTAACCAAGGAGAGCCGTCAGTCGTCCTTACTCGAGCCCCATAAATGCCTTCTCCCCTCCCCTTCCCTTCCCCAAGCGCCTCGTCCACACCGCTCAGGAGAATATCAGGATTCCTGCCTCAGTGGGAAAGGCAGGACTGCGATAGCAGTGTGCTTTGGGGGGATCCGGGGAAGAGAGAGTCCAGGAGAGACATGATGGGGAGTAGCACAGCCCCCACCCCGGAGATCCCAGGGTGTGTGCACACTCCCGGAGAACAGCAATTTGCTGCCACCTGATGACTCAGGGGAGGGCCAGCAAGCAACGGGCCTGGGCAGAGTTGGGTTTTACTGGTGACGCTGCAGAGCCGTGGGTTCACCCTCACTCCTCCTGTATGACTAGGCTGATGCTACTGGTTTGATGCCCAGTTTGGGGTGCAGGAGCCCCTGGTAATTGGGATGGTGAAGACACTTCCGTTTCCACCCCGGAAAGCTCTCTCTGACACCTGGCCTGCCCCTCCCCGCCCCTGCCCTCCCCACAGAGTGGTGAAGGAGGAGATCTCTGATGACAATGCCAAGTTGCCCTGCTTCAATGGCCGGGTGGTGTCCTGGGTAAGGAGCTCTCCGGCCTGCATCCCCAGGGCGGGAGCGGGGAGGGTAGCCGAGATGGTGGCTGCATCCTGGGTGGGGCTCTGCTTCGTCTCCCACTCTTCCTTTTCTTTTCTAACCCCACCCCCTTGGCTTCCACTCCCCCTTTCCCACTCATGGCGCGGTAGAGCTGCCCCTGTGGGTTTCCAAGACTGTCACTCTGCACGGGAGTAGCGAGCCCCATCTTTGTCCCCCAGACGCCACAGCAGTGAGGAAGAGTGGGAGGGGGAAATGGAGAGTCAGAAACGCACAGAGGGGCACCTGCCCGTCCCTGCCTTGGAGCCCTGGCCCTTGTTCCCACCCCATCCCACTCACCAGCCCAGGAAGAGGCCCCTGTCTCTTCACCCTCAGCGCTCCCTGCTGCTTTCTCTCCGGGTGGCCCTCCTGCCCAGCCAGAAGCCCACACTTCCCCTTCCTCTACACCCCCACCCTTGGTCATCCTCTCCCCCATCCCCCCCCCCAACAGTTGGTGTCCGCGGAGGGCCCGCACCCAGAGCCAGCCCCATTCTGTGCTGACAACCCTGCGGAGCTTCCACCCCCCATGGAGCGCACGGGAGGCATCGGGGACTCCCGGCCCCCCTCCTTCCAGTGAGTGTGAGCTGGGGTGGCCAGGACCCAGAGGGGAGGGCCTGGTCAGCTCAGACCAGGGCTGGGGGAGGTACCCCCCCAGCCCGCCCCCTCCTCCACCAAGTCCTCTCCTCCGTGCAGCCCTCATGCTGGTGGGGGCAGCCAGGAGAACCTGGACAACGACACAGAAACGGACTCCTTGGTGTCCGCCCAGAGGGAGCGGCCTCGCCGGAGGGACGGCCCAGAGCACAGTGGGTCTTCCCCGAGCTCCCCGTCTCCCCACACTGGCTTCCTCTCAGCTCCCACGCTCTGCCCGACCGCCTGCGCCATGCCCTCTTGCCGCCCCAGGCCTGCCCACCCCCTCCCTTCCCTCCGGCGTCGGGCCCTGTGTGAACCCAGCCACCTGCACCCCTGCAGCAACCCGGGTAAACGGAACTTCCAAGGGGGAGCGGCGGCGAGAGCCCGGGGGTTACGACAGCGCCTCCACCCTCATGAGCAGCGAGTTGGAGACCACCAGCTTCTTTGACTCGGATGAGGATGACTCCACGAGCAGGTGGGCTTGAGTTTCATGGGCACTGTGGGTGGAGGGGCCCCAGAGGAGGCCCGGTCCCTGGAAGGGAGGTGGGTTGTGTCCTGGGGCCCTGGGCCCGGAAGGGTCTTTCAGGGGCCAGGCGGGGTGGAGCCGGTCTGGTGGGGAACGACTGTGGGCCCCATAGGTTCAGCAGCTCCACAGAGCAGAGCAGTGCGTCGCGCCTGATGAGAAGACACAAGCGGCGGCGGCGGAAGCAGAAGGTGTCCCGGATCGAGCGGGTATGGGGCCAGGGCTGCTGGAGCTGGATGGGGTGGGAGTGGGCAAGCTGTGGGCCCAGCCCCGGTGAGGCCAGGGCGCGTCCTGTCCTCGCCGACATCTTGCCCTCTTGTTTCAGTGGAGGAGGGTGGGGACCTTGAGGTGCTAGGCGGGAACAGTGCGCCCCTGCAGCCCCTGCCTGCTACTCAGGGCCTCTGTCTGTTCCAGTCCTCGTCCTTCAGCAGTATCACGGACTCCACCATGTCACTCAACATCATCACGGTCACTCTCAACATGGGTGAGTCTGCTGAAGCGGCACTCCCTCTGCGCCGGGGCCTGGGAAGGCTTGAGGTGCAGAGTGGGAGAAGCCCAGGGCATGTCCCCAGGCCCCAAGGACCAGTCTTAAAGAAACATCAACTGACCCTTCCAGTGTCTCTTGGTCAGGGTCAGTGCTATGACAGGTAGGGACAGAGCTGTGGCAGCAGAGAAGGGCATGAGGGAGGGCTTCCTGGAGGCAGTGATCCCTGAGTGTGTCACAGCACACCACCACCTTCTTAGCATTCAGCCCTCCATCTCTGTCCTCTGATTTCTGTCTTAGATGTTCTCTGATGAGACAGTTGGCCTGGTGGAAAGAGCCCCAACTCGGGAATGTACAGCTGAGTTTGACGCTTAGTTTTGCTACTTGGTAACTTAGAAGAGTTACTTTAAGTCTCCGAACCTCTGTTGTCTGCTCTCTAAAGCAGGATGAAAGTGGAAAGCTGTTGAAATAGAAGTATGTTTGAGCATGCTAAACTGGGTGCCTGTTCAGCCGATGTCAGTTCTTGTCCCTTTTACAGTAAAGCCCAAACCAGACTCACTGCCATCACCTCGACGGCAGTGAATCATAGTGACCCTGTAGGACAGGGTAGAACTGCCTGTGAGTTTCGGAGACAGTAACTCTTTAAGGGAGTAGAAAGCCCTGTCTTTCTCCCTCGGAGTGGCTGGTAGTTTCAAACTGCTAACCTTTTGGATCATAGCCCAACCGCATAGCTACTACACCACCAGGGCTCCTGTTTTCCTAATAGACCAGAAACACACACACACACACACACACACTGCCATCAAGTTAATTCCCACTCATAGCGACCCTGTACTATAGCAACCTTATTTTCTCATAAGGAGATGGGTGTTTGGGCCAGAACTGTGCATCCCTCTCAAGGCCTTGTTACTACTTGCAGAGAAGTATAACTTCCTGGGCATCTCCATCGTGGGCCAGAGCAACGAGCGTGGTGACGGGGGCATCTACATCGGCTCCATCATGAAGGGTGGGGCCGTCGCTGCTGATGGCCGTATTGAGCCAGGAGACATGCTGTTACAGGTACCAGGGCCCACACTGAATGGTGGGGTGCATGGGGAGTGTCCCCACCCTGTTCCCCTGCTCAGGCAGAGCCCCTCCTCGATGAGCAGAAGACTCCTCCACCAAGCCCCACTGCATATCCTCCTTCTACCATCTTCCCCAGGTCAACGAGATCAACTTTGAGAACATGAGCAATGATGATGCTGTCCGGGTGTTACGGGAGATTGTGCACAAGCCAGGGTACAGATGGGCCGGGCCATCGAGGAGGGGGGTGCACAGGCATTGCTGGCTACCAGGCGAGGGGCGTGGGCTCCCACAGCTTCTGCCCTCACTAGGGACACCCTTGCTTTCAGGCCCATCACCCTGACTGTAGCCAAGTGCTGGGACCCAAGTCCACGCGGCTGTTTCACACTGCCCAGGAGTAAGTGGCTGGGGCACTCGCCCCTAAAGTCAGAGTTGGTGTCTGCACACGTGAGCCCTGTCTCTCCTTTCTGCTACGTCACCCTGAGCCCCCTCACCCACTCTGTTGGGCCCCAGTATGGGCAAGGTGAGCAGCTGGTGACTCCTCACACTTTCCACAGGTGAGCCGATCCGGCCCATCGACCCCGCGGCCTGGGTCTCCCACACGGCGGCCATGACTGGTACCTTTCCTGCCTATGGCATGAGCCCCTCCCTGAGCACCATCACCTCCACCAGCTCCTCCATCACCAGCTCCATCCCTGACACTGAACGTGAGTGTCCAGCGGGCAAGGCCAAACTCCCCTCGCTGGCATTGAGTCAGTTCCGACGCATAGGGGCAGGGTAGGAGTGTCCCTGTGGGTTTCCTAAGCTGTTAGCTCTGGTCGGGAGCAGAAAGTCCCGTCTTTCTCTTGCAGAGCAGCTAGTGGGTTTGAAGCACTGACCTTGTGTGACCTTGTGGTTAGCAACCAAGCTCGCAGCCCACAGCTCCACCAGGGCTCCTTGCAGGCAGGGCTCCATGGGAGAGATGGAATGGAGGCTCTTGCTGGAGTGTTGGGAGCTCATCCCAGCTACCTCACATGGCCCTTTCCCCCTGTGTGCACCCCACATCCCTCACTAGGAAATGAGAGCTTCTAGACTTGTGAGAACCTGGGGAGCCTCCGTTTCCTCTTGTAAAAGAGACTAATGGCCCGCCCTTTACCAGGCTCCTCTGAGGTTTGATGAAAGAATAACAGCGTATGTCAGAAAGCAAGGTCAATGAATGGGTCCCTTTTTTATTGTCATAATGCACACATTATAGGTTCTCATAACCCACACGTTACAAGCACCTTCTCTTAGCTCCTTCAATCCTCTCATCAAACATCTTGTGAAGCAGATGTGAAGGTCCCCATTTGGATGGAAGGGAACCGAGTGTTCAAGAGGCCAGCCCCTTGCCCAGCCTCGGTCCCATCATTTGTAGGCAGAAGAGTTGGAATGCACGCCCCCAAAGCCGCCTTCGGCTTCACCATTGTGCCTCCCGTCCCCCAGGCCTAGAGGACTTCCACCTGTCCATCCACAGTGACATGGCTGCCATCGTCAAAGCCATGGCCTCCCCAGAATCTGGTCTGGAGGTCCGGGACCGCATGTGGCTCAAGATCACCATCCCCAATGCTTTCATTGGTGAGCAGGCCCCCTCGAGGGGGAATGGCAGAGGGGGGAAGGGTGAGAGGTGCCCAGGCCTAGGGACTGCTCCTTTGAGCCAGAACCAGCTCCAGACTGCTGGCTTCTGTGAGGCCCAACAAACCCAAGCTGGGGTGGGGGTGGCCTCTCTAAGTGGCAGCCTTACCCCCAGGCTCAGATGTGGTGGACTGGCTGTACCACAACGTGGAAGGCTTCACAGACCGGCGGGAGGCCCGCAAGTACGCCAGCAACCTGCTGAAAGCCGGCTTCATCCGCCACACTGTCAACAAGATCACCTTCTCCGAGCAATGCTACTACATTTTCGGTGACCTCTGCGGCAGTACGTGCCTCTCCCACCTCTGTGTCCTTTCTCTTGCCTACCCGGTGGCCCCCTAGTGAACCTAGAGCTTGCTAAGAGCCTGCTCTGTGTCTGACTCCGTGCGGGTGGTTTCTAAAGCACTGACTCAATACGCCCCACCACCTTCTCCCTAGAGGAGAAGTCAACGCCCCGGGACTTGTAGATGTTCCATTGTCCACCCGGGTTTCACAGACAGGAGCCGCAGAGCTGGGCCCGCCATCCTGCTCTTCCAGGTCACAGAGCCTTTGTTCTTCCCAACACCCACACCTGCCCTCTCCATCACCTCCCGCCCCCCACCCCCACCCCTTCACGTACCTGATGCTAAAGAAAGCATTGTCTCAACTGGCTGAGACAGTACCTACCATTGGCCCCAACCAGGTTCCATCAGGGCAGGGCCCAGGGCACTATTTCGAGGGGGTGGGTAGTGCCCAGGACAGAAAAGAGAAGCTGTTAGCGCCAGGTTGCTGAGGACCCTGCCAGCCAAACCAAGGGATTTGGACTTGGTCCTTAGGGGATGCATAGCCCGTGAGAGCTCTTCAGACAGGGGAGCCTGTAGGGAACCTCTTTTCCTTCTGAGCCTGCAGGCAGCATTGGGGGCGCAGCGTCCTCAAAGACAGACAGCTGTGCCCAGGCTGGAAACCGAGGGCCACTGCATCAGCCACCTCTGCTTTGAGGGAGCTTCTCTTAGGTTCTTAACCCTTCACCACCACCACCTGCATCCCTCCCTCCTTTTTGTTTTTTCATGATCTTGATTGTGCTTTAGCTCCAAAGATTAACTCTTGAAATGCTTCACTTAAGTTCTAGGGATTCGAATGGCTGTTCCCGAGGGTCATAATTCCCTGGATGAAAGGCCCCTGGCTCATAAAACGTCCAGTATGCTCCATGGAGTACTGATGATTTAGAGGAGTTGAGAGTTAGACAGTTGAGAGTCTTAATTCTATGCTTACTATGTGGTCAAGGGCAAGTGACCCAGCCTCTCAGTGTCTCTTTGCCTTGATCTGTGAGATGGAGGGAAGCGTGGAACTAGCCCTGGGGCTGTCTTGAGAATGATAGAAGATAGTATCATCATGCTCCTAGCACTGGTTAGTCCACAACAAGTGGGCTAGAAAAGCAGAGGGTTGAGTCTGTATTTAATTGATTCTAAGATGGATTCTTTTTTCCTTTGTTCTCACGTTTCAGTACATGTTTCATGTAACGTTGGGATGCATCTTTAATCAGTGGCATTTTAGATTCCATGGCACATGGTTGTTATGATTGACATTATCACTGCAGAATTCAACCTTGGCCCAAAGGATCCAGGGTCACACATAGCTGTGGTTTTTGCTCAGGAGACCTGGTTCTTTCTCTGGGGACTCCTGCATCTCTCACCCATAGACAGAGGACACCAGAGGCCCAGTTCCTGGTGCTAACAGAACAGGCTTCTCCCTTCTCTCTGCCCCAGCTGTGTTAGCTGAGAGTAGGCAGCTGTTGTCCTCAGGATGGCAGTCTGCAGACTACCTGAGAAGAAGCCTGGCAGTACGTTAAGCGTTCCACAGCTCATGGGAAGGTTGACAGTTCAAACCCACGAGCTGTGTTCTGTGGGTGAAAGATGCTCCCCCAAAGTTCTGTAGGCTGGGCAACCTTCCCTGGGGTGCTTCCCCTCCATCGACCTTGGTATGAGTCAGAGTGGCAGGCCTGGCCATGGGTTGCTAACCAATGGTCAGGGGTTCCAGCCCATCAAGCGGCTCCCTGAGAGAAAGCGGAGGCCATCAGAATCCCGTGAAGATTTACCTACAGGGAAGCCTGACCTTGGTCCATCTGAGTCTGAATCAACTTGTTAGCAGTGGATTGGGTTTGGTCTGGTCTAGTGTTTCCAGAGAGAGGATTTTGACCCTCTCCTCCGCCCACCGAGCAGGGACACCGGGACACCGAACTGCCGGAAGTCTGGCTGGGGGCCTCCCACGGATTGGGAGTTCTAAATGTGGAGCGGTGGCTTGGGATCTCCCTGAGGAGGGTCCCCGGGGCTGTTTCGGGTGGGTGGTAGAGGGTCTGAAAGAGGGCTCGGGTCGCCGCTCTGTGGCTCCTCCCACTGACCAGAAACTGTCGCTGCTGTTGGCACCCACTTGCTGTGGGCTCGGGACCCCCTCTGGCCTCCTGCCTGAGCATGGTGTCGCCCATCAGACCAACTCAGCCAGGTTCGCCTCCCCACACAGATATGGCCAACCTGTCCCTCCACGACCACGACGGCTCCAGCGGTGCCTCTGACCAGGACACGCTGGCCCCTCTGCCCCACCCCGGGGCCGCTCCTTGGCCCATGGCCTTCCCTTACCAGTACCCGCCGCCCCCGCACCCCTACAACCCACACCCCGGCTTCCCAGAGCTGGGGTACAGCTACGCCGGGGGCAGCGCCAGTAGCCAGCACAGTGAAGGTAAGTCGGAGGGGGCCAGAGAGGAGGGGCAGGGGCGGGCTCTGGCCAGCTCTGAGTGTGTGTCCCCACCCCGTCATCCCACAGGCAGCCGGAGTAGTGGCTCCAACCGCAGCGGCAGCGACCGGCGGAAGGAGAAGGACCCCAAGGCAGGGGACTCCAAGTCTGGGGGCAGCGGCAGCGAGTCGGACCACACGACGCGGAGCAGCCTGCGGGGGCCCCGTGATCGAGCGGCCAGCGAGCGCTCGGGCCCAGCGGCCAGCGAGCACAGCCACCGCAGTCACCACTCGCTGGCCAGCAGCCTGCGCAGCCACCACAAGCACCCGAGCTATGGCCCCCCCGGTGTGCCCCCGCTCTACGGGCCCCCGGTGCTGATGATGCCCCCGCCGCCTGCGGCCATGGGGCCCCCCGGGGCCCCTCCAGGCCGCGACCTGGCCTCGGTGCCCCCCGAACTGACCGCCAGCAGACAGTCCTTCCGCATGGCCATGGGAAACCCCAGTGAGTTCTTTGTGGATGTGATGTGAGCAGGGCCCCCCCCACCTCTGTCCCATCCCCGCCCTGGCCGCCTGCGTCCCTCTCGCCATCCGTCTTTTTTTACTTTGTCTGGTACCTGAAAGGGAAATAAACAGAACTAAATCCAGGCGCGCTAACTGCTGGAGGGGTGCACTGAGGGCAGGGCAGACCTGCCACTTGGTTCTGCAACCCCTAACTTGCCTCCTGCCCTGCCTTGTGCCCTCTGCCCACTAACTGCTATGCAGGGCTTCCCAGGACCCTTCGGGGCCCCGCGCTGCTGTCTCAGGGGACCAGGCTTGTTGTGCCACCCTTACTTGTCCCCGGCCCAGCCCTGCCCACACATGTTGGGAACTAAATGGAACAGTCACCTTGGAGGCCCCTCCCTTCCCTTCGGTTGACCATCCCTGCTAACCTGCCCCTCACGCATGTGTGCAACCCGCTAGACTTTGTCCTGCAACCTTGCTCTCCTGCCCCTGAATGTCGCCCCGGCCCGCCTCCCAGAGCCGCAGCCACCTCCAGTAACCGTCCATCCATGCCCCCTGCCTGTGCCCAGCCCTGACCCAAAACACAGAGAGCCCCCGCGCCGCCTGAGCTGCTAGCTGGTCCCCGGAAGCATCTCTTCTCTACTCCACCCCCACCCCCACCCCCACCCGAGCCCCTCCTTGCCATGTCTGGCCTGTGTGCTGGCTCCTTCAGGCCCCTAACCCTACTAACGAGCAGGCTCATCTCACCTCTGGGCCTGAAACATCTCTTTTCTTTTTTCCTTCCCCATTTTTTTCCTGGGCCTGGAGCAGCCAAGAATTTCGGGCTGTTTGACTTTCTGTGAGCAAGGGGAGGCCCAGCCTCCGAGGAGACCAGGAAGCCTGCTTCAACAGCCCCTCGGGGCTCCTGGAGGATACCTAGCCCCCCCACTATACGTCAGCATGTTGAAACACTAGGCTTCCTGCCGCTGGCCCCAGCAGCACGCCCAGGCAGGGAGACTCTGGTCCCCTCTCCAGAGGTAGTACACCCTGCCTCTCTTTCTCTCTCTCTCTCTCTCTCACACACACACACACACAGTGCCTATGCAAGTTCACTTAGACTCAGGGCTGGTCCCTCGCCAAGGGCTGGACCCCTCTCGATTAGTCAGCTTATGGGGCAGGTCCCCTGTCTTCCTCTTCTTCCTCAGAGTTCTCCAGTCTTTCACACTTGTCCTCAAATACAAGTACAGCCTGTACGCTGGGCTCAGCAGAAGACTTCTCAAGCAACCAGCATTGGACATTCTCATCCCCTCTTCCACACCCCACCCTCCCGTTTCCACCTTTTCCACTGTATTCCAGAGTGGGACACAGGAGTTCACAGGGCTGTTGAGGTTTGGCAGGGGATCCCTAGAGCTTCCAGACAGTGCCAGGTGTTTTTTTCGTTGTTTGCTTTTGTTTTTTAAACCTGGTTCTTCGCTTTAAAAGGAAAAAAATCATGACTGTTATCATGTTTTACCTAAGTCACTAAGGTTCTCATCGTTTCCGGACTGAGGTATCAAGGGTAAGGTAAATCCCTTAGTTCCAAGCCTGGACATTTTGGCATTCATTGAGTTAGCTAATACTTCTGGGGTGTGGGTAAATGGGAGGCTGTGCTGAAGTGTGTCCATGGTGTCCCCTTCTGGGAGGTCTGGGCTTGCTCCCCACTCAGCCCTGGCGCTTTCCCGAGGCACCACCACTGCAGGGCTTTGTCCCGTACATCTCAGCCCTCTCTGGCTCTGCTTGTCCAACTTTCTGGAGGATTGCTCCACTGTTGCTCATGCCTTCCATGTTGGTCCCCCCCGCCACCTTACCCCTGCCCCGGCATTCCATCTCCGGCCCACTTCTGTTTCTTTGGAAGACCCCAAAATGGCCTTCCCAGTGGTGGGATTCAAATAATTTAACAGGTTCACTGCTCTAATGAACCGTTTTTAGTACTAAAAAATGATACACCAGAAGGTAGTCTATTGTCTCATGCAGATAATACTGAAATAAGAACAATAAAAGGTACGCGTTAAAACAGTATGAGATGTCCATTTGTGATTTCCACATTGGGCGGCTGCCTGGTTGCCCACCTTGGAGAGAAGCCATTTTAACCACCGGTTCTCTGAACTCAGCCGAAAACAAGGTAGGAGTTCTGTGGAAACCAGCTGAATCCCACCCCTGGGCCTCACTCAGCATCATGGCTTCAGTTGTCACTGCTCTGATTTTCTCCCACGCATCTTTCGGTCGGTATTTTTATTTCCCACGGGACATTTCCACAGGCACATCCCTGTCATGTCGACACATCATCTCATACAAATTGTGTCCCTCCTGAATTCCAATCCTGGTTACTTCCACAGTCTGCACAGGCTACCAAGCTAGAGACATTTACGAGTTCAAACCCCCATGCCCTACCAGTCAGCCTATCCCATCCATTCCGCTCCAACAGCTGTTCTGGAAGTTAGCCGTTCCTCTCCCTTCCTCTTTGGAGCCTGGGATTTGAAGTCCGGTGGTTCTGGTTTGAATTCCAGCTCTACTACTTGTGGGTTGAGTGATTCCAGGAGAGTTTAAACTCTCTGGGTCCTCAGTTCCCTTGTATGTAAGATGACAATAATAATACCTACCTCACAGGGTTGTTGTGAGGATTTAAATTAGATATTGTACGAAAAGTGCCTAGCACAGAGCCTGGCACACAGTAGAGTAGGTGCTCAATAAATGGTAGCTATTATTGTAATTACTATTACTATTATTATTTAGTCTAAATTGACAGTAGTTTAGGATATGTCTTAGGAGCCCTGGTGACACGGTGGTTAAAGCACTCTGCCGCTAACCCCACAGGTCAGTGGTTCAAAGCCACCAGCTGCTCTGGAGGAAGATGTGCCAGTCTTCTGTAAAGATTTACAGCCTTGGAAACGATAGGGCCACTTCTACTCTGTCCTGCAGGGTCGCTCGCTATGAGTTGGGGTCCATTTTTTGAGAGGCAGGGGTCAAACCTTGAGTATCCCATCACCTCCTGACTTCAGGCTGACTTCCTCCTGCCACACTCTGGCTCTGGCAGGAGGTAGCTGGGGATAGTAGGATTTGCAACCAGGTTTGCTCTTTGTTGCCCCTCCTCCCAGGACTGGTGCAGCCCTGCCCAGAGAAGGCAGCAGAACATCTCTGCCGACAGATGGACAAGAGCCCATACATGTTTTCCAAAAGCCAAGCAGGCTTTTCATGTTGGAAAGTTGGCTCTGGACCCTCCTCTCAGCTTGGATGTGAAGCTGAACTGTTCATCAGAGATGGGCTTCCAAATCCCATCGCCAGTAAAATTAAACTCGCCAAGCATCTTCTAAGCAACCTGTCTTGTCACTTGAAGGCAAATAGCTTCTCGGTGAAACAGAACAGAGGCACGTTCATAAAAAAACAAACAACTTTGGTTAATTTCCTCCAAGTATTTGTCTCTTCCCTCTCCCATATCCCTTCCTGGGTTTTGGTCCCTGGGAAACTCATGGCTGGAATAAATATATAATGAAAAAAGTTTGTGAGAAGCAGTGGAGAGGTACTAGAAAGCGCAAACGCTTCTGCCAAGTTGTGTGTTTGTGAGTCAAGAAAGAACAGCCAGTCCTCGACTCTGGAGACAGAAGAGGCCAAGGCCGTCCAAGTTTTAACAGATGGAATTCAACAAAATGTCACTAAGCCACTGAACGTATCCAAAACACTTACAGCAGGCCCTGGAGCGCGTGCAGAGACTACAATTCCCCGAATGCCCGGTGCAGACAATAGGACGGCGAGAAGAAGCAGCGTATGCTGGGATGTGTATTTAAGGCGTGACGGGATAAGCCACGCCAGTCCCCGGAAGGCGAGGGCGACTCCCAAAGGCCGTCGGTAATTGTAGTTTTAGTAAACAGAGCGCATACAACCGGAAGCGAGACGGTCAAGCGGCCTGACGGGATTTGTAGTCTGCGCGGTGGCGGCGGGAGTGCGCACGCGCAGCTGGGGCCGGGGCGGGGCCGAGACACTGCAGTGAAAGCCGAGGCGGCGAGCGGGCTAGCAGGGGGCGGGCGGACATCTTGGGATCCCGAGAGTGGCCCGGCCGAGAAGGGTGCCGCGGACACCAGGTGAGCTCGGGGTCTGGCTTTACGGGGTCGGGGAGGACGCCGAGGGTGGCCGCCCCGCCGCCCGGCTTTGCTCTTCCCTGCACTGAGCTACGCGGAAGGCTGCCCACACCCGGAGTGGCCTCCTCAGTCTTCACACCCGGGAGGGAGCTGAGGGCAGGGCGGAGGCGCCGGGGCGCGGCCTCAGGAGAGCGGGGAGCGATGCCCTCCCCCTGAGCCTCCTGGCACCTCCTGAAAGGAATCCCTACTAGAACCCTCCAGAGCTGGGCACCTCGCGGCGCTCGGCCCCCTAGGGCCGTGACCCCCCCCCTCCCCGCCCCTGGCTCCCTTCTCTCAGTGCAAGGACACGTCCCTTCGTTCGCCAGGCTAGTGACACCCCACTGTGCGGCTGCCTGGACTGTGACCGGCCTTGCCCCCGCCGCACCCCCTTTTCGCCCACACTTCATTGACACCCCGTGGCCCCGAGCCCTCAGACCTGGCACATCCCCCGTGGCGCCGTCTTTTCCGCCGCGCCCCCCTCGCGAGGGGCAAAAGCCCACCAGCCCTTCGTGCCTTGGCACCGAGATCCAAGGCTTCCTCCGCCTTCCCGGCCTCCCCACCCTACCTTGGCCACTGCCAGCCTCTCCCCCTGCCAGCCGCCCCCAGAGCCTAGATGCCTTTACCAGCCCGGCCACTCTTCCTCTCCGACCCCCACCCCACCCCACGCTGTGCTTGCTGCTCTGGGGGACGGAGAATGGCTGCGGCTGCCGCCGACCTTTCCCCTTCACCGAATACCCCGTCCCTGCCCGGCGCCCCACGGCCCTTCTCCGGTGCCCGAAGCCACGTCCACTTGATCCCTGAGGCCCGGGTTCTGTGCCCAGGACTCCACTGCCGTGTCCCATCCCTCGCCCAGCCTCTTCAGACCCGGCTGGGAAGTGCTCACCACCCTGGGACGCCTCAGGAGGGCCAGGAGGCCTTATTTATTTATTTTAATTTAAATAAGACAAAGGCTTCGTTCTTCTTTGTTTCATTTTAGAGAAGCCTGCCGAAGTCTCCCCTGTGAAATTAGAACCAGAGCCGATCCAGGACCTGTAGAGCCAAATGAACCCTTTTTCTCCTCTTAGCCTAAAATCATATGACCCAAATAATTCAGGCATGTTGCTATGCCTGTCCCCCTATTGTAGGCACTTGGGCCAGACAGGAGTGAGGTTGGTGGGTCTGGAATCACCGAGTTGCTACCCGAAAGGAGACAAATGCAAATAAATGCCAGAAGTGTACAAATAGCACCCCTAAGTGCTGGGGTTACGAACCCGCAAGGTCAGCGGTTTGAACCCCCAGTGTCTCCACCGGAGAAAGATGAGGCTCTCTGCTCCCCCTAAGGATTTACCGTCTCCGAAAACCCCAGGGCAGTTCTACTCCGTCCTGTAGGGTGGGGATGTGTGGCAATGGCACCTCCTTCTCCTTGCCATTACCCTGGGGACTCCTGAAAGGGGCAGCAGGACTCATTAGCAGCTGACGTGTCACTGACGTGTAATCTGCCAGGTCTGAGCTCAGGCCTTTCCTCTCTGCTCCTTCGCCTGTTTATCTGACTGCCCGGTGGGGGTGGGGGGTCGGCCACTCTGGATCCATGTCAGAGCCAGAGGCCAGGTCGCCCTGCTCTCCCCCTTCCCCCACTCTGCCCGCGCTTTCCTGGAATGTTAAGGCTTCTGCGAATCCAGAGTTCAGGCCTGCTCGCTTCCCAGAAGGGTAGTGGACCTGAGACTGAGCATTCCAAGGCCGGGCTTGGGGCCCCAGGCCTGAGCCATCTGGAGTAATTCCTACCGCCATTCCTGCAGCCTCTAGCAAGGGGGCAGGCCTTCCGTGGCTCCCTGAGTGAGTCTGCAGGGAGGGGGCCGATGGGGATCCCAGCTGAGCTCAGTGCCAGGAAGAGGGCTTGGGAGGGGGGGGAAGGGCGAGCTCTGGGCCCAGCCCCCGAAAAGGGAGGGCCAAAGCGACCAGAGAATCCCGGGCTCAAGGCCTTCAGAGTTTTTAGCTCCTTTCCAGTTCCAGCTAAACCGGAACTGGAGCCTGGCCAAGGGGAGGGGCCGGCAGGGAGGGCTGCAGGGTCACTGACTGATGGGCTTGAGTCAGGACAAAAGCCCCGTGAACTGCACCGCCTCACGGGCCCTGCTGGGGGTCCGCGGTCTGCCCTGACGCCGCCCCCACCTGCCCCAGGTCTGTTCTCACAGCGATGGGCTGCGGAGACTGAGCTGCCGCCATGATCGGAGGGCTGTTCATCTACAATCACAAAGGGGAGGTGCTCATCTCCCGGGTCTACCGCGATGACATCGGGTGAGTCCTTGTGCCACCCCGACCCGACCCTAGCATGCAGAACCAGGCCTCTTCTTCCCGGAGGCTCAGAGTACAGCCTGGCTCCCTGTGGCTCTGGTGGGGTCGGCCTGGCGGTCAGCGTCTGCACTGCACAGCGAGGTCCCTGGACTGGTGGGGCCTCCACGGGCCGCTCCTGCCTCCCTGATGCCTGGAGTGGCACACTTGGTTGCTAGAGGCACTTGCTTTTGCCAAGCAGGTTGCTTCTTTCTCTGAGGAGGAGGAGGAGGAGGAGAGAGGTCTGGCTGCAGTGGTTAGGGTTAGCGGTCAGGCTGGAGGTGCTAACCCACTGCAAGTTTGGTTTGCAAAGGCCCTCTCACGATGGGCCCTGGCTGGAGTCCCTGGAAAGCTTACCCAGGCTAGCGGTCCTCTACCTCCCACCACCCATTCTCCGGCCACATCAGGCTGCTGACCCACCTGATTTCAGTCCCCCTAAACCACTGCTGGAAGAGAGGCTGTGGCAAGGCTGAGGCCTCCAAGGTTCTGGGGGGGTGGGAGGTGGGAAGGCCACGCTGGCCTGTCAGAGCCAACCCAGTGTAGCTCCTCACCTTGCTCCCTTGGGCCTTGCCTGGCTGCCTGCACCCCCTCGCGCCCCGCTCTTTGCTGATGAGGGCCTGAGTGCTGACCTCGGCAGCTCTGATGCGATTCGCTTCCTCTGTCTCTTGCTGCCTGAAGAGCCAGGGAGAAGCAGTCAGGGACCAGGAGGACTGTGGCAGTCAGTACCCCTCGCCCCTGGGGCAGCCGTTTGCCCTTGGCCCGTTGGTGGGGCAGGAGCTAGAGAAGTGGCAGGGCCTGGCCTCCCGAACCTGGCTTCCTGGTGACCCCCACCCACCCCAGGCTGCCCAGATGCCCCCCGCCTGGCCTGCATGCGCTCTACCCTTGCCGTGGCTTGTCTGCTTCCACCTCATGGTGAATGTTGCCCTCCCCAGTGTGTGTGTCGTGTGTGTCTAACCCTCTCTCTCGTTGCTGTCACTCCTCTTGCTGGCGTCATTTTCCTCATCCCATCTCATTGGCTGTCATAGCAATAGGTAAGCGGCCTGGCCAGCTGCCGCCCGGGCACCGGCGGGTGGCGGGCCCTGCCCCCACCTCATCTCTTGTCTTGCCCTGGACTCTGGACAAGAATGGGTGGCACAGCTCCAGGGTCCCTTAGGCCTTTCCGAGGGCCTTCTGTGGCGTCACAGGGTCCTAACTTCAGGAGGAGCTGCCTGCCCCACTGGCGAGGTCACCGGCAGGGGGTCGCTAGAGGGAACAGGATCTCTTTGCCATGTGGGCCTGACACTGCTCACTGGGAAGCCAGAAGTGGCAGCTGAGGTAGAGCGGGGACAGACGTTGGGGCCAGGCCTGGGAGTCAGGGACATGCTTCCTTAAATCTGGTGAGCCTCACTTGATTGAGGATACATCTGCTTTCCTGCCACTGCCACATGACTTCCCCTTTTCTCCTAACCTCCTAACATCAGCCCAACTCTGGCCTTCCACCCAGGCCCACCCCAGGGGTCGGGGGCAGCAAAGCACCCTGGAGGTGGCAGCAGTGGTTCTAAAGTTCACGGCAGACACTGCAGCGCCCAGGAGGGTGGGCTGGAAGCCCCGGGGTGGATCCCTTGGGTGCTTAGCAGCCTCCATGCACCGTGTTCCCTCAGGAGGAATGCAGTGGATGCCTTCCGGGTCAATGTTATCCACGCCCGGCAGCAGGTGCGCAGCCCCGTCACCAACATTGCACGGACCAGCTTCTTCCATGTTAAGCGGTCCAACATCTGGCTGGCAGCTGTCACCAAGCAGAATGTCAATGCTGCCATGGTCTTCGAGTTCCTCTATAAGATGTGTGACGTGATGGCGGCCTACTTTGGCAAGATCAGCGAAGAGAACATCAAGAACAACTTTGTGCTCATCTACGAGCTGCTGGATGGTGAGGCCGCAGGGCAGCAGCCCGAGCTCGGGTGAGGGTGAGCCTGACTGGGCCTGGCCTGCAGGCACCAGGGCCTCTGAGCTTCCTTCCCCGGTGGGTCTGCTGTCTCTGCCCCTGAGAAGGCCAAGCCCAACCTAGCCCTATGAGCCGCTCTGGAGTGGAACACAGATGCAGGCAGCAGGGTGGAAGGGAGAAGGTCTGGCTTCGCAGAGTTAGGAGGCTGACTCTGGGCCTGCTGTGGCTGGGCAGACCTCATCTTCTCTACTTTGGGGGTTAGGCCTTGGACCACTGCCCTCCCAGTTTCCCCCTCACCAACTGCCTCAGTGTCTGGTGGGGTGAGCTGCTATAGGCCCCTCGGGCCTGGTCATTGCTATCCTCCAGGGGCCTTGGGCCTCTTGCCCACTGTGATCATGTGGATTTCCTGCTAATTTTCTCTCCGAAAAAATTGTGCTATTTTGATGTTGTTTTCTCATAACACGTAAGTCCAGAGTCAGTGCTGGGAAGCTGGAAGCTGCCTGCCAATGACCCTGCACTGTCCTAAGAGCTGTGCTGGCCAGATACTCCCCAGCCCAGGGAGGGGCTGGCATGAGGGAGCCTTCCCCTGTCCCCACCGGTTGAAGGCTCCCTCCTTTCGCAGAGATCCTGGACTTTGGCTATCCACAGAACTCAGAGACAGGCGCGCTGAAAACCTTCATCACTCAACAGGGCATCAAGAGCCAGGTACTCGGGCTGCGCAGGCCAGAATCAGGGTGGCACCCCACTTCTAACCGCAGCTGGCCCCTGAGCCTTGTCCCAGCTGACTCATTTTCCTGCCCCTGACAGGAAGTGCTGGTCTGAGCCTCCTACCATGACTGTAGGCCCATTTGCCCAGTGTGGCCCCTCCCACCCCCCAAGCAGCCTCAGCCAACTCAGCATCTCTTAGCAGGGATTCAGCCAGCAGTTTCCCTCTGCAGGGGGAGGGGGGGAGTAAGGGTGGTGCCCCGCAGGAGTAGAGGGGAGGGATGGGGTACACTGGGGGGCTGGTACCCCACAGGAGTAGAGGGGAGGGATGGAGTTCACTGGGACGTGGTACCCCGCAGGAGTAGAGGGAGGGA
>NW_022111307.1:8248602-8260626 GCF_000313985.2 Echinops telfairi | reverse complement strand
TGGTACCCCACAGGAGTAGAGGGGAGGGATGGAGTTCACTGGGACGTGGTACCCCGCAGGAGTAGAGGGAGGGATGGGGTGCACTGGGGGCTGGTACCCCACAGGAGTAGAGGGGAGGGATGGGGTTCACTGGGACCTGGTACCCCACAGGAGTAGAGGGGAGGGGTGGGGCATACTGGGGGACCCCGCAGGAGTAGAGAGCTTGCCATTCCCTAGAGGATCCAAGCCTCAAATCTCTCTTGTTCTTTTCCTTTCTGCTGCCCTACCACTTCCTGTGGGCACCCTGCTGCCTCTGGCCTGCAGCATCAGGTAAGCTGCTTCCTTAGCTTTGCCCCGGCCCCACCCCTACCCCCTGGCCAGCTTTGCTGGGTGTCTGCTGGCCCCACCCCCGTGGGGACAGGAGGGGTGGGGAGGAGGCAGGAGTGCAGTTGATGCTCCTTGTCTCTGGCCCCACACAGACTAAAGAAGAGCAGTCCCAGATCACCAGCCAGGTGACGGGCCAGATCGGCTGGCGCCGTGAGGGTATCAAGTACCGCCGCAACGAGCTCTTCCTGGACGTGCTAGAGAGTGTAAACCTGCTCATGTCCCCTCAGGGTGAGCACCCACTCACTCCCCCAGCAGTGGGCGGGGCTGGGTGGGGCTTGCGCAGGGGCCTGCCTCAGCAGCTTCCCCACTCTCTGCGTCCCCAGGACAGGTGCTGAGTGCCCACGTGTCAGGCCGGGTGGTGATGAAGAGCTACCTGAGTGGCATGCCCGAGTGCAAGTTTGGGATGAATGACAAGATTGTCATCGAGAAGCAGGGCAAGGGCACGGCGGACGAAACAAGCAAGAGGTGCCAGAGGCAGGGGGCTGGGGCGGGGAGAGGCTGGGCTGAGTGGGCCTGCCACGCCCCTGCTTCCTTCGGGTTCAGTGCCACCATCATGCAGACTCCCCTTCCCAGGGGAGTGCCTGGCCGGTTGCTCCTGGCCTCCGTGCTCGCTCACTGCCCTCGTGGAGGAAACCCCTTGGCATGGTCCCCAGGGCCGGGGCCTCTGCGTGGGCTGCCTGAACAGCTGGGTCCCAAGCAGTGCAGCACTCAAGACAACGCGCTCTCGCGGGGCCAGGGTCCCAGGTCAGGAGTTGCCCTCCTGGGCATTCTCCAGCTTGGCACTGGCAGCCTGGCCTCACCTCTGGCCCTTCTCCTGTGCCAATGAGGACCCCCCTCCTGCCCTGTCTGTAGCGGGAAGCAGTCCATTGCCATCGACGACTGCACTTTCCACCAGTGTGTGCGACTCAGCAAGTTTGACTCGGAACGCAGCATCAGCTTCATCCCTCCCGACGGGGAGTTTGAGCTTATGAGGTGCCCTGGGCTGGGAGGGGAGGGGAGGAGAGGCTGGGGAGGGCCTTGCCAGGCTCCGCACCACTGACCCTGCTCTTCCGCTTCAAAGGTATCGCACCACCAAGGATATCATCCTTCCCTTCCGTGTGATCCCGCTGGTGCGGGAAGTGGGGCGCACCAAGCTGGAGGTCAAGGTGGTCATCAAGTCCAACTTCAAGCCCTCACTGTTGGCCCAGAAGATTGAGGTGAGCTCAGGTCAGGGGCTTGGGGAGAAGGCAGGATTTGTTCTCGGGAGTAAGAGCCGCTGCCGTTGGGGCTTGGTGGAGCCCCACATCTGACCAAGTGTGTTCCCCACAGGTGAGAATCCCAACCCCACTGAACACAAGTGGGGTACAGGTGATCTGCATGAAGGGCAAGGCCAAGTACAAAGCCAGTGAGAACGCCATCGTGTGGAAGTGAGTCTTGGCTTCGTGTGCCACACAGGGCTCGATGCCTTGGTGTTTGTTACCCTCTGGGTCCGTCTCATTTTTTCTCCACATACCTCCTTCCTGCATGTGTGTCTATGCCTGCACGCGGGCTCACACATGCATTACGTTTTCAAGAAACAGAATGTTTGCCCACCTGCCCTTGGACCACCTCTGACAGGCGGAGCTGGGGGGGCGGGTAGCAAGGACCAAGGCCCACCATGCTACAGGAATGTAGCTCTGTGAACGGCAGGATCCTGGCCACTCTTCGTCACACTGCTACACCCCTTAAGCCCCTGGGTTCTCTCCTCCTGGCCATGGGCACCCCCATGAGAACTCCTCAAGGCTGCGAGGGAAACTTGCTGCCCATTGCCCCTGTGTTCCCAGGATCAAGCGAATGGCTGGCATGAAGGAATCACAGATCAGCGCAGAGATTGAGCTCCTACCCACCAACGACAAGAAGAAATGGGCTCGTCCCCCCATTTCCATGAACTTTGAGGTATGGCAGGGAAGGGCCCTGTAGAGCCATGGTGGGATGTGCTGGGGAAGACAGACCATTCCACTTGGCCGCAGTACCTTCCAGGCGAGGAAGCGGGACCCTTGGGAGCATCAGTGACTTGGTAATTCATAGACCTGTTCCTTTCCCCTCGAGCCTCTTAGCAGGAACTGCTATTTCTGCTGAGAGAGAGCAGATTGTCTTAGCCTGTCATGAAGCAGTGCCCGGAGAAGGTAGATGACTTCAGTGCTGACTAAGACACATTACTCACAGCAAAGTGGGCTGGCTTCGTCTTGAGCAGGATAAATACATTCTAGAGCAATCCTAAAGGAGTTCATTCAGGTTTTCGCAGGCGGGCCTGACTTCAAACCCACGGCGATGGCTGTTACTCTAGGGTGTGGTTTCTTCAAGAGTAACCACAGGGAGGCCCCCAGCCTGACCGACACTTGCAGTGGAAATGAGGTGGGGCAGACGGGGGGCTCTGCCACCTTCCTAACTGCTTGTCCCTTTTCCAGGTGCCGTTCGCTCCCTCTGGCCTCAAGGTGCGTTACTTGAAGGTGTTTGAACCGAAGCTGAACTACAGCGACCATGATGTCATCAAATGGGTGCGATACATTGGCCGCAGTGGCATTTATGAGACCCGCTGCTAGCCACCCAGTGGTAGCTAGCCTGCCTCCCCCCCAACCCCCCAGGCCCAGCACCCTGGCTACCACACATTTGAGTCTCCTCTCCTGCTTTGCTGCCTTCCCTTTGCACCAGCCCCGAGTCTGGTCTGGACCGACCGCGTTGGAGTGGGACTGGTGGAGTGGTCCCTGGGCCCCCTGGGCAGGGGCGTGCTGGGGTTCCTGCGCCCCTTCATCTGTCCTGGCCCAGTGCTGGGCTGTTACCAGTTCTGTGACCAAAGCCAGATGGGTCCCCTCTCCTCCTGTCCCCTGTGGCCCATATGTCTCTGGAGTGAGAGGGTAGGCTGCCCCTCACCTCGGAGCTCCCCCAAAGGCCAGTAATGGATCCCCAGCCCTCAGTCCCTACTCTGCTTTGGGATAGTGTGAGCTTCGTTTTGCACACGTGTGACTGTGTCCAGTTAGGAGCCCAATAAACCCTGTGGAATGGACGTGCTGGCTACGTGTTAATGTGCACGGGGAGGCTGGCTTTCGGGGTTGCTCTTCCCTTGGGTCCTTGCATTGCCTGCAGAATGTTCTATTCCGGCCTCTAAAGGCTCTTCCCTTCCTTCGAGCGATCGCTAGGCTTCCCCTGGGCTATCCAAGCCTCAATGGTGTTGGTCCTAAGTCTCCTGGTTTCTCAGAGCAGAAAACAGCCGCAAGGGAACACAATCCCTTTTAGCCCTCATTCCCTGAGGTTAGCGATTCTTTCACTCAAGGCATCTCCAATTAGGGAGGTTAAGCAAGGTTTACATTTGGTGTTTCTAGCCATCTGAGAAACAGACTGATTTCTGAACTCCATCCTTTTCCCTTGTCCCCAGGCTTCCCAGTCCATGGGGGTGGGGGTGGGGGTGGGGGTGGGTGAGTAGTGAAAGCAATGAGGGGGATGGGGAGCACATGCCTGCAGAAAGTAGTTCCTTTGCCCACCTCAGCTTTTCCTGGCTTGGTGGAAGGTGTAACTTCCATCTATTCTCTCCTGAGCATTTTCCACTTGGATTACAACCTGTTAACTTCTGTAATAAGCCCTTTAATCATGCGGGGGGTGGGGAGGTGCGAAATCTAAAACCATTTCAAACTTAACCGGTAGAAGATAATGAGCTCCCTTGTCTCATCACCCAAATGTAATGATTACCATCTCATAACCAGTTCCTTAATATCCTATCCAATCTGTTCACCAAATCCAACTGCCCTGTGAAAAGTGTTACAACTTGTGCCCCGATCAAAACAAGGTTCATTTATTGTGGCTGTTTATGCTGCTTCTGTGGGTTTCGTTCGTTCAGCCTTCTGGAGATTTTGAAATCGTGTAGTTCTGTAGTTTCCCTGTGAGATGTTTGCCAATAACCGTATAACCTTCTGATGTCCCTCAAGATATTTGATTGGCAATGATTAGTTCTGAAAATCTCCCTAGGACGTTGAAGAGGGTTGTAGGAGTGGGTTGTGCCCGTGGGGTGGTGGGAAACACCGCTGAGCTGGCCGCCAGGTGAAAGGGCTGAGCCTAGATCGCCAGCCAGCCAGCTGGGCAAGGAAGATGGGGTCAGAGGCCAGCCGGGCTCCCGCTCCCCGCCGTGCAGGGGGCCGCTTGAGTCAGCCCAGAGCCATCGGCCTCCAAAGTGGACCCACGGCGTGTAGCGGCAGAACGCATCATATCTAGCCTGGCTGATGTGGTTTATCAAGCACCTGTCTCTCGAGGCAGGGAGGTTCCCACCCTCCGGACCACTTAAATCTTGTGCCCTGATAAAATTCCGACTTCCCACTCCGCTCGCAAGCCGAACGCCCAAAAAAGCAAAGAGCAAGAAACCGCACTTCTGGCTAATCTGTCAGCTGAAAAGGGCGCGCAGGCGCAGAGCCCCTCCGGCGGAGGCGCTTGCGCAGGGTCCTCCAGCAGCGCTCGCCCCGCCCATCGGGCTCCCAACGCTCCACCCCTTTCTTGCGTCACCGAGACGCATGCGCTCTGGAAGGAGAGACGCGATTTAGGGGGAAGGGCAAGGGACGGGCCTTGGCCGAGGTCTCACGGAGACTGCGCGGACGGGAGCCCCACAGGAACATGGCGACTTGCGCTGAAATCCTGCGGAGCGAGTTCCCCGAAATTGATGGACAGGTCTTCGACTATGTGACGGGTGAGCGGAAAGGAGTCAGCGGGCTAGGAAGGCAGAAGTGGAGGTCGGGGTAGATTGCAAGGGAGAGAGAGCAGGACCCAGGCGTCGCCGCCGCGTCTCTCCGGCGTGACCTCTGGTCCCGAGGGCCGGTTGGGTCGGGGCCCGGCCTGGGGCCGCGCTTTAAAGACTGAAACTGTTGGCATGCCCGCCGTCTTCTTCCTCGCCCCGCCCCGCCCAGGCGTCTTGCACAGCGGCAGCGCGGACTTCGAATCAGTGGATGACCTGGTAGAAGCGGTGGGTGAACTGTTGCAGGAGGTGTCCGGGGACAGCAAGGATGACGCGGGCATCAGGGCCGTGTGTCAGCGCATGTACAACACCCTGCGCCTGTAGGTGCCGGGCCCGGGCTGCGGGGGCGGAGGGGAAGGAGCCCGGGAGCTTGTCCCTCCTCACCGAGCTCTCTGTCCTCGCCCGCCAGCGCTGAGCCCCAGAGCCCCGGGAACAGCCAGGTGTTACTGGACGCCCCCATCCAGTTGTCCAAGATAACCGAGAACTACGGTGAGAGTGAGGGAAGCTTCCTCAGCCGCCTCCCCTTCTGGGCCAGCCCCCTCCTCCCTGGAACACAGCCCCCTGAGGCGTCTCTGCAGAGGCCGGGAGGAAGGGCCCTGAGTTGGGTAGTCTTTTTCGAAGGTCACGCTGTGGCAGGAACACTAGAGCCATTGGGGCTGGAGGGACTTGGCTTTACACCCACCCCACTCACTCTCAATGTTGCAACTTACTAACCAACTTCACGGCCCGGGAGCTCCTTGTCCGCCTTGGCCTTTGTATCTTTCTTACTGGGTTTTTCCCCACGAAGTGGGCAGAGGAGGGTGACAACTAGCTGTCCTCCCCAGGTTTAGAAGGCTTTCCTATAAACGTCTTGCCTGTGCGTGGTTCTTATTGGTCACTCAGAATGTTAGTTTCCTCCCTCAGGGAGAAGGTGACTACTTTCCTTATTGCTTACAGGCTGCGACATCAAACTTCCAGGACTGCTAAAGCGAGACCAGTCCTCGGTGAGGAGGGGGGAACGGGGTGGTGGTGGTGAAACCTTCTGAATCCTCCGGGGTTTTTTCCAGGGGGATTTCTGATCACGTCTGAGTCAGTTGCTCGTCACAGATAGTTGATAGGAATTACCTTGAGTTGTTCTCTCTGGGAGCTCCTTTCTGAGCCCTTACCCTAGGGTGGCATGGTTGTGTTTGGACCCGTAGACTGTGAATGCCAAGAAGCTGGAGAAGGCTGAGGCTCGGCTGAAGGCCAAGCAGGAGAAGCGCTCAGAGAAGGACACGCTAAGGACCAGCAACCCTCTGTGAGTTCCGGGCGAGAGGCTTTAAGCAGAGGTGCCCGACGTCCCTGCCGGGAGGCTGGGGTGCTAAAAGTTATCCGCTTCTTCTTGAAGGGTCTTAGAGGAGGCCTCAGCCAGCCAGGCAGGCAGCAGGAAAGAGAGCCGGTTGGAGTCATCGGGCAAGAACAAGTCCTATGACGTGCGCATCGAGAACTTCGATGTGTCTTTTGGAGATAGGTGAGGGCGTGGCCGTGAGGTGGCATTCTTTTTCCAGTAAAGGAGGATGCCTGCTGAGGGGACCACGGGACAGGCCCTGGACCACGCTCTGGTCTGTTTGTCACCCTGGCCACGCGCCCGCTACAGCACCCACTGTCTCCTGTCCACCCCTCCCACAGGGTGCTGCTGACTGGTGCCGATGTGAATCTGGCGTGGGGTCGACGCTATGGGCTGGTGGGGCGGAATGGCCTAGGAAAGACGACGCTGCTCAAGATGCTGGCCACACGGAGCCTGCGGGTCCCGGCCCACATTTCCCTGCTGCACGTGGAGCAGGAGGTGGCAGGCGACGACACCCCTGCCCTGCAGAGCGTGCTGGAGAGTGACACGGTGCGAGAGGACCTCCTGCACCGTGAGCGGGAGCTCAGTGCTCAGATTGCCTCTGGCAGGTGAGGAGCCCATCTGATTCTCATGCCAGTGTGGAGTAAGTAGTAGATCTTGGAGCAGAGCCCAGTGGGACTCTAAGGTCCCTGTCCCTCTCATGGTGTCCTCTGTCCTCAATACCTGGCCCAGCAACAAGCCAGCCAGAGAGCGTAGTGTGTGGGCCAACCTCCCAAGGCTCCCTCCAGCTGATTGACTGTTCTCCCCCCACCCCGGCTCCCACTCCAGGGCGGAAGGCTCAGAAGCTGCACAGCTGGTGGAAATCTATGCCAAATTAGAGGAGATTGAGGCTGACAAGGCACCTGCCAGGTACTGGCATCCTCTCCCTCCTCCCATCCCACCCTGCAAATTGCCCCCCTCCCTTAGGGCGCCTGTTCCAACTACCTACTTGAATTTCTTCCCTCCCAGGGCATCTGTCATTCTTGCTGGGCTCGGCTTCACCCCTAAAATGCAGCGGCAGCCCACCCGGTAAGTGGTCCTTGCCAGTCTTATCTCAGAACACCCCTGGCTCTGCCTGTCTGCCCTGGCAAGCCCATACCTCATGTGGCCATTTTTCTCTAGGGAGTTCTCAGGTGGCTGGAGGATGCGGCTAGCCCTGGCCCGGGCCCTGTTTGCAAGGTGAGCCTGCTGGACCTCTATCTGGAGCCCTGTGGAGGCAGGGCTTGGGGAGGCTGGGAGGTGGCAATTGGTCCCTGGCCCAAAGCCTCACACCGTGTGCTTCTTTTTCACAGGCCAGACCTTCTGCTGTTAGATGGTGAGTTTGAAGTGGGCACCCTCACTTTGGGATGGGCGAGTGGTAGCATCTAAGCACTTGCCCTCTGGCTCTCTAATCACAAATGTGTGCTCCCCACGCCCGCCCCCCCTCCCCCCCATCCTTTCCAGAACCCACCAACATGCTGGATGTGAGGGCTATCCTGTGGCTGGAAAATTACCTGCAGGTGAGTGCCTGTGGGCAGGCGAGGGGCGGGACTAGGAAACACCTGCCACCAAGGCCCTGGGGGGCTGTGAACTGACTGCCCTCCCAAACTGGGCCTGCCGTCCTGTGACCCCTCAGACATGGCCCTCCACAATCCTAGTCGTCTCCCACGACCGCAACTTCCTGAATGCCATCGCCACAGACATCATCCATCTGCACAGCCAGCGCCTGGATGGGTACCGGGGAGACTTCGAGGCCTTTATCAAGTGCAAGCAGGAGCGGCTGCTCAACCAGCAGCGGGAATATGAGGCCCAGCAGCAGTACCGCCAGCACATTCAGGTGTGGGGCGGGCGGGCGGGCAGGCTGGGGTTCCTCTCCCATGACAGTCACTTGAGGACGGTGAGTACCCCCATTAGCCCCCATTCTCTTCTACCTATAGGTTTTCATCGACCGGTTTCGCTACAATGCCAACAGGGCCTCCCAAGTGCAGAGTAAGCTGAAGATGCTGGAGAAGCTGTGAGTATCACGTGCCACCTGCTGCCCCTAAGCCTGCTCTGCCGGCCACCCCTGCTCTTCCCATTCTAGGTTTCTCCCTTGCCAGAAGCAACGTTGGCACCTTTTCTTGCAGCAAAGCAGACAGTTCTTGGGGCTAATCTTTACCCCAATCCTGACCTAGACAGGCACTAGCCTAATGCTCTCTCCAGTGGTTGTGCCTCTGCTGGGCGTTTTAATATAAATGTGTACTCTGTGGCCTTGTGTCTGGCTTCTTTATGTTTAGCAGAATGCATTCTTTTCCAGAAGGCGGGATGTTAAGAATTTTTTTTTTCCGTATTAAGCTCTTTACATTTCAAACCATCCGATCTGCGTTTTACAGGGCTCCTCCCTCCATGTTCTCCCCCACCCCCCACCTCTGGCTTCTCTTCTGCCTCTTGGGGACTTGCACCTCCTCTCACTCAAGTCGGTCCCTGCCAGCCTTGTAGTCTTTGCTTCATCTCCCAGCCTGGCCCTCCCGTCCTGGGAACCTCCCAGGTCTGATCCCTTTGGCTGGCAAGTCCCTGTCTTCCTTTGGGTCCTTACAGCGAGTCTCTTACAGTGTTGACCCTTTCATGGTTGTCCGGTTTCACTCAGCTTCATGTTCTCCAGGTCCACCCCCACGAGCAGCTGCGTCACGCTTTCACGGGTGGGGCTAGGAACGCATAGTCCCCATGGTGTGGACACACCAGAGTTCCGTAGCCCTCCCCCCACTGACGGCCCTGTGGGGTCGCTCCAGTCCTTGCTGTTGAGAGCAGCAGCGCAGTGGGCCTGGGAGTGCGCATGTCTGTCTGCATCATGGCTCTCCCTTACTTCAGCACGGATACCCAGCAGAGGGACTGCTGGATCATGTGGAATCTCCAGTCCCCGCTGTCTGGGATAGCGCCATATATCGCTTTCCCCCACGGTTAGATGTTGCACAATGTTTTCCGGTCTCTGTGTCGTTCCTTTCTGTAACTGAGTAATGTTCTGGAGGACGGCTGTCGCGTTTTGCCTGCCAGTTGGTGGGCACTTGGGTGTTGCTACTTTGGCTGCTGTGAGGATGGGTGCCATGAACATCCAGGCGGTTTTTTGTATGGACTTAACATTTTCATTTCTTTTGGGTATGTATACGTAGGAGTGGAGTTCTTGGGTCTTAGGAGAGAAAGATGAGGCTATGTGTCCTTGTAAAGGATGACAGCCTTAGGAACGCTATACATTTGTGGGGGCGCCAAGCCTCTCTCCAGAGCCGCTACAACATCTTGTATTCCCACCAGAAGTGTGTACGGTGTCCAGCTTCGCTGCACCCTCACTCCCGCTCCCGCTCTCTGCCTGGCCTTGTAGTCTTAGCCGTCTTGGAAGGTAAAGAGGTGTCTCCTTGTGGTTTTGATTTATATTTAATGGCGTTTTGCCCTGGAGTTTCCTCGTGAACCAGCCTTTCTGAAGGTGCCGGTGGGGAGCTTAACAACGAGAAAGCTCACAACGCTTGTGACAGAAGCATGTGAGGTGCTCACTGGGGCGAGCGGAGGCTCAAAGGCGCAATCGTATTCTTCAGCCTATAACCACCTAGAGGAGTGCCCTCCAAAAGGAGGTCAGGATGACTGTGTAGCGAGTGCGCAACACTGCCTGGTATCACTGAACTGCTGAGCGGTGTGATGTCTGGATCAGGTCCTGATAAAATGGTTTTGGGGGGGTGGGGGATGTCGCCTGACAGCCAGGATGATAAGGCTTTTTCATTGAGCGTACAATTCTCACTCACTGACGTGGTTGGGTTCCAAATACCAGATGATTACAAAAAATGAGCATGGTAAGAAAATGGAGGATGACCACATTATCTCACAAAATGGAGGAGGAGGAGGAGTGCTTCGGTACATAATCCCCCGAATCACACCACTGCCTAGCTGCCCAAGCACCGAGAATCCTGCAGACACATGACCTTAGCCATGCAGCCTAGCTCATGAATGCCAGGCATGAATGCACAAAAATAGATAGGAGAGCTTTCATTCTTGTAAACACTCAATGGATAGCAGGAGAGTTGGTAAGAGGGTCACTGTTGCTTGTGCATTAGGTTAAGGTTATCGTTTTAAAGTCTCGAATTTTGCCCACTCCATCTCTCCCCAGACCAGAGCTGAAGCCCGTGGACAAGGAATCTGAGGTGGTGATGAAGTGAGTACCAGTCCTCGCTCCAGGGGGCTGCAGTGGGACACCTGCCCTCTGGTCTTCCCCATGCTCACCCCTGCCTGCTGTAGGTTCCCTGATGGATTTGAGAAGTTCTCGCCACCTATTCTGCAGCTTGATGAAGTGGATTTCTACTACGATCCCAAGCACGTCATCTTCAGGCGTCTCTCCGTCTCTGCGGATCTGGAGTCCCGAATCTGCGTGGTAGGGTTGTTGTTCCCCTTTCCCTCTTCCAGGTGCCGTGCTCCTGCCACGCCAGGTGGTGGGACAGGCCCCAGATCTAGGGCCACAAAGAAGCAGTCCACGGGAGCAGGCAGCCTGGGCCAAGGACTTTGCCCCCCACCCGCTGAGAGAGCTGGCATGTGATGGTTTAGTAACACTTAGCGCAGGATTTTATCTTACTGCCCTCAACTCTTGAGTTTTTTCAAGCCTCGTGACAAGGGTCCCTGGTGGCATAGTGATTACGTGTCAGGCTGTGATCAAAAGGTCAGCACTTCAAAACCACCAGCTACTCTGCGGGAGAAAAATGGGGCTTTCTACTCCCACTAACAGTTACAGCCTCAGAAACCCAGGGGGGCAGTTCTGCCCTATCCTGTGGGGTCGCTATGAGTTGGCATCCACTCGGTGGCAGTGAGTTTGATTTTTGTTTTCCATGATGGGAGACGGGCTGTGGGGTCAGACTTGAGATGCTGACCCTGGCTGGTCTGGTGGTCTAGCGCTGTGGTAGCTAGTGCTCCCACCGGGGGAGGCTGTACCGGACAGAAAGGTGCTTTCTCAGGTTTCAGCGGCCTGATGTCCAAATCCAGGACCCCGGCTCTGGGGGAGGCTTTCTCTCTGCGTCTGCTCCGGGAAGGACCTCCGGGGAGACTCATCCTCCCATCCCTGCTCGCTCACTGACTCATCACTTCTTCCGTATCACGAGATGGACTGCCGCTCCCCCTGCGTGACTGCTGGCTCATTAGCGCAGCAAAGCTGTTCTCACAGGCATAGGTTAGCCCTTACAGCACGTTTTGATGGAGTACCGGCTGTAACTAAGCCGTCTCCTCACCTTCAACATGGAGACCATGTCTATAGTTGTTAAGATCAGTAAATCTCCAACCCTTAGTAGGCTTTCGATGATTGGTTTCCCTTTTATCACTACTCCCTCCTTCATTAGTCTGGAGCTTTGAAGAATTCCCTCCTTCCCGTTTGTGCCCCAGGTGCACACAGCTCTTCCTTCAGGGGCTCTGCTTCTTCTCACAGGTTGGGGAGAATGGGGCCGGGAAGTCCACCATGCTGAAGCTGCTTATGGGGGACCTGACACCCGTTCAGGGCATCCGACATGCTCACAGGTAAGGCGCATGTAGCACACCCCAATTCCACCCCAACACACACACATATGCACGTGCCCACTCATTCTGGCTAGATGCCTTGATG
>NW_022111307.1:8223010-8248488 GCF_000313985.2 Echinops telfairi | reverse complement strand
GCCCCCGTCTGCCTGCAGGAACCTGAAGATCGGGTACTTCAGCCAGCACCACGTGGAGCAGCTGGACCTGAATGTCAGCGCCGTGGAACTGCTGGCCCGGAAGTTCCCTGGTGTGTCTGGGCTCTGAGTGCAGGGGAGAGGCCTGTCTGGGGTGGGTGCTGCAGCGCTGCCTGAGTCTAGGTTGAGGACTTGGACCGGAAACCACGTGACAGGCGGGGTCTCTTGCAGGGCGGCCGGAGGAAGAATACCGTCACCAGCTCGGGCGGTACGGCATCTCGGGAGAGCTGGCCATGCGTCCTGTTGCTAGCTTGTCTGGGGGCCAGAAGAGCCGGGTGGCCTTTGCACAGATGACCATGCCCTGGTGAGGCCGCCCACTTGCCCCTCTTGCCCAAGAGAAAAATCATCCCCTGCCCTTCAGCTCAAAAAGGGTTGTTCACCCTCCCCTCTGGATTCTGCCTTCCAGCCCCAATTTCTACATTCTGGACGAACCCACAAACCACCTGGACATGGAGACCATCGAGGCGTTGGGCTGTGCACTCAACAATTTCCGGGTGAGTGTGCCTTCGTGCAGGCCACCCCCGGGCTGGGCGCCCCCTCTCGCCACCCCCATCGCCGCCACAGCCTCCTGTCTTTCAGGGCGGCGTGATTCTGGTCTCCCACGACGAGCGCTTCATCCGGCTGGTGTGCCGCGAGCTGTGGGTGTGCGAAGGAGGTGGAGTCACCCGCGTGGACGGCGGCTTTGACCAGTACCGAGCCCTTCTCCAGGAACAGTTCCGCCGGGAGGGCTTCCTCTAGGCCCCCAGCTGGAGGACTGCTTAGGACCTGCACTCCAGGCCACGAGGACCCCCCAGCTTGGGGAGGACAGCCTTATTCCCAAACCTCCTTTAGACTGGATCATGCTCTGCACCGCTCTGGGAGCCCCACCGAGGGCCGATGAGGACTGGTCTCCCAGGAAGGGCTGGGGGGGGGGGTCCTCGGGGGTCACAGGTTCCAGACTGGGCCTGAGTGGCGCTGTGCACATTAAATCCCCCCCATGCGTCCTCCTGGCCTCTCCCATGCTGCACCCCAGGGCGGCCGCACTCGCAGACATGCGGAGGTGTTTTCCTAAGTGGGCCTCTCACAGCATACCGCTGCAGTGCCAGCCTGGCCCCTGGCTGTGGTGGCGTCCAGATGCCTGTGCACCCCTGGGGTGGACCGAGCTGGGTGGGGGTGCAGTGTGCTCCCCCCGCCCGGCCCCGCCTCGCCTCAGGGAAGAGGTCTTGGCCCCACTGCCTGGGAAGCACAGCTAGTCTGCAGGCTGCCCTCGGTGGGATGGCTCCAGCCGGTTCCAGGTTTCAGTGGCCTCTGCCCAGCCCCCGCTGCCTCTCAGCCGAATGTCTGCTCTCCTCTGGTGGCCTCGAAGATGATCCTGGGATGCGGGGAAATCTGAACACTTTGCTTTCCAGTTGAGCACTGTCAGAGGAAGAGCAGGTGTTTAATGGAGAGAATGATTTATAAATACCGTTTCTGGAGGGCTCAGCAGCTGTATGTGATTATTATGCAGAAGACACCAAGTCACCGCTTGGCTGCCACGTCATGACAACAGAGAAACCGAATGCTGCCTCCGCAGGGGTTTGGGGTGGTGGGCTGTGTCACAGCTCTCCTGGGCCCTGCCGATGCCCGGGGTTGGGGGGTGGTGCCGGGGAGAGTCTTGCTGGGGGTGGAGAGCCCTCTGCTGGGATGCCCATTTACCTGCAACCTCAGCCTTTCTCAGATCCGCACGGGATGTTTGTGACGGTTTGCCAGCCTGTAGCCCCTTCTTTGCCAGCCTGTAAGCCACTGGGGAAGTTTCCAATGCCATCTGGAAGCTGAATGGGCCGCTTTCCTCAGGCGGGCATGGGAGCTGAGTCTAAGATACAACAGCCCAGTGACTAATAGAAGTGATGGCCAGTGTGAGCCAGCACCACTGTCCTGGTTTCCTCCGCCCTGTAAAGTCCTGAAAAGGCATAGAGGCACTTGATCGGGAGGCCTGTGTGGCCGGTCCACTCCTGGAAGACCACCGGGAGGAGAAGGGCCGTCTGCTGCGTGTTTCTGGAGGATAGATGAGCTTGGGCTCAAGAAGGGGAAACAGCGTGGGCTCCCCGTCGGTCACTGGCTACGTGTGGGGCCTTGGGTAGGAGCCAGCAACACATGGCTTCCGGCTGCCTTCCAATTTGGTGATTCCCCATACAATGTGGAGAGCCTGTGCAGGTGACTGGGAGCCAAGGCTGCAGCAGCCGGAGACCCCATGGTGGGAGTGTCGGTGAGCTCGTGGAGCTGAGCATTGAGGGGGACTTAGTGGCAGAAGGTGGTTGCCTTAAGGGATGGACAAACGGCAGCTCGACCAGTTCCCACCCAGAGGGCAGCAGCTCTGGATGCCTACAGACTGCCCGTCCCAGCAGTCACCACTCCATGCTTCATGCTGGGAGAGCCTGCTAACCCCCCCCACCAAGGCGTGCCCTCCCCCACCAGCCATGGAGGCTGCTGGCCTGGAGCTGCCTGCGGTCTTCAACCCTTTAAACAGCTGTGTGTTTCTGAAGTCTAGCCTCCTTGCTTCTGTCTGGCTCAGTGGGAGGCAAGGTGCGGGGCTGTCAGAAGGTCCGTGGGTCTTGGCACTTCGGTATGTCAGAAATGACTTCACTGTGGTAGACTCCTTGGGTGCAGACAACATTTTGTAACATTCATTTTCAGGCAAATCTAGCTAGCCTGGAGTGGGAGAGAAAGGATTGATTACTCTCCCCAGGCCTGGCGTTTTGGAATATAGAAAGAACATCCTGCACAAAAGGCACCCTTCAGAGACCTGTGCAGCCTGAGTCCAGTCTACACACGGAATCCAACCAAACAAGGCCACTGCCATGGCTCTGCATCAGATGGGCAGACCCCGCTGCCCACCAGCCTGTGGGCAGGCAAGCCCAGAGGCCAGGCATAGGGGCCCAGACTCCGGCTGGCGGGCCCATGGGTGTCCCTGAGCTGGGAGTGATGGGCTTCCCACAGCCCCACGCCCTCCATTGCATGTTGTGTTGCTTCCCTCAGAAGGTGTCCGCTGCGTGCCAATTAGATTGTAGTCCCCACTTGGCCTTGGCGTCCTTGCAGGTCCAGCCCTGGCGACTGTAGTACCACCCGTCTAGCCTTTGTAAATTCCACCACTTAAAAAGAATCAGGAATTGCACCCAGGGATTTGAACAAATGTCTCTCAGAGGAGCGTGTGATAAAGTCCCTGGCACAGTAGCTGACCTACACTGGTGTTCAGTGGATGGGTGTGCATGAAATGATCCAACAAGAATGGGGTGGTGGGAACGTCTCCGGAAACTGCTGGAGAGTACATCTTGAATCATAGTGACCCTTTAGGGGTTTTTTTGGGTTTTTTTCCCTAATCATTTTATTAGGGGCTCATACAACTCTTACCCCAATCCATACACACATCAATTGTGTAAAGCACATTTGTACATTCATTGCCCTCATCATTCTCAAAACATTTCCTCTCCACTTAAGCCCCTGGCATGAGGTCCTCATTTTTCCCCTCCCTCCCCGCTCGCCCCTCCCTCATGAGCCCTTGATAATTTATAAATTATTTTGTCATATCTTGCCCTGTCCGACGTCTCCCTTCACTGACTTTTCGGTTGTCCGTCCCCCAGGAAGGAGGTCACATATAGTTCCTTGCATAGTGACCCTTTGGGAGGGAGAACTCCCCCTGCAGGTTGCTGAGGCACCAGATCTTTTCAGAGAAGAAAGCCTCGTCTTTCTCCTGTGGAGCAGCTGGTGGATTTGAACTGCTGACTTGTCAAGCACTGGAAGTTGGCCTCTCCTGGTAAACTGCCCGTACCCAAAAAGCAGTTGATCGTGCCCGCTTCTTTGGGTGTAACTGCAAGGATGCGGTGTGTAAGCAGATTTTTTTTGTAAATTGTAAAGTGATATGTATTCAAAGGGAGTTAGTTCAAGGGAAGAGGGATGGGGCAGCAGCCGGCACTTCCTCTGGAGCAGGGCAGATATGCACACACAAACACGCACATGCGCACACACGAATGCCCAAGGCTGTCATCAGATGGCTGAACCCCGGGCCACCCACAGAACCTCCACATCTGCGGCGCCAGACAGCAGAAAGCAAGAATGTAGAAACCCAGCAGGAGACAGCCCCGCCCCAGCTGAGCTGACAGGGTGCGCAGAAATCACTGTGCAACTTAAACCCACTCTAATAATACGCATAGGTCGTGCCCTGTTGGTAATTCTAGGTTTCTGTTTCCTTTATGTTAAATAAATGGTGGTTTGAACGTGATTGCTGCTTTATTGTGTGGAGATAGACCTGTGAAACCCTAAATTAGAACAAATATTTGTTAGCCTGTGTTATAGAGCCAGCAGCCAGGTTTCTGGGTCCTCCGCCGCCGCCGCCACCGCCTTCTATTTCTTCCGGTCAGCTGCCTTCAACTCTACTCCACACCCATCCATCCAATGGATGCCATTCTCATTCAGTGGCTGCGGGCATGCCCAAGTCCTTGTGGCCTTCCGTCCGTTTGTTGTCCAATGCCCACTCGGGCTCTCTCCAACGGGGGAGTTTCCCCACGGGATGTCCTCAGCTGCGATCGCTTCAGGAGCAGCTGGCCACTGTGGGGCCGCTGGTGGGTTCAAACCACCAACAATCCAGTGAAGAGCCGAGTGCTTAACTGTTGTATTACCAAGGCTCCCCTGAGTCAATGCTGACCCACAGCCTCCCAGGGTGGGATGCCAAGACTAGAACTGTTTACAGAAGTTGAAAGTCCAGTCTTTCTCCTCCCGACCTGCTAGTGGTTTCAAACTGCCGACCGTGCGGATGGCAGCCCAACGCATGATCACCATGCTATCCCACCAGGGGTCCCCACGGAAAGTGACCGTGAATCTGATTTGATTTTGTTGTTCGACTTAAATTAGGACATCAGCTCTGGAGTCTGCATGGGAGTCTATATCCCATGTATCTAATAGTGTGGGAGCCACTCTGTGCTTAGTTCCCTGACCTCTGAAATGGTCGTTGGTGATCTTCACACCACGGGAGTGAGGTGAACAGCAGATAGAACAGGCAGGACTCTCAGCATGGTCTCTGGTGGTCCCAGCATGTTAGCCAGGATGACGGTGATGATGAGGATTTGTTGTAACACTCGCTGCCTTCTTGGTTTTGTCATGAGATACTGTTTATGACGCCCTGTGGCTGAGAACCACTGCGTGCAGTTCTGGGGCTCCCCTCTCCCCCAAAAGGCCTCCTTGGGCCCGGGAAGTCCTGCTTTTCCTTCCTGAGTCTCCTTCCCACTGCAAAGACGTTTTCTGAGTCTTGTTCAGCCCCCACCCCGCTCTGTCCCTCTAGATCTTTCTGCATGTTCTTCGCCCCATCTGTTCCATCACATGATATTGTGGTAGTGACTGCATCAGCGGAGGAGTCCGGTTTGTGTTCACTACAGACCTCCAGGCAGTTCTTCGAAACCCTCTCACCAGAGACGACGCAGCCAGTAAGAATCAACAAACTGTGACTGAGATCTAGAAATCACGCAGGAGATTGTAAATTGTGGTTGAGTGGAGGGTGGGGATCAAGGTTGGGGACGTTGAAGAACCACTTCTTTAGCTTGTGACTTGGCTTCTTGAATGGATTTTCTCATCAGGAAACAAAGTGTTAACCAGCAACGATGGATTTTTGGGGACACTTATCAGCTACATTGCTAATGGCAAATGACTAAAAGTGTTAACCAGCAACGATGGATTTTTGGGGACACTTATCAGCTACATTGCTAATGGCAAATGACTAAACTGTTCTCTCTACACATCACTGCCATCCAGGCAGTTCCAAAACCTGGTGACCCTGGAGAACAGAGTGGAACTTCCCTCGGGGGTTTGAGACTAACTCTTTTTTTTTGTTTTTCTTTTTTCTTTTTTTTTTGCAGTGAGTGAGTGAGTGAGACAGTGAGAGAGTGAGAGTGAGTGAGTGAGACAGTGAGTGAGAGTAAGTCAGTGATTGAGTGAGACAGTGAGTGAGTGAGACAGTGAGTCAGTGAGAGTGAGACAGTGAGTCAGTGAGAGAGTGAGAGTCGAGACTAACTCTTTACGGAGAAAGACTGTCTCTGCTTTCTGCCGTGAAGCAGCTGGTTGTGGAATACAGAAAGGTTTCTCCCCAGGTCAGCGGTTCTCAACCTTCCTAATGCCTCCACCCTTTCGTACAGTTCCTCATGTGGTGGTGACCCCCCCCCCCCAACCATAACATTATTTTCATTGCTACTTCATTACTGTAATTTTGCTACTGTTAGGAATCAGGCGATCCCTAGGAAAACGTCGTTCCACCCCCCAAAGAGGTGGTGACCCACAGGTGGAGAACTGCAGCAATGGTCGTGTGCAGCAGATGTCCCTAATTCAGCTCATCTTGATCTTTTGACTGTTACTTTGATGAACATTGATTGTGGGTCCAAACAAGATGAAATCTTGGACAACTTCAACCATTTCCCCGTTTATAACGATGTTACCTATTGGTCCAGTTGTGAGGATTTAGTCTTCTTTACGTGGAGTTGGTATCGCCACTGAAGCTGCTGCCCTTGATCTTCATCAGCAAGCGTTTCAAGTCCTCCTCACTTTCAGCAAGCAAGGCTGTGGCCTGCGTATTGCAGGTTCTTCATAAGCCTTCCTCCAATCCGGATGCCACACTCTGCTTCAGATAAGCCAGCTGCTCTGATGATTTGCTCAGCATCCAGATTGAATAAGCCCGATGAGAGGATACAACCCAGTGGCACCCCTTTCCTGTTTTTAAATCCTGCAGTAGGCCTGTGTCAGTCTGGGTAGACTAGAGAAACAAATCCATGGACACACATATGTATGTAAGGGAGAGGTTTGTATACAAGAGGAATTGAACATTGAGAAAACCTCCCAACCCAGTCCAGTCTAAGGCCATAAGTCTGATATTAGCCCATATGTCCGATACCAATCTATAAAGTCCTCTTCAGACTCACGAAACACATGCAAGGAAGCCAAATGAGGATGATCACAGGACAGTGGGCGCAAAGTCTTTGGATCCAGTGGCGCTGTAAGCATCTCAGCGCTGGCAGGGGTCTCTCTGTGGCTTCTCCAACTTCAGAAGTCTGGTTGCGTCCATGTGGCTTGTCATCTGCAGTATCCCCTAGGGAGCAGCAGAGAGATAGAGGTGACTTCTGCCTCCAAGGAGGAAGTACCAGATTTTCCAGAATTCTCAGAAGGCCATACCCACTCAGAAGCCTCATTGGCTATCTCCAGATTGACAGCCTAGACTCCACCCCTACACTCTTAATCCTTAAATTGACACCAGATTAGGTGACTACCACAGGCCTGTGTTCTCTTCACACGGCTGCCTCTTGATCCATGGATAAGTGCCACGTGAGCACAGCAAAATGTTCTGGAATTCCCATTCCACAATTGTTATGATCCACACAGTTGCATGCCTTGGCACAGTCAATAAAACACAAGTAAGCATCTTTCTGGTAATCTCTGCTTTCAGCCAAGTTCATCTGGAATCAGCAATGACACCCCTCTTCCACATTCTCTTCTGAATTTTGCTTGAACCCCGGGAAGCTCCCTGTCAAGGTACTGCTGAAATTGTTGTGGATGGTTTTCAGCTACATTTTATTTGCTTGTAATATCAATGATACTGTTCTAGAATTTGAGCATCTGTTGGGTCATCCTTCCTTGGAATGGGCACAAACATGGATCTCTTTCAGTCAGTTGGCCAATTAGCTCTCTCCCAATTTCTTGTCGTTGACGAGTGAGTGCTTCCAGTGCTTCATCAGCTCGTTGAAGCATTTTAATTGATGCTTCATCAATTCCTGGAACTTTGTTTTTGGAAATAGCAGCTGAAAACCTTATGCATAGCTTCAACACAGTGTCAGAATAAGCTCAAGTACATTAAAGAGATGGAAAAGGAGTAATTGAATCAGACTGTGTATGAGTTGCTGACTGTAAGACTAATCTGCTCTGTCTTCACCTAATTCCCAATTAAAAGTTTTAAAAGAAAAGATTAGTCCAGTTTCTAATCAATGAAGAAGGAAAGCAACGTTGCCAGTTTCAAGTTAGCCTCTTCACTGAAGAATTAAATCACAGGTCCTCTTGCTTCCCATGCCTCTGTGCTTCCTCCTGCCTCACAGACCTGGTCCCCATTTGCCTAGAAAGTGGAATCAGCTGTGTATCAGCTGGCCATGTCTAGGGGAGGGAGGGGGAAATAAAGAGGAGCTGATCCCAAGGGCTCAAGTAGAAAGAAAATGTTTTGAAAATGATGATGGCAACATAAGTACAAATGTGCTCGACACTGGAGGATGTACGGATTGTGATAAGAGCTGTAAGAGCCCCCAAGTAAATGATTTAATAAATAAATAAGATGGAAGGAATGCAGAGTCATGACAGAGACGTGACCCACCACCTTACTTCAGGAGTTTGCATGTGAGCAAGAACCGATGGTACTGGAGGAAGAGGTCCAAGCTTCATTGAAGGTGCGGGAGGCAAACAAGGCAGGGGCCATGGACAGAGTACCAACTGAAGTGTTTCACCAGACAGATGGACGAACCCTGGACACGCTCACTTGTCTGTGGCAAGAAATTTGGAAGACAACTCTCTGGTCAATTGGCTGGAAGAGACCTATATCTGTGCCCATTCCAAAGAAAGGTGATCCAACAGAAGGTGCATGCTATCACACAATGTAACTACTATCGCGTCCAAGGAGAGTTTTGCCAAAGATAATTTAAAAACCGTTGTGGCAGTACATCAACAAGAAACTGCCAGAAACCCACGCTGGATTCAGAGGAGGACGTGGAAAGAGGGAGACCATTGCTGACATGTGGATCTTGACAAAAGAATACCAGAAGGTTGTTGACTTGGGTTTTCTTGACTATGCTAAGGCATTTGATTGTGTTTTATAACAAACTGTGGATAAGATAACATTGTGAAGAATGGAATTCCAGGACCCTGAATTGTACTCGTGGGGAACCTGTACACAGACCAAGAGGCAGTCGTTGAAACAGAACAATGGCATACTGTGTCGTTTAAAGTAAAAAAAAAAAAAAAATGCATTGTGTGTCAGGGTATCGTTTCACCGTACTTACTCAATCTTTATATTCTGAGCAATATAATCTGGGAAGCTGAACAATGTGGAGGGGAATATGACTTCGGATTGGAGGGAGACTCATCCACCACCTGCGATATGAAGATGGTATATCCTTGCTTTCCGAATGCAGAGAGGACCCGAAGCCCTCATCCATGAGCACCCAGGACGGCAGTCTTCAAAATGGACCACTCCTTAACACGAAGAAAACAGAAATCTTCAGAAGGAGGCCAATAAGCAACACCATGATAACTAGAGACGATCTTGAACTTGTCGGGGATTTCATTGTGCTTGGATCCACAATCAACACCCTTGAAAACAGCAGTAAAGCAATCAAAGAATACATTGCATTGGGCCAACCTGCTGAAAAAGACCTCTCTATCTTGTTAGAAAACGAAAGTGTTACTTTGAGAACTAAGGTGTGCTTTGAGCTAAGCCATGAGGTTTTTAATCACCGCACATGCCAGTGAGTGCTGGAGGATGAATCGGGGGCCAGGGAAGAATGGATGCTTCTGGTTGGTCAGAGGAAACCAGCCTCCAGCAACCCAAGGGCCGGAAGGCGCAAATGTACGGCGATGATGTATAAAGATTATGATGAAGTCATAGAGGATGAGAAAGAAGAGAGTAAAATAAAGGAGTCAGACATGTGTTATGGTAGCACGCTCACCTCAGCTCCTCCTGATGGACCACGTGGAACTGAGAGAGGTGAGAGTGAGCCTTTACTGTCTTGGGACATTTACAGGTAGCCTTAAGACATGCATATTCTCTAATGACATGCGTCACAAGGTGGGTGGTATCTATATTAAAGGTCCCTGAGCTCACAGGTGAGGAAAACCTGATACCTGCATTGGGGGAAGGTACAGGGGAGGTTGGATGTCATGGTGTGAAGAGAGAGCAAAAGGACAATGTCTGGTTCTATAGGGAGATATAATCCACCAATCAACCATGTGCTCACTTTAAGGCAGCATAGCTGTTGAAGGGGAGAATCTGTGGGAATATTTAAAGCAGGATCATGTACTTGTGTGGGATATAAAAAGGCCGTTCCCCAGCTTGTCTCTCCGAAATATATGTCAGACCTAGGACACTGCTTGCAACGAATGGTAAATGATTGTCAAGCTATCTTCTCCCAGAAGGCATTCAGTCACCCAGAGCAAGCAGACACCATTGCTTATCCTGCCAAGGTGGGGCTCACTCCCTGCTGTTAAGGACAGAGTAAGTCAAGCCACCAGCTCGACAATCAAGGCTAGGCTGCCATCCTGAATCTAGGATCCACCCATCTTGTCACATGTGTACCCCTCCTCCCTCCTCTTCCTATTGCGTGTACTGTCCCCCTCCCATGTTGTATTTCCTATGGTACAACCCCTTCCTGTGACGTATGTGGTTACTTGTAATCTGGGGGGCTTGGACGCCAGATTAGGTAAACCATGGTTAGAAATAAATCTCGTCATCCATCCCCACGTGGACCACCAAGCGGGGCTGAGGTGAACATGCTACCATGAAATGAGTGGCTCGCCTATTTCATGCTCTCCTTTTCTTTCTCTATGACTTTGCTGTAATCTTTATATATTATAGCCGCACAATTGTGCCTACAGGCCATGATATTTGTTAGGGGCTGGTTTCCCCTGACATACTTGGACTTTACCTCTAACTTACCAAAGTGGAGGCTTTCCAACCATGGAATACCAGCTTTCCAGATGCCCTCTGCTGTAGGTTAGGGTATATAGTCCTCGCCATGTGTCCCTCAGTGTTAGTTTCCCACATTGATTATGGTATGGATGAAGAATATTGAATATATTACGGGCTGTCTTGGAAGTGTAGCTAGAATGCTTTTTAGCAGAGAGGGTGGCAAGGTTTTGTCTCACGTGCTTTGGACATGTTCTCAGGAGAGATCGGTCCCCGGACAAGGACGTCGTGCTTGGTAGAGCAGAGGGGTAGAGGGGCAGAGGAAGGCCCTCAAGGAGATGGATTGGCACAGTGGCTGCAGCAGTGGGCTCAATCACAGGGATGGCGCAGAACCAGGGGGAGCTTCCTGCTGTTGTTCGAACTTGAGGCCCCCAGCCACAAGAGTATGGGCCTGGATTTCCTTGAGAAACTGTCGGTAGAACTGGGAATGACAAAGACAATTCTGCCGAGGGCTCCGAAGGAAGTGAGGAGAGCTATAAAGTCTCTGTTGTCATCAAAAATACACATGGTGCCCGCAAGAGACTGTTGCTAAAACTATAAACGTTAAATGTGCTTCTGAGAAGGTTTTAAAAGAAAACGATGCGCCTGCGATTAGACAATGGCAATGCTTTTCATGCAGTGGCAAAGAAATGTTCAAATATTGGGTGGAAATTAGAACTTGTACGTGATGGACTTGTATATTGGCTGAGGTGAGTTCTAAACAAGAGCTTAAAGGGGTCATGGGCCCCTCCTTGCTGCGTATAGTAAAAGAAGAGGGGAATGAGATGGATTTACAAATGAACCATGCAAAATGGAAATAGAACTTAAAGATCTAGAACATTCTATTGTATAAACTAAGCCACACTTCCAGAATTTTCACCACGGATGTGACGAGCCAATCTTTTGTTAAAGAGGTTTCGCAAGTCCCTGATGGATGGAACCAACTTGGACAGCTGAGACCCAGCAGCTCAGCCTGAACGACTTAGGTCGTACGATGTGTGCATAATACGCCAATAATACATTGTTAAAAAAATAAAACCACAAACTCCGAAAAGAAAAGCAAAAACAGTGCCTCGTGGAATTCAACAGTCAGAAAACCAGCCGAGGCGCGACATCTGCTGTCCTCCCAAAAGGAATCGGCCACCCCTGTTGGAAGGGCCGCAGGGACACGGGTTCCCTCCACTTCCTTCTCATTTCTGGAAAAGGCCTGTCTGTTGTTCAGCTCTAAGGACTCCTCCGGGGGGCGCGGTGGTTCCAGGCTGGGCGGCCAACCCCAAGGGCTGCAGCTCAATCTACCAGCTGCTCGGCAGGAGAGGATGGAGGTGCCACACCGGGAAGAGTGACCTTTTCAGGACTCACCGGTGCCCTTCTGCCTTTGCCAAGAGGGCAGCTGAAGTTTGGATGTTTGACGGGAAGCTGAGCCTAGGGGGCAAGTTGAGATGCAGGCCTGAAGGGTGGCTAGGGCTCTAGTCTCAGGGGGGCCCATCTCTTATGAGAGAAAGAAAAACAAAGAGCAGAGGAGGCGCACAAAAGCAGAGGTGGTTGAAGAGCCATGTGGAGCCCCAGGAAGATCCACCCAGGAGCAGGAGGAGCTGCCGAGCCAAGAGCCTTCTTCCCAACTGACAGCCCGAATCCAGGCATCTAGGCTCCTCAATGGTGAGACAATGAGTTTCTTTATTTTTTTAAATCATTTTATTGGGGGCTCATACAATTCTCATCACAATCCATCCATCCATCCATCCATTGTGTCAAGCACGTTTGTACATTTGTTGCCATCATCGTTCTCAAAACATTTGCTTTCTACTTGAGCCCTTGATATCAGCTCCTCATTTTCCCCCTCCCCCCCACTCCCCTCTTCCCCATGAACTCTTCATAATTTATAAATTATTATTATTATTTTTTTTGTACTTCACTGGTTTGATTTCTTTTTTTTTTTTTTTTTTTTTTTCTTTTTCTTTTTTAACATTTTATTAGGGGCTCATACAACTGTTATCCCAATCCATACACACATCAATTGTGTAAAGCGCATTTGTACATCGTTTCTCAAAACATTTTCTCTCCATTTAAACCCCCGACATTAGGTCCTCATTTTTCCCCTCCCTCCCCGCTCCCCCCTCCCGCATGAGCCCTTGATAGTTTATAAATGGGTATTTTGTCATATCTTGCCCTGTCCGACGTCTCCCTTCACCCACTTTTCTGTTGTCCATCCCCCAGGAGGAGGTTATATGTAGATCCTTGTAATCGGTTCAATGAGTTTCTTTTTTAAGCCACTCACCTGGGGTATGTGTGTGATAGCAACACTAGATAAGGAAAATCATAAGCATGATACAAGTGTTTGTTAAAGAAATATGAAAATAATAATAATTTATCATTTATCAGTGGTCACAAGGTGGGAAGCGGGGAGGGAGGGAAAAAAGAGGAGCTGATACCAAGGGCTCAAATAGAAAGAAAATATTTTGAAAATGATGATGGCAACCTATGTACAAATGTGCTTGCTACAATGGAGGTATGGATTGTTATAAGAGCTGTAAGAGCCCCAATAAAATAATTTATTTAAAAATTTATTAAAAATCAATAAATGAAAAAATAAGTGTATCTAAAATTACATATGCATTGTATACTTCAGGTCTTTTTTTTTCTTCAGGTCTTCTATAATCTTTATTTTTATACTGTTTATAAGAAGAATGTGTAAAATTTCTGACTATCATTATAACATGATATAACTGTTTCTTTTTCTACTCTAGTTGTTGTGTGATACATTCTGAAACTGTCTAGTGAGAATGATAGATATTTGTAGTGGATACATTTTATTTTTCTTGTCTTTTTTTCATTTTATTTTTCTATTGTTATTTCTGTAAATGTAAAATCTTCCTGCTCCACGTTTTTTTTGCTTTGCTTTAAATTATGCGTGGACAGGTACTAAGATTGCTACTCCAGCTTCCTTTGGTTAAATATTTCTGGTATGTATTTTTCGTTGCCTTATTTTGAATTTTTCTTTTTGTTTGTCTGTAAAGAGAACATGTTGTTGGATCCTGTTCTTTATTTTAATTTTAGATTCTCTGTTTTTCTTTGTTTTTAATTAAAAGATCATTTTATTGGGGGCTATTAAAGCTCTTATGACAACAATCCATACATCCATTGTATCAAGCGTATTTGTACATCTGTTGCCATCATTCTTTTCTAAACGTTTACTTTCTATTGAGCCCTTAGTACCAGCTCCTCTTTTTCCCTCTCTCTCCCCCCCTTCCTTCCCCATTTGTTTTTGAGAGTCTCTTTCTCTTACTGGTTGATTTAACCCATTTACAGTTTTATAAATTTCTTCTGCTTTCTTGGGTTTATATTTTCCACTTACTACATTTTGCTTTTGTTTTTCTCCATTTCTGACTTCTACCTGAATAGAAAAAAACATTCTACTGCTGGTTTAAAAGTTTCCATTTATATTATGGTGATTATTCTCAAACCCAAATGCATGTTCATGTATTTCTGTCATTTCCTAAATTCCCTATCATTTCTTATAAATTCCTATAATTCCTTATATATTTTCCTAACAGATAAATGACTTGTCACTATTTAAAATCTCTCCACCATCTCCCTCATAGTAATATTGTTTAGAATTTAATTCTAGATTAGATTATTATGAATATACTTTAACATTTTTTCTCTAGTCCTAGCCTTATTTTTTAAGGACAACAGTAAAAGGTATAAAGTGAGGTGACCCCATGTAGCTTTCCTCTCGTGGATTTATTGATCTGCATTCCCGAATACTTCATGCAAAAGTGTTTTCATGTGGGTCTTCATATGGTGAAACCTACGAGATCTTAAAGTGCCTGAGCATGTTTTTATTATTCATTTTATTTGATGGGTCATTTGTCTGCATATGAAGTTCTAAATTAAAAGTTATTTTCTTTCAACCAATCCTGAAACATATTGTTTTTTTGGCTTCCTTTATCTAGTATTGCTGTTAAGAAACCAGGTGTCAGTCTGATTCTGATACTCTGTAGCTGATGTGCAGTTTTTCAAACTTTCCCCCAAAGCTTTCAGGAACTGGCCCCTCACTGTGACTGCTCTTAGATTTCCGTATCACGGGCCTGTTCTCTTTGTTTGGGACTCTGGGCCTTTTCCATCTGAGATCAGTCGTTTTTCTTTCGTTCTGGAAAAACTGTCTCTATTGTTTCTTCTGTTCTCCAGATATTCCTGCTTGTGAGATGTGCATGATGCATCTATGTTATCCTTTTGTGTTCTACCACGTAACCACTGGGAGAAACTGGAGGAAGGTGCGCAGAGTCACCCTGAGTTATCTTTGTAACCTCCTATGAACTTATGTCATTTCCAAATAAAAGGTAATTGGAGGATGGCCACTTACAACCATGATGAAATAATAAGGGCTGGATTTACCCTCTTACCCTAAACACTTAGGAAACAGATAAACACATGAAATAAGGGCTTATGACAGACAACAGGCAGCACAAGACAGTGACCTCTGAGAGAAGAGAATAAAGTAAACCTCACTGCCATCGAGTCAATTCCAATTCACAGTGACCCTGTGGCATGGACTGGGCAGAACAGCCCTGTGGGGTCCTGAGACTGTCACTCTTAAGGGGAGTAAAAAGCCCTGTCTTCCTCCTGCAGAGCTGGCTGGTGGTTTTGAACTGCTAACCTTGTGATTAGCACCCAGTGCGTTGCCAATACCCCACCAGGGATCCCATGAACTAAGTATGATGAGTCCTGTGAGTGCCCGCAGCCAAGAGAAGAGGCACTCCCACAGAACTCCGTCCTCTTGCTGAGAAAGGAGGAGAGGAGACCAAGTGAGTGAGGGCTTGAGCAGAAGAAGGCGCTGCAGAGAGAGAAGCCCCCCAACATCTGCAGGGAGGTCCCCCGAGGACTGCTAGGCCTACACGTGTGAAGAGACAACTTCTGTTGGATTAGATGGACTGATCCCCAGAGCTCACACTCATCTGGTTATCGCTTGTGTGCCTTGTCAGAATGGATAAACATCCTGACAAACAGAGTATCTACTCGGGTGATTGGTCGGAATGGTATTACCTCATGAGTGGGGCTAAATGAGTCTTAGACTAAAGGTGCTCTGGGTCCACAGCACAAAACCATGGTTCCGAGGGGGAAGGAGGAGTTAATAGAGATGATAGGGTGGTGTATCAGTTTGGAAAAGGTGGACATTTGGGACATTTTTAACCTCTCCCTGCTGATCCTTCTAAAAGAAATTATTCACACACAACTCCAGCCAACAATCCAGCAAGCTCTTTTGTTGAAATGGAAAAGAATATTATAAAAGTATTTGGAAATACAAAGAACTTTGAATAGTCTAAACAATTTTGAAAAAAGAACTAAGTTGGGGGACTTACAGTACCTGGTTTCCAAAAAATAATTATTATAAAGCTACATTCATGAAGATGGTATAAAATTGTGGTACCAATGTAAAGATAAACATAGACCAAGGAGACAGAATAGGAAGTTCAGAATTAGACACAAGCATGAAAGGGTAAATCAGAAGTATTGCTACAAAGTCCTAGAAATTTCTATGCAACAAAGAATACCAAAATGTGGAGCTATCATCCCTCTAGGGCAGGGGTTCTCCACCTTCCTCAGGCCACGACCCTTTCATACAGCTCATGTGGTGGTGACCCCCCAACCGTAAGATGATTTTCATTGCTACTTCATCACTGTCATTTTGCTACTGTCATGAATCGGGTGACTCCTGTGAAAGGGTCATTTGGCCCCCAAAGGGGTCACAACCCACAGGTTGAGAACCGCTGCTCTAGGTCTGTACACTAGGTAGTGTTTTTGTCTCTCTAACCCTTTCCCAGAGAATCATTCACTTTTTTTACCTACGCCATGTCCACATGGCAGTTTGGATATTTTCAAAGGAATTACTTTGTCTTCCTTTCAATAGTCTTTGAATTCGAGGAAGCCAAGATCAAGTTGATGGACTAAGGTGGCCCAACTAAATTCTCCGGGGACAGCCCTGCCGACGCTTGAAGGAGGAGAAGGTATGCTGTTAGGATGGGGAACCGTTTCTGGGAGCAACGTCCCTGGCAACGTCCTCACCAGTGCAGGTCTCCATTTGCTTCCAACTGCTTCATGGTGACCCCCTGGACTCACCATGTGTCTCTCCAGAAAACAGATCAAGATTATCCCTTTGGGATTACAAAAAAAGGGGGCACTCATTTAAAGATAGACATATAGGTCAATGGAACAGAATAGAAAGTACAGAGTTGAAGCAAATTTACCTCAGAACTTCTGAATGGACCTCTCTGTCTTGCATTTCTCTTTGGGGTCCTCTTGACCTTCCTTAAAATGCTCGATCCATCCAAAAAATCATTGTTTTATGTGGGGGCAGCAACTTCAATGGATTGGGAGGATGTCCACTTGAGTTTTGCACAAAAAATTGATATTAACGCTGACCTCAAAATAGCTTTTTTCCAGTGTACAAAAAGTATCCATTTTTTAAAAGCACCCAAATGAGAGTAAGACCTGTGGATTATTGAGACAATTTGTGTTCAGCAGTCCATTCGTCACAGAGATATATTTAAACAAGGTGTGTTGGTTTTTAATAAACATGTACCATGTTAACTGGAACCCTAATAACAATACTTTGTCATTTACTCTCATATATGGTCAACAGATTTTACACAAGGTTCAATGGAGGAGAAGATAATGTTTTTCAAGAGCTGAAAATGGAACCATTGAATAGTCATGCGACCAAAAAAATGAACCCCCAATTTTATTTCACACTGTATAACTATATATGTGTGTATATATATGTATACATATATATTCAAAACCATAGAATATAGGAACTAGAACTATGAAACTTCTAGAAGAAGCTATATAAGTATTTGCGACACCAACATTTTCTTAGCTAGGATGCAACAAACATCAACTCTAAGAATTTTTCCATTGATAAATTGGACATTATCAAGAGCTGATTTCAGATCAGAAACCAGGCAGTCAGAGGCCGTGGAATGACATGACCGAGCTGAATGGGTAAAACAAAATCCCCGAAACAACCTGCCAATCAAGAGTTCGATAGCTGTGCCACCTACCGGCTATAGAGCCCTGTGAAAAGCAGGAAAGGAGGTCCTGCGTCAGGAGAGGAGTGTGTCTGCCGGACCCTGGGGGTCTGTGTGGCGAACCTCGTGGTCCAGGAGACAGTGGTGCCCCCAGAGGAGCAGCAGTGGTACCAGGCTCCCCAGCCCACAGAGCAAGTCAAGCTGAGCGTGTTTGGGTAGAAGGCTGGCTTGGCGAATAGGGTGCATCTGGGCACTTAATTGGGTGAGCTGGGCTTGGTGACCCATGGATGTGTAGCGGAGGGCCTTCATATTGTGACTTACTGGAGTATGGTGCCTCTGGGTACTGAATTTGGGGATGCAGGTTCAATGACCCTTAAAACTTGAGCTGGATGCTTTTTGTGTCGTGATATTCCCTTACAGCATTTACTAGCAGTCCTGAGAGGACTTTGTAACATAGAATTTCTCACCTGTATTTTAACTTCTTGAATAAACCCTTTAATTTTGGGGAGGGTGGGGAGGAGAATTCTATACCTGACAAACCTACCAGTTTTAGGCTGGGTTCTCTGACTGGCTACAGAGATGCTTTGGGTCTCCTGAAATTTGTTTCAGTTCACAGTGGGATCCCATAATCCTCAAAAAGTGTGATTATTTTTATTAAAGTTACATTCATTAAAGGCTAGAGAACAGCGGTTCTCAACCTGTGGGTCGCAACCCCTTTGGGGGTCGAACCCCTTTTACAGGGGTCACCCAATTCATAACAGTAGCAAAATTACAGTGATGAAGTAGCAATGAGAATAATTTTATAGTTGGGGGGTCACCACAACATGAGGAACTGTATTAAAGGATCATGACATTAGAACCACTGCTATAGAGTCTTTTGGGGAAAGCTGGAGGAAAGATTAACAGATAAAATTTGGGGCAGTAGATTGGAATCCTTCCTCTGGAGGACCCTGTCTCCTGTTCATTCAGACGATTGTCCATCTATAAACTGCATCAAGTCTAGGAATTAATTGATTCTTTATTCTGGCAATTCAAGTTAAACTGCCTAGCATTCTTCTGCTTGAACAGATCAAGTAAATATTTAGATTTCACATCTATTTCACTACTAGAGACACCCTGACTAAGCAGTCATCAATCTATCTTCATCAAATGATTCAGTGTATGACTTGGGCTCGGCTGCCCATTACAGGAACACCACCCACCAGCACTGGGATGAAGCGCTACCACTTGGCCCCTACCACCACAGGGTCTAATCAACTGCACTGTAGTTAGGTGTCTTAATGATTAAAATAGTAAACTATTCCATCTTTTTCTAACCTTTGGAGCGGAAACAATGATTGAAGAACTGTGCTTAATGGTGCTGAGCTCAGACTGATCTAGCTTGGTATCCCTTGCGCCGTTTCCTATCCCTTAATAGGTGTTCCCACCCATATTCTTTAGATTCTTCTGCGTATTAGAAAAATCAAGCGGCACTTTTGGCGCGGAGCATAACCTCCTCCTGAGCCACTTTGGGCTCCCCTCTTTGCATTCACTGGAACTTAGGTCTTGTCAGAAGTCTAAAAGGAACATTGGGTGCTGGGGTGGGCCTGGGAACACTGGGCAGTGTTTTGTAAGGCATTGGCCTCAGCAATGCCCCAGGCAGCTCCCCAGATACCGCCCCAGGTGATCTAGCAGAAAAAAGACTCTCCAGACACAGTTAATCTCAAATGGGGTAGAAGAAATCATGGTTTTACTGGGGTAGTTTACCAGACAAAAATGGGGTGATCTCTTCAGATGGGAGTAAGAGGTTGGGTTCTGTTGGCAGAAGTGATTCAACAGAATTTAGGGACACACTGTCTCCAGCTTCCTAATAATCTGCCCTTATGTCCTCATCCCAAGCTTCAGAAATGGAATGTCTTCTCAGTCGGTACCCTTGCTTCAGCTTCAGACCCCTGTGTTGTTGGGAGGTGCCATCCAGTGAGGTCCACCTCGGCAACCCTCTGCACAACAGAAGGAAACACGGCCTGGGCTGTTTTGCTTGAACCCATTGTTACGTCACTGTGTCAGTCCATCTCCTAATGGTCATCATCTTCTTCTTCGGCGACCTACTTTACCAAGCACGATGTCTTTTTCCGGGATCTGCTTTATCCTCGTAACATGTCCAAAGTACGTGAGAGGAAGCCTGGCCATCTCACTTCTAAGGAGCATTCTGGCTGATTTGTTTGTTCTTCTGGGAGAACACAAGAGTTTCGATATTCTTCACCAGCAATGTAATTCAAAGGCACCCATTCAGACACCACTGGCGGTTGGCGATTCCTTTGGTGGTGTAGTTCAGTCACTCTTTTGATGACTCTAGGCTTGGTTTTTGACAATACCAGCTCTGTGGATACAGGAAATAAGGTCTTTCTTCCAGGGCACAAGTGATAACGCGCAAGTCTTTTCTGTGGTCCTGCAGCCGTGACTTTGAAGCCCTGAGCACATCTTTCATCGCTTTGTCTAGTGAAAACAGACTAGCCAACCAGCCTCCTCATCCTTCTCAGTTTGACAGGCGTGCTGAAAAGGGTGACATGCAATCTCCCAGGTCCTTGCTTCTGGTAAATATCTGATCCAGTGGTGGCGATATTTATGTATTTCTACTGCCACCTCAGTCTCTTGTTCCCTACTGAAACTAGTCGCCAGGGCTTTTAGATGTAGCCAGACTTGAGAGCCAATTCAGAAGATTAATATTTTGTTCCTCTAGAATCACTCTCAGGATCAAGCATTTTAGGCTGGGTTCTCTAGAGGTGCAAAACCAGTCAGAGAGAGTTGATTGATTTGTGTCAAGGAAATGTCTCATGACTTTGTGGAAGCTGGCAAGTCCCAAACCTGTGGGTCAGGTGTTAGGCTGGAGGCTTTTCCTGACTTGAATGGTTGCAGGGGCCGATGAACCCAAAATCAGCAGGCCAGGTGGGAAGCATGTAGCTCATGAGGTTATGAACACTGGCAAATCCTAAAATCTGCAGGTGAGGGCTCAGGCTGCTGGTTCACATCCTGATCTAGAGGCCTGAGGGTGACAAGCTGGATGTAGGACTGGGAGAATCTAGGACTCCTTCAGTAAGACAGTAGAAGTATCTATCTCATTGGGCTGTTTTGATTATTAAAGAAGTGAATCCATGCTTAATACAGTACCTGTCCCCATAGTAAGCATTCACCAAATGTTAACTGAGAGAAAAACAAATCTATATCTACTGAAGTCTTCTTCTACATCCCTCTGGTTATCTCATCACGGTGGCAGAAACACCTTCCCCTTCGTGGCTTAGCTCTCACTTAACACTCAGCTTGCATATCATGTCATACTCTCCACAACCAGCTTAGGTGGGCTCTCTAGAGAATGGAAAATTAGTGAAATATGTGTTGTTGCTGTGAAGCACCATCAAGTCAGCTCTGACCCACAGCGACCTTATGCACAACAGAAGGAAACACTGCCCGGTCCTGCACCGCCCTCACAGCGGTTCCTGCACCTGAGCCTCTTGATGCAGCCACTGTGTCCATCCATCTCCGCCAAGCCCTTTCTCTTTTTCACTGCCCCTCCTCTTTATCAAGCATGAGCATGATGTCCTTCTCCAGGGACTGGTCTCTCCTGACCATACATCCATGGTATGTAAGATAAAGTCTTGCTATCCTTGCCGCTAAGGAGCACGCTAGCTGTACTTTTTCCCAGATTGATTTGTCCTTTTAGCACTCCATGGTACTTTCAATATTCTTCTCCAGCACCACAATTCAAATGCATCGATTGCTCTAAGGTCTTCCTTATTCAATGTCCAACTTTCACATACATATGATGCAATGAAGAATACTGTGGCTTGGATCAGGTGCACCTTAGTCCTCAAAAGTAACATCCTTGCTCATCAATGTTCTAAAGAGGTCTTGTGCAGAAGATCTACCTAATGCAATATGTATTTTGATCTCTTGACTGCTGTTTCCATGAGCATTGATTGTGCATCCAAGTTAGACAAAATCTGCTCTGTGTATGTGTATATATATATAAAATCTCTCTCCGTGTGTGTGTGTATATATATATATATATATATATATATATATATATATATATATATATATATACACTTCACTAATTACTATAAATATTAGAGAGAGAAGAAAAGACAGAGATAGAGATAGGAACAGATTTATCTCAAAGAAATGGCTCATGGTTGTGGAGGCTGGCAAGTCCCAAGCCTGTGGGTCAGATGTCAGGCTGGAGGCTTCTCTCAACTCAGGTAGCTACAGGGACTAGCTGATGACCCCAAGATTGGCAGGTCAGACATCAGGTTGCAGCCTCTGGGGTTACAGAGCTGATGAATCCCAAGATGGACAGGCAGTAGGGCAGGTTTCTGGCTCAAGTCCAAAAAAAGGCACAGGTAAGATACTGGTGTGCCTGATGCAGGATCCAAATGGAACAAAGGCAAGAGACTTTTGCCTGAATGTCCATATATATTGGAAGCCGGCTACACCTCTGAGGAAACACGGTCAGAGCGCATCATGAAGTTCATTACATTCTATCAGATCTCCTCACGGAGGGTGACTACAAACCACTGAGAATCACGGTCCAGCCCAGTGGACATACTTTAACCCATATGCCCCTCACAAGTGCTCCTTCTAAAAGCTTTCATAATATCCATCACGTCTCCATCGTGAAACACTTATCTCCGTCTCTTGTAACTGCATTTGTCCACCTTTTCCACTAATGTGTGAGCTTCTTCAAGACAGAGGCCATGCCTCTCTATCCCTCATACCTCCTCTGGCTCTGGCACAAAGCACACGGGCCCTATCCAATACCGTCCCTCAGTCCTGCCCATGATATGCTCTATCTTTAGGAACTTGGCTCCTGGGCAGTCTCCAGGGGGCTGTGCTAACCTCTCCTGTCTTATGTCGGCACCTTGTAGCCCTATCACCAGAATACCGCTCAGCTGGGCCTCAGTGCCCCTTCTTGTTGCTTGCAGATGGCTCAGGGAGCAAGGAGCTTGCCCTGGCCTGCCCTATCCTGCTGGGTGAGCCGAACTCCCTTGGTTGGCCTCAGCTAGGACAGCCTTCCCAACCAGATCTCAGGGCGGGTCCAGCTCTCCAGCAAAGCTTGGTGGGATGGTTAGGGGTTCTGTCCAGTAGACACTCCTGGGTAAGGGTAGTGGTGGAACTCAACCTATCAATCAGGTAGAAGCCTGATGACGCCTCCTTGGGTGTGGCCTTTGTGTCAGGAAGAGAGGCCAAGCAGAGTTTCTCTTGCCTTCTGCCAGAGCTGCATCTTGTTTCTGATTCCTCAATATCCCATTTCATCATCTGCTGGTCCCAATAGGCATTAGTGGACCACCACCACCAATAGGGATTCATTCGGTGACTTGGGGTTCTTAATACCTCTCTATCCACCAGCCCGTGCCCCCTGCTGTTTCTGCATCCTCATCCTGCTTCTTGCTCCTTAGCTTTCACAGGTCAGGAGAAGCTGCCTTGACCTAGACTGGACTTAGCTCTTTCAACAACCGTGTGAGCCCTTTCTTACTATGAATCTCTTTCCAGATACACACACTGTGTTAGTCTGGGTACTTCAGAGAAACAAATCCACAGGAACTCATGTATAAGAGAGAGTTTTATATAAAGGTTAAGTGAGCATCAAGAAAACATCTCAACCCAGTGCTGCCCAAGCCCACAAGTCCAACATTAACCCATATGTCCGACACCAATCCACAAAGTCCTCCTCCATCTCATAAAACACACACAATGACGCTGACTGCAAGAGGAAAGCAGAGTCAGTGAATGTGTAAGCATCTCAGCGCTGGCAGAGGGCTCCACACGGGTGCTCCCGCACCCAGGGCTGCATCGGGGTAGCTCCATGTGGCTTCTCCTTGGGGATGTCTTGCAGGAAGTCAGCCTTGCAAGCTGAAGCAGGGAACTGCTAAGGGAGCTGCACTCTGGTCTGACCATCACAAAGCAAGAGACTTGAAAACTCAAAAGGCAAGGCTCACCGAGCCATTTATCCTCCACCCTTCAATTAATCCCACCTGTGTTTATCAGCCAGGTTGGCACAATCAACTATCTCACACACAGTGTCACTAGTTCTGCTTCTCTAGAGACCCCAGCCGAACACATTTTGCACCGGGAAATGGTTCCAGAGAAATATACTCATAAAGATGAGTTTTCTACATTGGTTCCCCCTCTTCCTGGAAGACTGTCTTACATGCAGATTCCTTAGGACCAAAGACAAGGACCCCACTTGTAGCTCTGGGTTCATTTGCAGAAGGGACAGAGCACAAAAGAGGCAGCTGCTACCTGGTTCTCTGCTGGGCCCTCAAAGTCAGGACCAGGGCTGCCTCGGTCCCTTGGAAAGCCCATCACACACTCACCATCCACTCTTTCTCCTCGGGTTCTGTGAGAGGGGTCCTCTCATGGAGAATACGCCTGAGGGGCGAGGCTCAGAGAAGGGGGCTTGGACAGAGGTCGATGGGACCAGGGATCTGACTATGTGGAAAGCACAAGGCTGGGACCCAATGAGGGACTCCTGTGACTGGATTGAAGTGCTTCCTAGATGGCCCTGTGCATTTCTACTTGTGAAGTTCCCTGGGAGAGGCCAAGTTTATCTCCATCACGCTGTTGGAGAATGTTGGGCAAGGGGAAGGCTTAGGGTTGAGAGGTCATGTACTCAAGGAGGCAAGGATCCTCCTGGAGCCAATGTGTAGGAGACAGTGCAGGAGGGAGGACCCGGCTGGAGAGCTCACTCCCCAGTGACTGCTCCCCACCACTCCAGCCACCTGCAGCTCCGCCCAAGCTTTCTCCGCATCATCTGAGTGTATTGTTGCCTTTGCAAAGAAGCGTGTATGGATGACCCCTAGACACAGTCACTTGCCCCTCACCTGCTCAGATCTTCAGACCCTCCCTTGGGAGGCCCTGAGGGGGCTTTACAGACTTGCTTTTGCAACATGTTCTGTTAGTTGACATCCAGTTACTCACACCCTGATGACCCCAGGTGCACCCAGTAGACCAGCTCCAGAGAGTTCTCGAGGCTTTGGAAGCAGACTGCCTGGCCTGTCTTCAAAGGTGCCTCTGGGTGGGTTGAGCCACCAACCTTTTGACTCACGTGTGTGCCACTTCAGGACTCCTTTTGCAACTGTTAAGCCGCAAGAAAATTCTGCCAATAACCAGGGACCTGCCCATAACAGGGATGTCTTCTGAGAGTATTCCAGTGGTGGGCTGCTGTGACTGGACAGTGTACAACCCTAAGAAGGCTCTGTAGGCTGGAGAGCTCGCACTCTCTGAAAGGACAGGACGTGTGTGTGTGTGTGTGTGTGTGTGTGTGTGTGTCCTTCGGTGACACGAAGGCTTAGGGTTTGGGTCGCTGCAGTGAGGGGCAAATCCCTGCCTAGGGTGACTGGTCCTTGAAGTTTCCACAGAAACCGAAGACACCTGCAGGGTTGGGGGCGGGGCGTTTCTGCAGCGACTGAGGCGCACTTTGCAAAGGCAAGGGTTGACATCTTGTGGGGGAAGGGTCCTGCGGACGGGACGGGCTTCTTGCAGTGAGGAGGGAGATGGGTGCGCGTGAGAGTAGGGGGCCTCCTGAGGGGGGTTGCTGCAGTCCTGGGGGGTAGGGTCCCAGCCTGAGCAGCTGCGCTGCACTTGTCTGGACGCCTCACTTCCTGAGGGTCCGAGGGTGGGGCCGCGGAGGCCCAGATGGCGGGTCGGTGGGGGTCTGTGCGGCGGGG
>NW_022111307.1:8209395-8221389 GCF_000313985.2 Echinops telfairi | reverse complement strand
CACCCCGCCGCGCCCCCGCCTCCGCCCCGCCCAGGCCGGCCACCGCTCCGCTTCCCGTGCCAGCTCTGCGCCCCGCCGCCTACACCCCTCCAACTACTGGGGCTTTCCTTCCTTGAGTCGTCTCTCTCGACAGCAGTCGGGAATTAGACACCTGAAGGGCGCCCTGGCTGAGGAATAGGGCCCAGGTCTGACCGAGGTTCGCAGCCAGAGAGGCGGGCACAAACCATGCACCACCACCACCACCACCCCGATGCCCCACCCTAGTGTGCCAAGAGAGTGCCTACCCAGCCCACCCACCCCCGCCCCACAGTCCTTTCCCTGGTCCCCGGTGTAAATGGGCCAACCCCTGTGGGCAGAACTACCTGGCAGACCCTCACTACTGCCCCAGCCACTAGACCAGGTGTCACAGCACTAGTGCCCCCCTCCGACCAGTTTTGTCCAACCTTTCTGCCTTACTGTTTTCCATTACTATCTACTGTGCTTAGGATTCCCCACTCCCTCTCCTGGGGAAGCCCCCTACTCCTTCCCACCCCACCCCACCTCACCCCACCCCACCTCCGCCAGGACTCCTCCACTAGCCGCGCTGCCCCTTCGCTTGCTGAGCCTTTGCGCGCCCTCATGACAGCACTTTGCTGCGACTATCATTGCCAGGGAGTCAGTGGCTGGGGCCCGCCCTCCTGCAGCCAACCATTTGACTCCTGCACACAGGGCTTTACATCCAGCTTGGAAGAGGGCCGGCCGGCCCGGAACCCAGTAGTGCTGAGAGTGGGCATCAACCGAGCAAGTGTTTATGGGCCAGTGTGAACTGGACCTCCAGGGATGGTCCAGAAGGGAGATGGAACCAGCCTCTGATAAAAAAGCAAGAGAGGATTTGGCTAGATGAACAGGCAGGGAAAGGCATGCCAGGCGGCGGGGACAGTGGTTTAAACAAAGATTGTCAATTGATGACACAGCAATGAGACCAAAGCCCAATCGGCTGCGTTGGAGTTGATTCTCAGTACCAACAGCCACTCCGTAGGGTAGAGCAAAGTTCTGAAGATGCTAAGTCTTTGGCAAACTACCACAGCTTTCTCTATTGGAAGAATGGGGTGGGCCAGTGTGTGTGTGTGTGTGTGTGTAGGGGGTGTGTGTGGAATGGGGTCCACACCGCCGACCTTTCGGGTAGCAGTCAAGTGCTTACATGATGTGTTCCCAGGGCTTCTTTTAGACGGCAAAATGACATTATGAGTACCTAGTCTAAACATCAGACCAATTGCTACCATGATCAGGTTCAAATAAAAAGCTCACATTTTGAAAGTGTTTTCGTTTATAAAGCTAGTCATTTGTGTCACCTCGTTTACAGCCTGGAGGCTACGGAACGCAAGTCCTCCCTTAGCTAGGTGATGAACATGTTAGCAACAGCCGTCAGGTGTTTTGCTGCATGCTGGCTGCCCAGCATACGCACTCTCATTTACTTCTCACCCAAACCTGTGAGGTACGTTAGAATTCCCATTTTATGCACGAGGGAATGGAGGGGTGCTCAGACCAAGAGAGTTACCAAAGGATACAATTTGAAGTCCCGGAGACTAAAACCCTGCCCCTGTGTTTGCTTCACGGAATCAGTCTGTCGCCAAACCCCTCCAGTAACTGGGAAATCCAGTTTTCCAGTAACTGGGAAATCCAGATTTCCAGTAACGAAATCCCGTTCGTTCTTCCTGCTTCACCTCCCTGCTTTCCTCTCAGTCGCTCCCACCTCTAGCCACCCTTCGTTTGTTCAGCAAGTGCTTCTTAAGAGAATGAACCGGTGCTGCGTGGAATGAAGCCAGGAAGGTGGGCTGGTACCAGATGCTGTGGGCGGTTGTACCCAGGTGGCCTTGCTCCTCCTCACAGTCGTGGTGGCCTCCACAACGCCCACTGTCCCCAGGTCACCCTACGGCAGAAGTAAAGATGTGCACCTCTCAGTTCTGCTTCCAACTTTCTGCCCTGACAGGCCTCCTGGGTCAAAAACTATGGGGCCACAGCTGGTGGGCATGAAGAAGGAGGTGACTTTAAGAGCAGAGTCAGTCCCAGGCCAGGGGGAAATGCCTATCACCAGGGAGGGTCCTTCAGGAAGGTGTTGCCCAAGGACTGAATGGGTCAGGGGCAGATAGGAACCAAGGGGCCGATGGTATGGGCCCTGGCTTGGGGTGATGTGGTCAGCTGTCATGATCCCTTCTGTTCCTCACCCCCCACCCCCCATTGGCAGTGACGTCTCTGTTCCGCCTCATTCATCCCATACCTCCATCCCATCTCACCAAGCCGGGTGCCCAGTGGGCCCGCCCCCCTGCTGTGCAGTTCCCCTTTCCCAGGCTCCTCTGAGTCAGTGCCCACCTGCTCCTGCTTCCCCCACCTCCGCTCTGACCCCCTTTCTCCCTCTCTTAGGTCATCTGGTCTTGGATCTGGCCCAGGCCCAGTCCACTCTGGTACTGCCCACAGGCCTCATTGCTGCAGCCAGCACCATGACAGTGACCCTGCGCAGCAGCCGGGAGCTACCCTCAAGGCCTGACGGGGTGTTGCGAGTGGCCCTGCCCTCTGTGCTCACCCCACTGGCCCCACCAGGCCTGCCAGGGCCCCCCAGGTCTCCGGGGCTCTGTGACGACAGGTTGGGCCTATGGTGATTCTCATCTCTCCCTCGGCTTCTCTGGGTCTAGTGCGAGTGAGGGGGCTCTGGCAGGGTGCCGGGGGTGGGGTGGGGGTGGTGGTGAGGTGTGTGAGCAACCTGGAGAAGGGGTGAAGCCAGCCAGCCAGAGGGCAGGGGGCAGGGCTGTGGTGGCTCAGGAACCTTCTCGTGCTCCCCTCCAGTCCCACCAGCTGCTTCGGGGCTGGCAGCCCTCATGAGGAAGGGCTGGCTTGGGAGGAGCCGGCTGCCCCTCAGGACGTGTTCTCTGGCCCTGCCCGCTGCCCAGCCCCATACACCTTCTCCTTTGAAATGCTGGTGACTGGGCCGTGCCTGCTGGCAGGTAAGTGGGTCTGGCCTGGCCGGGCATCCGTACAGGTGCTCCACCCTCCCCAGCACCACTGACTTAGGAGTGCTGACCACACTGACCACAGTACAAGGCTTAGGAGTAGGAGGGGGAGAAAAAAGAACCTAATCCTGGAGGACTCTGGTCTGACAGTGGGGCCCGCCTGCCCCTGCACAACACCCCCTGCCCACTCCCATCCGTCCTGGGTGTCTCCTCCCAAGGGGAGAGAGGAGCTTATATAACAAGTCCAGTCCCAGGGTCAAGGTGGAGGCTCCTTCCACAAAAGTGGGGGTGGGCTGGGGGAGGATGCCAAATCAGCCTTTTGACCTGCCAGGGACAGAGTTGGGCATCCTCCCAGCCCAGGGAAGCAGACAAGTCCCTTGTCCACCGGATCCCATAGACCAGGCTCCAGGCACTGCTCTTGGGCTGTCGTAGGAGAGATGAAGTTTGTGCTCTTAGTACTGGTTTGGGGTGGGGGTGACCATCACCTCTCCTGGCCTGTGTGTCCCCCAGGCCTGGAGAGTCCTTCTCATGCCCTGCGGGCAGACGCCCTCCCTCACGCCAGCTCTGCAGCCACGGTCTGTGTCACTCTGGCGGAGAGCCACCGCTGTGACCGGGCCCTGGAGATCCTGCTCCACCCCAGCGGTAAGGGACTGCGGCTGGCGGGCGAACAGTGGATCAGGTCTGAACCCTTGACGGTCAGCTGGGCAGGGGGCTGGGCCCCAAAGAGGACCGAATCCTCTGTGAGGGAGGGTCGGGTGTGCAGGGGCGCTAGACCTGAGGGGTCTTCTCTGGACAGTGGGATTAGGCAGCTGGGATCCAGAGACAGGACTTTCCTGATGGAGCTGTGCCCACTCCCCACCCCACCCCCATCAGAACCCCACCAGCCGCACCTGATGCTGGAAGCGGGCAGCCTGAGCTCCGCAGAGTATGAGGCCCGGGTGAGGGCCCGCCGGGACTTCCAGAGGCTACAGCGAAGGGACAGTGAGGGGAACCGGCAGGTATGCCCACACCGTGCTCTGGCCGGGCCAGCCTCACTGCTGACTGGCACTCCACTTGAGGGAGCGGATGAGTATTGTCATAGGAGGGCCCACACAGGCCTCCCGGGGGGTGTCTTCATGGATGAGGACTGGGCCTGACATAACCAGAGGACAGCCACCTCGTCTGCCTCTGCTTTTAACCAACTTACAAAAAGATGGTGTCACCCCTACCTCCTGTGTCCCCCCCCCCCCCACCCCGTGGGTAGATGGGAAAAGACCCCAGAGCTGGTCCTGCTGGAACTGCACCGACACGGGGCTCCCCTTTGCAGATGTGGTTCCTGCAGCGGCGCTTCCACAAGGACATCCTGCTGAACCCTGTGCTCATGCTGAGCTTCTGCCCGGACCTGAGCGCCGCCGCGCCCGGACACCTGGGCACAGCCACGAGGGAGCTGTTCTTCCTGTTGGATGGCAGCAGTGCCGCCCACAAGGCATGGGGCCTCGAGAGGCAGGCCTGGGGCTGGGGGGCACTGCCTCACCAAGCTTGATACCTCACTTCCCAAAACAGACACAGGCTTCCTGGACTGGTGGGGGGCGGGGGGCGGCGTGTTCCTTAGAGCCCCAACCCCCAAGACTCTCCTACTGCTTCTCTCTCATGCACATGCCGGCTGTGTCTCCCAGGTACTAAAACCCTCTTTCTCTCTTTTTTTATTTGCTTATTTTTTAACAGTTTTATTGACACTTCACATATCATACAATTCGGTAGTTCAATCATTTCCAGAGGAGTTGTACAATTAGTACCACAATCAACCTTAGAAGAGTTTCTTCTTCCTGGTACTCATTGTGATTAATGTAGTTATTTTTTAAAATCATTTTATGGGGGGCTAGTACAATTCTTATCACAATCCATACATACATCCATTGTGTCAAGCGCATTTGTACATTTGTTACCATCATCATTCTCAAAACATTTGCTTTCTACTTGAGCCCTTGATATCAGCTCATTTTCCCCCCTCCCTCCCCGCTCTCTCTTCCCTCATGAACCCTTGATGATTTATAGATCATTATTATTGTCATATCTTACACTGTCCGATGTCTCCCTTCACCCACTTTTCTGTTGTCCATCCCTCAAGGAGGAGGTTATATGTAGATCCTTGTAATCGTAAAACCCTCCTTCATGTAGGTCACATATTCAGTCCCATACCCATCCAGATTCTCACGTATGTACAGTCACATACACAGGCTCTCCCGCAGCACTCAGAGACTCACACCCTGAACCCCTCCCGCACCTCCCACCCGAGTCTTCCCAGATTCCCCCAGGCCCCTACCTTTGCCCCAAGTCTCAGCTGTCCCGCACCAGTCTTCCACCTAGGCTGGCTCTTGTGTGGTCTTTCCCACACACACCTGCAGCCTTATGCATGGAGACCCAGGGTCTGCCCTAGACTGCCTCACAGGGCACCTACTGCTCATGTGAAACTATGCGATCTGCCGCCCAGGCTCTCTCCGTCTTCCTGGGGGGCAGTGCCCATGGGCCCGCCTCTCACTGCCCTCTTCACCTGCCCTCTCCAGGATGCCATTGTGCTGGCTGTGAAGTCCCTGCCTCCCCGGACACTCATCAATCTGGCCACGTTCGGCATGTCTGTGAGGCCCCTCTTCCCAGAGAGCCGACCTTGCAGTGACGTGAGTTGGGAGAAAGGATTTGGGGGCCTAAAGGAGAGGTAGCTGCCCAGCACGGCCTGGCCTGGGGCTTCTCATTGCAGGACACGGCACAGCTCATCTGTGAGGATATCGCAGGCCTGCAGGCTGTGAGCGGCCCCCCAGATGTGCTGGCCGCACTGGACTGGGCGATGGGGCAGCCCCAGCACAGGGCCTACCCCAGACAGCTGTTCCTGCTCACGGGGGCCTGCCCTGAGGCTGCCACTACCCACCAGGCCCTGGAGCTCATGCGCTGGCACAGGGGGGTGGCCAGGTATGGGGTGGGGAGAGCTGGGTATCTAGGACTGACCTCCATCCGAGGGACTTCTAAAGCTCCCAGCTGCCTCCCCCCACCCCACCCTGACAGGTGCTTCTCTTTTGGCCTGGGGGCCCCCTGCCACCAGCTGCTCCAGGGTCTGTCTGCACTTAGCCGAGGCCAGGCTTACTTCCTGAGCCCTGGGGAGAGACTGCAGCCTTTGGTGAGTGTGAGCTGGGGCCCTGTTCCTACCTCCCAGAAGTTCTCCTACCTATGCAGAGAACCCAGGCTGCGGGGTCTTCTGCTCACACCCACTCTACTTCCTCCCCTCCCCAGACTAGTCACATAGCATACACTCAGACTGTTCAGTCCTGTTAAGCGTGCGTGCGCAATCATCGCTACAATCAGCTTTGGAACATTTTCTTCCTCCTTGTGCTGGAGGCTGTTCACTCCCCACCGACAACCCCCAATCCTTCCCTGCCCCCAGGTTGATTACTAATCCTGTGGCTGTCTTCAGAGATACACTCTCTGTCGGTTTCCACTCCAAACTGAGCCACATCCCTGAAAGTACTGCCTCCCCGCATGGCAAAGTTCAGCCAGAAGACCAAGCAAAGTCTCCCTGCTCCTGACTCCAGCCTGCCCTTGCTTCCCACCGGCCCTGGGGCTGGGCAAGCAGTGGCAGGGAGGGAGAGGGGGCCTCCCCACCCTGTCCAGCTGTGTGACACTGCTCTCTCCCGTGTCTGTCCCCAGCTGGTGCAGGCTCTGCGGAAAGCACTAGAACCCGCTTTGAGTGACATCTCTGTGGACTGGTTTGTGCCCGATGCTGTGGAAGCGCTGCTGACGCCCCGGGAGATCCCGGCCCTCTACCCGGGCGACCGGCTGCTCGGCTACTGCTCCCTTTTCAGGGTGGATGGCTTCCGACCCCACCTGCCCGGGGTAGGCCTGGGCTGGGGGTGGGCGTTTGGCCTCGGATGGGAAATGGCCGAAGCCCCGGGTGCCTCTCTGGCAAGCTCCCCTGGCCACTCCCCAGAGATTAGGCTGGGCCCTCCAGGTGACTGCGGCCCACACCCCTCACATGGTCTTCCACGGAGTTGTCCTGGAAAGTGAGACCGTTGGCATTTTTTTTTACCCAAAATGACTGCAACACATGGTCACAGGAAATGGCTCCCACATTCGCCGTTTACTCCATGCGGTGCCCTGCAGAAAGCACCGTCCAACATCTTTCCTGCAACTGGCCCTAATGCAACCTGGAAGCCCGCCTTGTTCCCTGAGCGGCTCTGTCATCTTGAGGCGCTCCCACCAGCCCTCTGGGCATGCTTCCTCCCCTGTGTGATCCCCCATGGGGTTGTGGTGCTATTGTACTGGACATGCAGGGGGAACTTAGCTACGTCCATCAGTCCATCACGGAAAGTCCTGTTTCTCCTCCTTTTTGATCACCAGAGCAGTAGAGCAGCCTGCCTGGGAGGAAGCCCCGCAGCCCAACTTGGAGCTGAGCCAGGGCGGTTCTGTTAGCCTTCAGGGTTAGCATGGGTGCCCTCGGCTCCCTTGGTTCTGGTCTTTTATTTCCGGTTTGTGACTTTTGTTACCTCTTTCTGGGAACCATTTTCAGCCCAGTTTGGGAAGCAATAGTGTATACTTGGAAGAGCCCCAGTGGGGTTAGTTACATATTAAACTGCAAACCACAAAGCCAGCAGTTCAAAACCATGAACTACTCCTCGGGAGAAAGGCCGGGCTTTCTACTCCCATAAAAAGTTACAGTCCCGGAAACCCATGCCCCGGGAAAGCTCTACCCTGTCCTGCAGGGTTGCGATGGCAGTGAGGTATTAATGTAGGCCTGCAATCATTTCCTTCAATGACTGGTCTTTCCCTAGGGCCAAGAGCCTGGCTGGCAGAGCTTGGGTGGCTCCGTGTTCCCATCCCCAGAGGAGGAGCCATCTGCCACCAGCCCTGGCACTGAGCTCACTGGCACAACGGAACCACAGGGAACAGGCACTGTGTCAGCAGAGCTGTCCAGCGCGTGGGCTGTGGGGGACTCGGAGCAGAGTGAGTGTCTGCGGGGGTGAGGGCTGTGCTGTTGCAGGTGGTGGCCAGCAGGGCTGAGGCCCATTCTCCTGCCTCCCAGCAGGTGCCGATGCTCTGACCGACCCAGCCACTGACCCTGGGCCCAACCCATCCTCCAACACAGCCATCTGGCGCCGCATCTTCCAGTCCTCCTACATCCGGGAGCAGTATGTGCTCACCCACTGCTCGGCCAGCCCTGAGCCAGGCCTGGGCTCTACCGGAAGCAGCGAGTCCCCCGGCTCCCAGGGCCCAGGCTCCCCTGAGGGAAGTGCACCCCCAAATCCCCCTTCTCAGCAGGGCTGCCGCAGCCTGGCCTGGGTAGAACCTTCAGGAACCCGCTCCTGCCCACTGCCTGCCCCCCCAGCAACAGTTTCATTCAAGGTGAGAGGCAGCAAGCCTGGCTGCTAACTCAAAGGTCAGCGGTTTGGGCCTACCAGCGGCACGCTGGCCATCTGCTTCTGTCAGGATGGCAGCTTAGGAAACCCAATGGGTCAGTTCGACTCTGTCCTCTCGAAGCGCTGAGTCAGTCCATTCGAAGGCGCACAGTATGTGCCAGACGCAGTGACCACCGTCAAATTTGTCCAGAGCAACAGATGAGTAGCTCTCCTGTGCCACCCCCACCTCAGGTGACAGCACAGGACAGGCGATTATGGGGGCTGGGGCAGTGAGATTAGCCCTGCTCATGAGGATAGGAAAGGCTTCTTGGGAAAAGAGGAGCCAGAGCCATGTCTGGCAGAGATGGTAAGAGTTAGCCTGACTAAGAGGGAGAAGACGTGACCAAAAACCTAGGGACAAGTCACAGGCTCCCCGATGAGACAGGAAGTGGACTGAGATGGTGCTGGGAGGCGACCAGGGACCACAGGTCGCTGCATACGGAAGGAAAGAGCTTGGTTTTCTGGCTAGGGCTGGTGTGCAGCCATCTGGGGGTTCACATTAAAGGGCATGTGGACAGGCTTGTATGCATCTGATAGCCAGCGGGCTACCTGCCTTGACTGGTGCTCCCAACTTCTGTCTGCAGGCTGGAGCTTTGAGTTCTGACGTTCTGGGCTATCAGCGCCGAGCAGTTCTGGCTGGCCGAAGCCTCTCGTCCCCCCCAGGCTGGACCAATGCAGCCCTTGTCCACCACCAGCACTCCACTCTGGCTTCGGCATCAGATGGGCCAGGCCCTGAGCCAGGACAGCAGCTGGGACAGGGCCTGGACGATTCTGGTAAGCCAGGAGCTGAGCTGCCTGCCACCCAGATGGCTTTGGAAAGGTAGGGTCCAGGGCACCTCACTGCCCACACCCTTGCTATCCTCTCTCTGCAGGAAACCTCCTCTCTCCAGCCCCCATGGACTGGGATATGCTGATGGAGCCCCCTTTCTTGTTCACGGCTTTGTCCCCCAGCGGGGAGGCCGCCCCTCCAGCGGTGCCCTTATCCTCACCGGCTCCGCGCTGCCATGTGGTGATCCGGGGGCTGTGTGGCGAACAGCCCATGTGCTGGGAGGTGGATGTAGGGCTGGAGCCACTCTGGGGGCCTAGGGACGGATCACAGCCTCCTTCATCCTCTGAAAGAGAAACTGCTTGGGACCAAGCCCTCCACCGGCTGACGGCGGCCTCTGTCATCCAGGACAATGAGCAGCTGGCTCTCCGAGGAGGGGCTGAGACCCACGCAGAGCGGGGTGAGCTGCTAGTGTGCTCCATTCTGCTCTACCCCTCACCATGCCCAGGAGGGGCTTGAGGTGGCTCACCTGCCTTGGCAAGATGAAAGGGAAGTTAGAAAGATGCACTCAATGAGGTTATGGGCCCAGGCTAAGTGTGGGGCCCCAAATTTGCAAGCCTCCTAGCAGCCAAGACAGAAGGGAAGGTGATCTTGTAATGATTCACGGTATCCGAGTGGCATACAAACAGACCTGTGGTTTAGGAAGACTATTAAAACGGAAGAGTTAAAAATCCAGTTCTTCCACTGCACGAGCCACATTACAATTGCTCGAGGGACACGGGACTCAAAAAAGCAAACCCACACTCCAACCCCTGCCAAGGCAGGTTCACTTCTCATGGCCTGAAAACGCAGAGTGGAACTACTTCTTTGGATTTCTGAGACGGGGCAGTCTTTCTGAGAGTATCTTCATGGGACAGACTTTCTATCTTCATGGAACAGACAGGCACATCTTCCTCCCAAGGAGCAGTGGCTAGGTTTGTTTGAACAGCCAACCTTGTGGTTAGCAGCCCAATGCTGAATCCACCACACCGCCTGGAGTTTCACAGGCGACTAGTTGCTACTATATGGGACAGCAAACAACCATTTCCATCATTGCAGGGCATTCTATTGGTCAGTGCTGAAATGAGGGGGCAGAGAAGCCACTGCCACCCATGCTTTCTCTGAGCAGGGTCCAGATGATTGGGTTTCTGGGGCACAGGGGCTGAGGAAGGCTCCTGTGGGTTGGGGGCTCTCAGCTTGACCACTTCATGTCAAAAGTTATGGAGCCTGAGTTGGTTCTGGGCCAGAGGAGAAAGCAGTCAACGCTGCTCAAAGATGGCTAAGGGAGACCCACTTCACAATCCTAAGTTTTAAAAATAACAATTCTGATGAAGCAGCATAACTGTAAAACCGTATCTTTCTTGTTAGAAGGAGGTATCGTGGGAGCCAGCCATATCCAGATGGGGCCTACGGGACGGTGGTGTAATTGAAGGGAAGACATTAAGAGGCAGACAAAAGTTTTGGGGTGCTCACCTCTGCCATGGCATCAGAAACCAGATCCGAGTGGGAGAGACAGAATGGATTCTTTCACCAACTTATATGTCTTGGGGCATGCAAGCCCCCCAACTGCAGACACCTACCTACCTAACAAGGTGGGCATTATCTTAACCCTAGTGGTCCCTGAGCTCACTGGGGAGTAACCCGACACCAGTGCTGGGGCCGAGTAAGCGTGGGGGACTGTCCCCTGAGCAGGGAGAACTGTAGCACCAGGTCTGCTCCTCTAGGTAAAGCTGCTGGCCAGATAGTAACTAGCCATGAGCTTGTAAAAGGTGACACTCAGGTAGCACTAGAAGGGAGGATACTGTGGGGAGGAGCTTTAATTAGGAGAATGTGACTGGGACCCTTCTCCAACTCACCAATGTGAAGGTCTCCCTCCACCCAGAATCCTGGACTCCTAGGTTTCTCAATTTGTCCGAAACACTCTCTTGCCGGTCCTCAGTCTCCCACGAGATATAAGTATAGTAATCGTGAAAAACAAATCTTTTTCTAGGAAAAACAAGGACCAAAACCCATAGATTGGGGTGTGGGGGTGTGTGTGGTTGTGCCTGGGCTTTTCTACACAGACCTATGAGAGGCGGGGCTCCTGCTGTGGTCAGCAGGTGGCCCGTCGGTTCCCCAGGTCCTGCGCGGAAGTCCTGGCTCCGAGCCCTTCAGACAAGCAAGGTCAGCTGTGTACCCTCCCGCTTCACCTGCCCAGTCGCGGTGGATGCGACTACCCGAGAAGTCCTGTCTGGAGCCCTGCAGGTGTGCAGCTCAGGTAGGTGCCACCCCTGGTGGCCACTCGGATGTGGGCCCCATGCCTCACTGGCCGGCCACCATCTGGGGCCAACCTGACCCTTGTCTCCTGTGTCCCAGCAGAGCTGGCCCCGCTCTCAGCCACCCCTCCTGCTTCTCAGGGCTCCCCAGATGCGGGCCCTCGCCCAGGTAACAAGGCCCTGCCCCGGGAGGGGGGAAGGACGGCTGGGGCGCGGCCTCCCGCGAGCACTGACTGGCCCTTTGCAGGGCTCCAGGGTGGCTCCTGGGCCGGCGCCGGCCACCGGAACCAGAATGACGACCCCGGGTCTGAGGGGGGGGCGCCTGGAGCCCTGCCTGCTGGTGCTCCCCACCCGCAGTCCCCCTCCAGGATCGGCCTGGGCCGGCGGAGGGCGCGGGGTGCCGCCGGCTGCAGACTGACCAGCCCCGAGCCGGGCCAGGCGGGGGACGCCGGCCCTGACCACGACTACCTGCCGCTGGTGAGGACTTGGGAGGTGGAGGGCGGCGTGGCCGGCCCGGCGGGCGCCGTCTC
>NW_022111307.1:8193123-8209022 GCF_000313985.2 Echinops telfairi | reverse complement strand
GGCTGGAGCACCGCTGCGCCGCCGCCTTCGGCGAGTGGGAGCTGGCGGCGGCCAAGGCGGACGGCTGGCTGCGGGCCCAGCACCTGCCCGACGGCCTGGACGTGGCGGCGCTCAAGGCGGCGGCCCGGGGGCTCTTCCTGCTGCTGCGCCACTGGGACCAGAACCTACAGCTGCACCTGCTGTGCTACAGCCCATCCAACGTGTGAGGGCCACCCCGCGGACTCCCGACAGACACTGCCACCCGGCTGGCTTCCGGGCTCTGGGAAGGGGTGGGGGTGGGGGGTGGCCGCCGCTGTGGCCCAGCACGAACTGCTTCTCCTCCCTTCCCAGACTCTCCCCAGCCCACAAAGTGCCTGCCTGTGCTCTCTCCTGCTCCTCCCATCCAGTGTATTACACACACACACACACACACACACACACACACACAATCTGCTCCAGCAGGGCAGCAAGGGGAGAGAGCCACAGCCCCAGATCCTATGCAATAAAGTGCCTCTCTAGACAGCCGACAGACGGAGCTCTCTATCTGGCCTGGTGCACACCGCTAGGCCGAGGTGGGGGGCCGCCACCAGCTGCCCATCCCTTGGGTAGGCTGCACAGAGGTGGCCGTGCAAGATTTATTGGAAGGGCAGAGTCCGTCTCCCCAGGGTCTTCAGTGGTCGAGGGCACAGGGTGGGCTTCAGTGGGCTTTCTTGCTGTGCTGCGTGCTCTCGGGGAAGGGCTGAGGCCCCAGCCAGAGCTGCAGCAGGATGACGGCGTGGCACATGTGCAGGGCTGCTGAGCTGCAGGACGTGGATGGGTACGTGTTCCACGAGAGCTCGATGAGCCCCAGCACCAGCAGCCTTGGGGAGAGAAGCAGGCACCGGCTGCTGCCCAGTTCTGGAGTCTGCAGTCCTTTGGTTCCTCGAACCCTGGGCACATCCCTCCCCCAAGTCCAAGCCCCCTAGCCCTTCCCACTCCCCAGGGTGGTCAAGCTGTACCTGAATAGGTGTGTGAGCCAGCGAGCAGGCATGGCCCACAGGAGGTAGGGCAGTGTGTGGAAGTACCAGACGTAGAACTGGTAGTGGAGGGAGCGGCTGAAGCAGATGCCAATAAAATTGGAGGTGAAGAGAGTGGAAACGATCTGTAGGTGGTGGTCAAGGCCAAGGGCAGGAGCAGAGGACAAGATGGGAGGGGGACTGTTCCAGAGCAGAAAGGCAGAAGTTCTGGGGAGAGCCCCCGGGCTCTGCCCTCCTTATTTGCATGCCTTTAGGCAAGTTTCCTAACCTCTGGTCCAGCTCCTGAATCTAATGAGATAGTAAAACCAGGGGTCGTTCTGGCTGTGTGACCTTGGCCAGTTATTTAAGCTCTAACGACTTCATTTTGCCATCTATAAGGTGAAAATAAGGATGCTCTCCTCATCTCAGAGTTTGAAATGTTCGAGTGTATATGCGATAGAGTTCATCACTCCGGCATGAAGAGATATGGAAGCCTGATACATGCTACAACTGGATGAGCCCTGACCACATGATTTCAGCTGAGTGGAAGAATCAGTCACACAATGGCAGAGTGAACTCTTGGATAAACAAGTGCATAGAGAACGGAGCTCATCAGTGGTTACTGGGGCGGACAGGCGGGCCGGAGAAAGGCCTCGCTCCTGAAAGGACCCGGAGCTGCTGCTACGGGTGATGATGTGGCTTGGGAACAGATAGAGCAGAGGGGGAACAACACGATGAACATAATGTCCATGTGGAGATGGTTGAAATGTCCTGTGTTTTGATATCTATTTATTTACCACACTGTTAATTTTTTGTTTGTTTAAAATTATATGATGTGCATCTCTCAGGATAGAACATAGGAGAGAATGAGCACCCAGTAATGGTAGCTGTTAGTGGTCCCTAGTGGTAGCTTAAGACACACTGGTGGCATAATGGTACAGAGTTGGGCTATAATCAACAAGGTCTGCAGTTCGAAACCACCAGCCATCCTGAGGGAGAAAGATGGAGTTTTCTGCCCCTGTCAACAATTAGTCTTGGAACTCTGAGGGCCAGTTCTACCCTGTGCTATAGGGTTGCGATGAGTCAGTCAATTCGGTTTGATGGTTTGGGTAGCTTATTAGTCTGTGGGATCTTTAGGAGTAAGAATAAAATATGGGACGCACTCAGCAGTGCTTGCTGCAGAGCGGGTGCTCTATGGATACGGCTGGAGCTATTAACAGGACCTCTGCCCAGGGTCTGGGCTGTCTGGGCTGCACTCACCAGGGCCCAGTCTTTGCACCCGGAGAGGCAAAGCTTACCTTCCCACGATGCAAAGGATATGATTGGAAGTGAGGGGTTGGGGAGGGACCTTCCTTTTGGAGGGGTCCTTCAGCAGCGACAGGATACTTTCCCCGGTCCTGAGGAGAAGCCATTTAGACAGTTAGCAAGCCCCTCTGGTGGACTCAGCCCCAGGGGCTCCACATCTCCACTAAACAGCCCCTTTTCTCCTTCTCAAATCTGCCCAAAGCCCTGCCCGCTTCTTACCTGTGCCACCTGCAGAGGGCAAAGAGCAGGAGCAGGAGGAGGTGCGCAGCCAGCAGGACCAAGTGGAAGGCTCGGTGCAGGAAGAGGGGCTCGGGAAGGAAGCGCCAATTTACTGTCCAACGGAAGAGAAACTGGCGGCCGAGGTCAAAGGAACGGGACAAGTAGCCAACGGGGTTTTCCAACAGGAAGGGCAGCCCCAGGATCACCTGAGGGGGAGGGTGGGGTCAGCGGAGTTGTCCAGGCAAAGCTGGCCCCAATCTCTGAGGGAAGTAGGGTCCAGGCTGCAGAGGCTCTCTACTCCCCACCAGGAATGGCAAGAAAGCCAACACTGCCCCACCACCCCTGCCCAAGGCCAGAGCTTGGGTCCAGAGAAGCTGAGGAGGCAGGTAAAAAGCATGCTTTACATGTGGCTTCGAGTCATAACTGGACGGAACGAGAATGGCCCTCAGAGACCTCTAGCTCAACGTCCTCCTTTTATAGCCAAGGAAACCGATCAGCCCCAAACCCCTGTCTCAGGGATGGGGGAAGGAGGCCGTTTGAAAGGGCACAGGACCAAGTGGGAGTACCTGAAGGGCAGCACACAGGCTCAGCTTGGGTAGGGCCCCACGGAGGCCAAACTGCGTGAGGAGAAGGAACAGAAGGCCGGGAGCAAAGAGCAGCACGTTCATCTTCACGGAGACAGCGAGGCTGGAAAGGGCCAAGGAGAGGAGGCAGGAAGGTCAGTTCCAGGCTCTGCACCCAACCCAGAGATGCCCTGTCCCCACAGCAACCACCTCCACCCTCCGCAAATTCCAGGGTGGGGCCGACATTCAGAACTGCTTGGGATCAGGGAAGAGAAGGGGGCAGGGGCATCCGATATCTGGTTTCTGTATTCAGCACTTAGTACATGCAAGGCCATAGCCAACAGAGGAGGCCATCTGGAGGTCAGGGAGAGGTACCAGTGTGAGCATTACAGGGTGGCTTTCGATAGATCCCGACTGACCAATATTGGCCATTCCCTTCCCCTGTGTGCTGCAGAGCACTGGGGGGAGAGATGGCAATACACAGACAAGAGGGGGCCAGAAGGCAGGGACTGTGACCTGAAACAGCAGCAGCCCCAGCCCCAGCGCTGGGCCAGCAGGAGGTTGATGCTGAGAAAGAGCAGCGCCATAGCCACAGGGTCATTGAACAGCCTCAGCACAAATATGGAGTGCACACGGTACGAGGCGCAGCACATGAAGAAAAACACGAAGGGAGGAACCTGGGGGTAGGCACAAAGGGACCGTCAGTTCCCTGGGCCTGAGCCTCCCACTCCCCAGTGGGCCCCCTGGACCCTGGTGGGATGGACTCACTTTGCAGGTCTGGTGGTAGATCCAGAAGACAAGCAGCAGGGTGGCCAGGTAGAGCACAGCGAAGATGTGCTGGGCCACATGGATGTCCGTGCCCCGGTCAGTAGCATGGTACAGCCCCATGAAGATGTACACAAAGCCAGCCGGGTACCTAGAAGGGGAGAGTGAATAGGAGCCGAGGTCGAGCAATCCCCTCTGCACCACCAGGCCTCTTTCTCCAGGTCCTCTCCAAACGGCCCACCCACACTCACACAAGAGGTCCAGTGTCACCCTGCAGTTGTGTGTAGTCATAGGTACCATTGATGACACCCTCCACCTCAGCCATGTAGGCCTTCCAGTCGATCTCTGTGTCTGGAAATAAGATGGGGGGCCGTCTGGTTACTTCAAACACCAGCAGTTGGGTGTCCCTGTACCTCCAGTCTATCCCGGCAAAATGCTAGCTCACTCTCAGGGCCTCCATCACATCCTCAACCCAGCTCTCTTTGTGGGTTTCCCAACCACACCTCTCTGGGGGACGCACAGGCATCTGGAGCTCAAGATGCCTATAACTGAGCTCATTAAGACCTTTCCTCCCAGCCCTACTCCCCTTCCTGAGACCCACGCAAGGCATCATCATCCACCCAGCTGCCCAGGTCACACACCTGGGTAACATCTTTGATACTTTCTTCTCCCCCATATCTAATTCCCAGGCACCGAGTCCTACTGGTTCCTTATCAAAATACCTCATCTTTCTCTGGCACAGACTCAAAAGATTCAAGGCTAACATGTTAGCTAGAGTCTACAGAGCAATCGCTTAATTAGGGGAAAGGACACAGCAATACGGTCGCACCTTACTCCCCTTTCGCACCACTACAATTTTTCTTATGCCTGTAGTGTAGTCCAATGCTTTTTCTAAAATACAAATCAGATGAAATCTCTCTGCTTCAGACCCTTCAAAAATTCAAGACCAAACTCTTATACCCATTTTTATGGAAGGAACTTAACTTATTTCTGCGACTCATCTCTCACTACCACCCTTACTTGATTCTATATTCCAGCCCTAAGGGAAAAAAAAACAAAAACACAGGCTATCTTTTAACTGGAGGTTTGTTTAAAAAGAATTCCTTCATCTAGAGCAGCCGTTCTCAACCTGTGGGTCGCAACCCCTTTGGGGGTCGAACAACCCTTTCACAGGGGTCGCCGGATTCATAACAGTAACAAAATTACAGTGATGAAGTAGCAACGAAAATAATTTTAGGGTTGGGGGTCACTGCAACATGAGGAACTGTATTAAAGGGTCTCGGCATAGAAAGGTTGAGAACCACTGATCTAGAGCAATCTTCTCCTTTTGCAACCTGCTAGCTCCTGACTTTCAAGGGGGTGGGGGTGCCTCTAGGAAGCTTCCCCCATTCCTCAGGCTTGACTTAAATGCTTCTGCTGCCATAGTGGTTACACGTTGGGTTGTTAACCACAAAGTCAACAGTTCGAAACAACCAGCTGCTCTGCGGAAGAAAGAGGAAGCTTTCTACTCCCTCAGAGTTACCATCTTGGATGCCCACAGGGGCAGTGCTACCCTGTCCTAGAGGGGTGCTCTGAGTCAGAGCAGACTCGATGGCATCGAGACATCCGTTATAGCACTCTTTCCACTGCCAATGGTGAATAAGATGCACTGTAATTGCCTGCTAACTATGTCAAGGACTAGATATCTCATTCACCACTGTATACCTCTAGCACTGTTAAGTATATAAATAAGAGTTGAGTTAATTTCTTATCAAGAAAAGTAGGTGCTTTAATCCGTGTCTCGATTCAACCTGGAAAGAAAGTCACCAATAGACTCAAATGGTCATGAACAGCCAGAGTTGAGAAGGGGCTTTTGAGGCCACAGAATTAAGCGGATGAGAAAGTTGAGATTCAGACGGGGACGTGACTTGCTCAAAGCCACAGAACGGGCAGGAGCAGCAGTACATCCATTTCAACGCGGTCTTCTGATTTTCCAGGCTGTTTTTCCAAGCCCTAACAGAGGGTTCAACGCCAGGACCCGCCCTCGGTTGCGGAGGCAGAATTCAGACAGGGCTTGGTTTCTGTCTAACAGACTTAGGACTGGGGAGAAAGATCCGAGGCTGCAGTCGACGAATGAATGGGTCTGGGACCCAGTTTGGGTGTCCCCTCCCACTCCTGCCCGCCCTCTCCCCCCGGCGCACTCACATGCCACCCTGTGAATGACCCAGAAGGTGATGCCCACCTCCGCTAGGCAGAGGCAGGCGGCCACCAGCAGCGTGTAGCGAGGCTCCACCAGCAGCAGGCGCCGCTCTTGCCAGGCCCGCCGCAGCCATTGCTCGCAGCGACCTGCTGCCCGGGCCGCGGCGCCAGCCCCAGCGCGGCCGCGTTTCCGCAGCCCAGCCGCCATCTTGATGGTGCGCCCGCAGGCGGGTCCGCCATCCAGGAAACCACCGTGGAGCACTTAGGTTCCGCTCGCGGACCAGCCTCTCGCCGCCCGCAGCGCCAACCACCTGAGCGGTCAGTCATATTTGCGCCGTTAGAGTTTCTTTCTTCCACATGGTCCTCCTGACGGGCTGTATGCTCTGTGGGAGCAAGAACCAAGTCTCATTAGCCACTATACACCCAGCTCGTGTAGGGGAGTAAACGTTCGCCCAAACCAAAGCCACGCTGCTCCCCTTCACACTTGGCCTCCCTGGGCCATACACCTCCACGAGGGTCTTTGCTGGAGGGCGAGGCCCGTGCCTGCGTCCCTCTCTTCCTGCCTTAGGAGATCCAGGCGCTCAAGATGGTGTGGGAAGCAGTGAATCTTTCACTAGTTTTCAGCCTTTTAGCAGAAAAAAGCAAACAAAATAAGAAGCAAGGGCAGCGAGTCCGACACCAAGCGTGTGGGCCTCCGGTGAACCAGCCATGTAGAAACCGGATCCTCTCGTTTTCCGAGCCGGAGGATTCTTCCCAGAGCGCGTCCTAAAGGCCGGAAGTTCCACGTGTTTGTGTTGAGCAACTGCAGGTGGTTGGGGGTGGGGGGAGAGGGGTGGGGAGGTGGAAGACCGAGGCCCCGCCCCCAAGCGCTGACATCTTGATTGGCTACTTTGGAGCGCTAAGCCCCGCCCAAGGGCGTGGCCAGCTTCTCGGCTGGCCTTGTCGGCCCCGCCACTGGCAGCATGGCTTCTTCCGCGGCGCCGCCGTCCCTGCCCGAGTTACCGGAACAGAACGGCGGGTACTGCGAGGTCCAGTACTGGGATCAGCGCTACCAGGATGCTGCCGACTGCGCTCCCTACGAGTGGTTCGGAGACTTTTCCTCCTTCCGCGCCATTGTGGAGCCGGAGCTGCGGCCAGAGGATAGGATCCTCGTGCTAGGTGGGTAGTTCCCCAGTGGAGCAGGCTGGAGCAAGCCCCTCCACACCCCACGCCTGGCCCGGGCCTCCTTCCTTCAGTGGGTCCCAGCCCAACCAAGATCCGGCACCTGCACTTGGTCGGATTTAGCCGGGACCAACAGGAACCAAGAGATTCCCAATCCCGGGCGCCGTGGAGAAACCCAGGATCTCAGTGTGTGCCGCCGGACTTTGTTCTGGACCTCCGGGAGGCAGCCTTGAGCGCTGGAGAGCTTGGGGGACCTGGTTCAAGTCCCAACGCTAGGTGGCTGTGTGACAGGACGTGTGCACCTGTTCTCGGCGTCCGAGAAATGGCACTGTGAGCTCCAGTAAGGCACACACCTCTAGCACAAAACCCAGAGGATATGTGTGTGTGTGTCCACGGGAACCAAGTGCCATTGGCACTTAGCGATGTCTAGCATCTCAGCATCTTCTGGACCTGTCACTTGGTCCCACGTCCCCTGTGCTGAGGGGGCTGAGCAGCGCCTCCTGTGACCAGGGGGGACATTGCAACCGAGATCGGTGCCATCCATTACTCAGAAGAGAGCGGGCAGCGATGCGAGTTGTGTCTCAGCCACGCTCTCGCGGTGCTCTCCCACTGCCAACCTTCTCACTGCCGTGGAGTCGGTGCCGACTCCACAGGGCAGGGTAGAACTGCCCCCGCGGGTTTCCGAGACTGGAACTCCTAGTAGGAGTAGAAAGCCCGTCTTTCTCCTGCGACGCAGCTGGTCGTCTTGAATTACTGACCTTGTGGTTAGCAGCCCAATGCTACCCACTACACCACCAGGGCTTCTATTGCCAACCTTAGAGGCTCTAAACTCACTCCACCCAAACTCACTGCCATTGAGCCCATTCTGCCTCAGAGTGACCCTATAGGACAGAAGAAAGGCCCCGAGGGTTTCTGAGCTTGCCAATTTTTATAGGAGTAGAAAGCCTCATCTTTCTCCCACGGAGTAGGCTGGTGTTTTTTGCAGCGGCATAACCCACTATGCCACCAGGGCTCTCAAAAAAACTCTGCCAACAAGTCAGTGCCAACTCATAGTAAGTAAGCAACAGGTTTCCTTCCTTTTTTTTTGAAAATAGACAGCTGACTTCGTGGCTTAGGCGTGGCAAGAACAGCATTTCAAGCCCCCCAGCTACTGAGGGGAAAGGAGGCAGAGATGAGGCTCTTTGCTCCAGGAAAGATTTATCATCTCAAAACCCTGTATAGGGAGGGTGGTAAGAGTCAGAATTGACTGCCTGACTGTGGCTATATATATATTTCATAAATATAAAAAATTTTAAAAAAGAAAAATAGCTACACCACAGTGCATGTAAAGGATAATCTGTATAACCTACTCAATTTGGAAAATAGAATATTCCTGGTATTAGAAAAAAAAGTTAATCTAGTTAACCTAATAGTTGAGAACTTGGACTATGGAGGGAGTTAATTTTGTTGGAATCTTGGTTCTGTTTATATACTAGCTGTGTAAACCTGAACAAAATACTTAATTTTCTCTGCCTCTTTTTTTCCCCCAGCCATAAAGAGATGAGGATTCATGAGTTTAAGATGATTGCATGAGAATGAGAGGCCTGGAACAATGCCAGGCAAATAAAGGTTAGTTTCAGCCTGAAGAGTGATAGATGTAGACAGTTAGAAGCAATTACACAAACAGTGGACACAGAGCAGCAACAGGAACACAAGGGGACCTGGCCGAGCACTGAGCGTCCACTACAGTTATGCGTATGTGGTACGTGGTAGAGTGGGGGTGCCTTCTGACGCCAGCGCGTGTTCCTCTCCTGTGGAACCTCAAAGAGGGGGTGTAGACAACATCTAGAACTCTGTTGAAAGTGGTAACATGATCACATTGTGAATAAGAGCCAGTTGGTCATGTTGCTATAACTGAAGGTGTAGCGTGACCCCTGCAGGTGAGCGGGCCTCTTGAAAATGAGTGGCAGTTGAGCCTAGTGGTTTGAGAACTCGGGCTCTAAAGTTAGACAGACCTGCCTGGGCTAGATCCAAATTCTGTGGCTACCAATGATGCTGACTTGGGGAAAGTTCTTCTACTTTGGGCTGACTCAGTTTCCCAACCTAGACAATGGGAATGGTAATAATAATACTAGATGGATAATAATATATCAGGGCCAGTGAAAAAAAGGAAGACAATCAATGCAATGGATTGACCCAGGGGTTTCAATGCTAGGCTGCCATATAGCAATGATGGTGAAGGTGGCCCCAGTGTGTCCTTCTGTTGGATGCTGAGTCACTGAATCAGAGCTGACTCAACCGCACCCAGCCACAACTACGAACATAAACTGCGGTGGTTCTTATACAAACTTAGTGTAGAATCTCGTGTTCAATGACTGTTATTATGGAAAATGGCAGTTTATCCAGAGAACAGAATGCCCTTCCCAAGGAGGGTGTGTCTGCTCCCTATGGCTGGAATATCCTCACGGCAAGTGAATGGATCTGGCTGTCACCACTTTATCATCATTGCATTTCTATTTTTCCTCCTTGCTTGGTGCTCCATGCTCCTTAGGAATCCTCTCATCATGATACAACTTCTCGCTTAGACTTCCTATCAGGAGGCCTGGTGGCACGGGGGTTTAGCGTTGGGCTGCCGACCACAAGGCCAGCAGCTCAGACCTACCAGCTGTTCCACTGTAGAACGATGAGGCTGTCCGATCCTGTCAAGATCTATAGTCTCAGAGTTCCTCTAGGGTCACTATGAGGCAAAATCAACTTGATGGTTATGGGTATAAGGAGAACAGGGATTGAACGGGAGGAGTCAATGGCCCAGACCCCATAAGGGTTAGTTTTCTGTCATAAGTGAATAAATTGGCAACATGGCTTATCCCACAGTCTTGGTTAGCATCCATATACCTTTAGGCCCCATGTGATGGCTTCTTGGATCTGGACTGATTCTTCGGGGCTCTGATGCCCTAAGTCCCTCTCTTAGTTGCTAGCCCCAAGTCACTGAGGCAGCAGGGTCAGAAGTTGCTGATTGGTGAGCATGGTGACCATGTGGTCTGCCTTTGTTCCCCTTCCTTTTTGGTTAAGGCCTTTTGGAAGATACCCTCCTCTACCAAGGGGATTTGGACTGGTCTAAAATCAAGCAGGCTTCTGAGAGCAGGTCAGGTGTGGGGGTGGTGGGTAGGTTGCCAGTCAGGGAACACACTGGAAGTTCCGCCTGTCTGGGTCAGTTTTCTGGACAGCCAGCCCAGTGAGGCTATGGTGGCTCCAACATTTAGAAGCATATGTTGCCTTTTCCCGGGGTCTGAGGAACATGAGAGGGGGCACTGAAGAGTGGCCAGCTGCCCCTGCATGCCCTGTCCGGGTGATAAACTCTGCTAGATTAGGATTATCCCAGCAACTGATCCTGATCCTCTTAGACAGACAAATGGGGATTAAAGGCAACCTAATCCCAGGAGCTGGGATTCCCCCATGAACCTGCCAAGAGCCATTATCTAGACCCAGTCTCAGGCTCCCAGGAGGACCTGGGAGAAGCCAAAAGATCTTCTAAGATCAAATCCATTGGGCTGTGGATCCACATCTACTCCTCAACCTCCACATTTTCTATAACTTGACCCTGCCCTCATTGGATCTGCTCTCTTGGCACTTAATTCCAGAGCACGATTCTTTGGTTGCTTGGTTGTCGACGGCTTTGAAACCTTTGAGCAATCTACCTTCAGTGGGGTGTGGGCCCTACTATGTGCTGTCGAAGCCACGTGCCAATTAACTGCCTGCTACAGGTCCTCTCCTCCCACCAGAGCATAAGTCCTTGAGGGCAAGGACTCTTGTTCATCATGCAAGTCTGTGAGGGTACGCAATTCACTTGACCCAAATCACTTGGTTTTCATTTTTGATTCCTGGGGGGAACCTTAAACTCTTGGAATTTTCCCCGTGATCGGGTTTATATTAATAAAATGACGTGAATCTTGGGTTAGGGCTGGCCATGCTGGAAAGACCCACTGGGTTATCTCAGGGAAGAGGGCTAGAGGTTGACTCCAGCCACGAATTTAAGCAATCATACCTACGTACTGAATGTCCCAAGGACAAGTCTGGACACTGAAGCTGTGGACCTTCCCGGTTGGTGAGAGACATCCAAGCTTGGGAGAGTGACACATCTCTTGGAACAGGGAAGCTCCACATTGCGGATCTTCTCAGACGTCACTCGACATGTTTACTTTTTATCCCTTTTGCTGTAATAAAACTAATCAAAGTATAACACCATTCTAAATTTTGTCAGTCATTTTTGCAAATTATTTAACCCAAGGAAACCCTACATTTGTAAACAGTAGGTCATAAGTAAAGAAGTTTTAGGGCCCCTACCGCCCAAAACCAAACAAACTTACAATTGATGTCCTGAGTAGTAGGAACCCTGGAATTTCTAGCCAGTGGCTCTCATAAGTGAAGGTATTGTGGGAACCCCCAAGCTTGAGGCTGGTACCTGAAGTCCTAGGCAGACTTGGGTGTGGATGACTGTCCCCTGTAACTTGAGATCTGAGCTTGCTCAGACGAACTACGTGTGCAATTGGTGTCCAGAGGCCATTGAGAGAGAGTGTCAAGAGAAGACAGTCATACACAGACTTTATTGGACCCCAGTATGCAGTACTTAATAGAAGGGACCCGGTCCCTCTGTGTGTCCTCACTTAGCTTTCCCATCACTTGTTAATTCCGCCTTCTATCTCCAGAGGGCCCCCGAGAGTTAAGCGCTAGGTTAGTCTAATAACAACGTTCCCATTATCCTAATGGTAATATTCAAGGAGTACTGCCTTCGGCATTGGGCTGTTAACTGCAAGGTTGGCGATTCAAACCCACTAGTAGCACCTCCCCAGAGAGGTGAGGCTGCCTGCCCACGTCTTGGGCACTCTATTTGAGCTCGCTATGAGTTGGAATCAGCTGGATGGAGGGGGGGGGGGGTATTTGGTTTGGTTTCTTGGTTTGGGGTTGGTGGCACCCCTGAGTCGAGAACATCTCCGGGCACAATAGTGAAGTGCTCAGCCACTAACCAAAAGGTCGTCGGTTCGAACGCACCAGCCACTCTGCAGGAGAAAAGCCCGATGGCCTGTCCCAATGCCAAGGACAGCCTCAGAAACCGCCGGCATCGACTCCTGGGCACACCACCATGACACCACCAGAGTCATCTTAGTTCTATCCTAATATATTTTTTTAATAAATCGTTTTATTGGGGGCTCTGACAGCTCTTATTGTTCTAATGACACCGATCTTTGCCCCATTCTTAGTTTGAGGACACTGTGGCTCAAAGTGTTGAACGGCTGGTCATGACCAAGTGGCTAGGACTATTAGAGCCCAGCTCTTCGGATGACTCAAGTTCAGAGCCTCGTCAGCTGCACTCCAGCTGTTTGAGCTCTTCAGTTCAGCGCACCTTGTCCTGCATGTGAGCAAAGTAGTATCTTCATCTGTATAGGAAACCAAGTGCCTGGCATTCCGACGATCTGTCCTAGTCCACAGCTGGCGGTGGTAGAGCCAGGATCTTAACCCATGCCTCTGTGCTCCAAGGCTCAAGGCTCACGCTCTTCCCTGTATCCCTTGGCTTCACCCTCAGCACGGCCAACAGCGGGTGAATAAAGGGAAGCTGAAAACCAGTACTAACGTAAACCTTTTGCCACCCACTCCCTCTCACCCCCAGGCTGTGGGAACAGTGCCCTGAGCTACGAGCTGTACCTCGGGGGCTTCCCTGATGTGACCAGTGTGGACTACTCGTCTGTAGTGGTGGCCGCCATGAGGGTTCGCTATGCCCACGTGCCCTCGCTGCGCTGGGAGACGATGGATGTACGGGCTCTGGGCTTTCCCAGTGGCTCCTTCAACGTGGTGCTGGAGAAGGGCGTGCTGGATGCCTTGCTGGCTGGGGAGCGGGACCCCTGGACTGTGTCCCCTGAAGCTGCCCACACTGTGGACCAGGTGCTGAGTGAGGTGAGGGAGCAACAAGGAATGACAGACTGACACATGGGAATGAAGGGTTAAGGTGTCAGGACATTGGAAGAACTCAGAAGCCAAAAAGGGGGCATGGTCCAGACCAAGTGGTGGACCCCTCTCAGGAATATAGAATGTCCTGAAGGAAGGAGAGGGTTAATCTGGGTCGGGATTGGAGAGGACTTGAAGGGCTAGGCTCACACTGGCTGATGATTGGCTCCTGGGTTGCTGTAGGGATGAGGTAGCAGCCAGGTACTAGACAGATGACACAAACTAGGAGGATGAGCATTTGCTGGAAAGCAGTGCTCCCTGAACCCCAGTCACAAATGTGCTCCTAGATGCCTAGAATAGAGACTCCACGAATGGACAGGGGACGGGCAGGGCTCAGTCCATTCCCATGGGGAGCCCAGAGCTACCTAGATACAGGACAGTACCCCAAGTTTGCCTCAGTGAGCACCTGGGCAGATACTGACCTTTGAGAACCTGGAGGGGGTCTCTTCACTGAGGGCGTCTTTGTTTCCCTTGCAGGTGAGCCGAGTGCTGGTTCCTGGGGGCCGGTTCATCTCCCTGACCTCTGCGGCTCCCCACTTTCGGAGTAGGCACTATGCCCAAACTGGTTATGGCTGGTCCCTGAGGCACGCAACCTACGGCAGCGGTTTCCACTTCCACCTCTACTTTATGCACAAGGGTGGGGAGCTAAGTGTGGCTCAGATGGCCCTGGGAGCCAAGCTCCTCGCACCCACTAGCCCTGCAACCTCACCCTGCTTCCTGCAGGACTCAGCTCATGAGGACTTCCTCAGTGCCATTCAGCTGTGAGCCCTGAGCCATCATGCTCCCACCCTCGGCCTTCTTGCCCCGGGCTCCTCAGGGAGTGGAACATCCTGACCTCGGGACCTGGGGTAGGGTCCAAGGTGTTCACAGCTCAAGGGCCTCATGCCTAAGAGAAGAGTTACTGCAAGATAGCCCATGTGAACCAATACATCTCAGGTCAGGTTCGATCTCAGATCCCAGGCGCCTGGCTTTCTTCTTGGGCTCCTCGGGGTTCTCACAGGTTCCCCAAAGCCATTCTTTAAACATTTGCACTCAGTGCAAAAATTTGCCCTTACGACAAAGCTTAGCACAGCTCCTCGGCTCACCAGCTCGGAGACCTACGTCCCTGGGGCCAGTTACTCGCCCCATCCGATTGTCATTTCTCCACCAGAGGCTGCAGGCTTTTCATCTAGACAGCTCTGTGCTGTTGTCCTAGAGCCAGCTCTAGTGCGTCTGTTCTGCTTCGGCCTGCTTTGGCAACCCTTTCCAGCCACCGACACGCACCGAATTTCTCAATACCTGTTCCCTCATCCAAAGAGGACTCGGAGTCATTTTTGTTCAGCTCCTGAGCAGACAGAAACAGTTGCCACACACACACATCACACACACAGGGAGGTCTGTGTTTATTCACACACTCCTGATACAGTGAGGGTGGAGGAACATTTACAGAGGACACCCCTGGGTTGAGAACATCTCCGGGGCCATGTGTCATTCAAAGGTGCAGAGCAGTCCCCATTTGGGTATCCAGGGGCAGGACGGACCCAGGGGTCCAAGGTAAAATCAGGTTCTGGGCCCATGGAAGGTGACACCTTGCAGGAAGAGGAGTCTGCCAGAGAGCCGTCGCGGGGTCAGGCCTGGGCAGACTGGCCATGTGGTTGGTTACCATGTTGGGGGCTTGTACCACCCCAGCCTCAACACCCGTCCCACCCGCCAGGCGCGGCTGAGACCGTGGGGGGGGGAGGGCATGAACCATGAGTGGAACCAGTAAACAAAGAATCGGATATAAAAATACAAATGTGCTGAGGAAGTCCCTTAGAAAGAGGCTGAGGATGGGGGTCACGCCAGACAGGGGAAGGGTGAGGAGCGGCCTGGAGGGCTGGGCTCACAGAGGTGGGAAGCTCATGCAAAGACGCAGCCAAACATCCCTGGCCGCGTGCGGTCCGGTCCGACACGCCGGCCAGTCGGTCGCCTTGTTCTGCAGACCCGAGTGGCCGGAGGGGGCGGGGCAGGGGTGCCGTGCGGGAGGGGGCGGGCCAGGGGCTCGGGGCCGCGGGTCTCCGTGTCCGTTCCGGTGTGCAGGGTGGGGCTGCGGCCCGAGGTTCTAAAGTGCATGAGCGCGGCGGCGGCGGGCTCCGGGCCCGCGCGCACCGCAGCTACAGCCGCCGCCGTGGTGCTGAAGCGGACAGCTCCGGAGTGCCTAGCGGCAGCAACACTGACCCAACGCGGCCCCGCAGCCCCCGCCCGCGGGCGCCTGGGCCGGGGAGGGTGTCGCCGGCAGCCGCATCACCGGCCCGCGCTCCTGGCCGCTGCGCGGCTGGGCCCGGAGCCCGCCGCCCGAGCCGGTGCGTCTACACTCCGGACGGTGGCTTCTCCCCCATCCCCTTCAGCACGTCGTCTATCCGGTCATCCTCGATCACCACTGCGCAAGGAGAAAGCGCGTCAGCCGCGTGGCCTCGAGGGGCAGCGGCAACAGTGGGCCCTCCGTCTTCGCACCCCACACGGCTCCTACTGGTGGCCCTGAGCGCCCCTTGGACCCCCACGCCACCGAATGCCCTCCCCACGCCACTTTCCTGCCAACTCAACCCACTGCCAAGCCTGGCCCCTGCAGACCCTCTCCTCTCCCAATGACGGAACGTTCCTCTTCCAAAGGCTCCCGCCATTCAACCTCCCGGTCCAAATCTTTCTGCCGCCTGAACCCTCCTCCGTCTGAGCTCAATAAAACCTTTGGCTCGTGAGACCCCCCTCCCTTCAACCCTCATTTCAAGAGAACGCCCCT
>NW_022111307.1:8186746-8191187 GCF_000313985.2 Echinops telfairi | reverse complement strand
CGCTGCGCACGCAGGTGTTGAGTCCGGAGAGGGCGCCGCTGCCCGCCAGCAGAAGTCACGTGACGGCGCTCGCCGCCCCAACCGGAACCCTCCCTCTGCTCCCTCCCTCCCCCTCGGCAGCCCCCGCCTCTTCCAACACCCCCTCACCCTGGCCGTCAGCGGCGGCGTCACCTGCTTTCCAGTGCGCAGGGCTCTGGCGCAATCTCTGGCTTTGGGGGGAGGGGAGGCGTGTCTCACACTGGGGGACAGTGTGTCTCACACTGGAGACAGTGACGACAGCGTTGGTAAGGGTAATAATCTCGCCGTCAGTTCAGTGCACACCTCAGGCAGAGGGTTTCCACCGCCCCTAAAGTGCTCCCCGTCCTCTTGACAATTTGCACCTCTAGGGAAGCTCCTGGACTCGAACCAAGTCCGCTGTCTCCCATACCTACGTCGATGCTCAGACTCTTGCCTCCGAGGACTCCTCACCTGGGGTGAGGCCCAGGGACACGGAAGCTAGAAGCCTATGGCTGTCTTCAGGGAACTGAGGGGGAGGGAGAATGCCAGGGGACGCCTTTGACAAAGCCTTACAGGAGGCCAGGGCCAGGGACTCATCCCTATCATACCTTCCTCCATGTCCCAGTCTCTGGGATGAGACTTGGAAGAGGGGCGAGAGCTTAGGGCCACTAGGGGAGGGTCCAGAATCCACCTCCCGATCCACAAGAGATTCTCCAGCAATAGGTTCCCAGCCTAGCCGGGACACTTTCTGTATGACCTTGAAGTGAACACCCCCATAATTTTTATTTCTAAAAATTAATTCATTTGCATTTGTACATTTTTAGGGAAATCACATAAAACCTTTGACAGATATTTTCCCAGTCTTTCCCCTAAGTGTTCGCATACTATGCATGTCTCTCTGAGCCTTTAAGTTCTTATCTGACACGTAAAGGTGTTAAAATCCATACAAAGGGCTGTTTTGTAGATGAAATGAAATCTTGGGGTGATTTCCCTTACACCCCTGCTTGGTTTCCTGGGCAGCAGCCACTTATGGAACATATACTATGTGCCTAGGTCCCTGGAAGGCACAAACAGCTTACACACTCAGCTACTGACTTCGAACCTACCTAGCAGCTCATTATGAAGAAAAACCTGCTTTTGTAAAGATCAAAACCCCATCTCAGCGTGACCCAACAAGACAGGGTAGAACTGCCCCGGGGGCTTTCCAAGACGGGAGCTCTTCACCGGAGAAGAGAGCCCCCATCTTTCTCCTGAGGAGAGGATGGTATTTTAGAACTGCTGGCCTCGTGATTAGCAGCCCTACACGAGTGACCACTATGCCACCAGAGCTCCTCTGTAAAGACTACAGCCAAGAAAACCCTACTGAGCAGTTCCACTCTGGGGCAGAATCCACTGAAAGGCAATGGGCAAAAGTGCTGTGTGCCTGCTCTGGCAACACAAAGGGTACTTTCTCATCTGTACAACGGGGATCAGGGTCGCACTGCCTACCAGCACCCCAGATTAACCCAGCTACCCAGGGATCAGTGAGCTGACTTGCTCTGAGTGACTGGAAAGGTACTAGCAAGATGGGGGGGGGGAGGCGGAGAGGAGGTCCAAGGGTAGACAGACAGACAGACAGACTGGCGGAGTTGCCTGGGGTGAAATGGGTTGTGTCCAGGGTAATGAGTAGGCTCTCATTGGACTTGAGGGCTCTTGCCAAGGATGAGATGAGAACACTGCAGGGTGCCCCCACCCCCACCCCCAGCCGCTAGAATGAGGGAAAACAATTTAACCTTGAATCCATTCGGTTAGCTCGTTCTTAAGCATCTTAGTGTGTGCTTGCTGTGGCATGGCGAAAGTAAAAGATCTAAGCTCAGAATTATAAAGGCAGACGAATACATAGGCTTCAGCCATGTTGCAAACACCCTAGGGATGGGGTGGGAGGTTCTTTACATTCTGACCCTAGACTTAGACTTTAGATGTTCTGCATTCCTCCTCAGGAGAGGAAAATTCATTTTTACAGTTACCAGGAAAGAAAGCCTGTTCCGAGAATTTTGTGACAGTGCTCCTCCACGTGTAATGAATTTCATCATCATATTCTAAACTGAACAATGCAGGCAGTCCCTGCTTTTTAACAGAGTGTCATTCTGTGTTGGATCTGACAAAAGTTCAATACTTCTTTCTTTTCTTTTGTGTAGTTTTCATTATCATCAGTATTATCAGCCTCTTGTTATCTGTATCTGGTTAAATCTGATCTTTATTTGTCTTTGGGAGTTGAAAACATGACATATAAACTTAACGGATACATTTTAATACATAACAGGGTCGGGGGCTTCATGGAAAAAGACAACTGAAGGAGAATTACTACATTCAAATTGTAGTATGAGCAAAGAATATTAAATATACTCGAAGAAGGACCCAATCCATTTTAGAAGAAATACAGCCGGAATACTCCTTAGAAGCAAGGATGGAGATCCTTTAGCTCATTTACTCTGGGCACATCATCAGAGAAGACTAATTGCTGGGAAAAGACGTCCCATTTGGTAAAGCCGAGGGTCAGCAGACAGGAGATAAGCCCTCCGTGAGAAGATGGACACAGTGGCTTCAATCATGGGTGAAAACACAGCCGAGGTTATGAAGATGGTGCAGGGCCGGGCCATGTTTCTCTCTGTTACAGCCAGCATGAGTCGGACGGAGGCAGCTCACTGCTTCTAACAACTGAGGCAGGCACCAGGACTCTCACGGGGGCATTGTTTTTCACTCCATCTGCTTCTGGAGTACATACCATTTGCACTAAAAAGATTTTAATACTTTTTGAGGGGGAGGGTTTCACAACGAGAAATTTTATTCAGAATTTCTCGGGAGGGAGAGAAATCACCCCATCAGCCTGCATAGCTGGCTCTCTGGTGCTTCTCTCTTCCCACCCACAGGAAAACAGGCTTTTAAATGTTGGCACAGAAGAGGAAATTCTGCGATAAATTTTTTTTTTTAAGGTTTGAGATCAATCATACATTCTATTCACCAAACTGTATCATGGATTTCAAATCTTAGAAAACAAACCACCACCGACAAAGCGCCATGCGGTGGCCTGTGTGATGCTGGAAGCCACGTCGCCGTGTTTCCAATGGCAGCAGGGTCACCCAAAGCGAACAGGTTTCAGATAGCTTCCAAATTAAGACCAGACTACAAAGAAGGAAGAGACTGTCCACGTCAGAGGAATGCGCCACAGAAAAAACTTACGGACAGAATCAAAGCATTGTCGGATACTGGAAACCTCACGAAAAGAAGCAGGTCCCTGTCAGAGACGGTGCCAGGAGATGAGCCCTTTGGATCAGAAGGCACTCAAAATATGACTGAGGAAGAGCTGCCTTCTCAAAGTAGAGTCAGTAATTAAGAGGTGGATGAGTCAGGCCTGTGAGAATAGAGCCTTCGGGGCCTTCGTTTGCTGAAGGGCAGGACTCAGGAAAAAAAAGCTGTAGACATCAATTCCTAATCAGAACTTGGAATGTCTGAGGTACGAATGTAGGAAAATTCTAAGTAAAAAGCGAAAATTCTAAGTAGAAATGTGTTTTAGGGAACACGTAAAAATGGACATTCTAAGCATTAGCAAGCTGAATGAAACAAGAATAATGATATTTCATTCTTTGTCAAAAAGGACATTTCAAGATCTATCTTTAAGTACAATGCTGTCTGTGATAGGATTACATCTATCCACCTTCAAGAAAATCCAGCCAATACAACTATTACTCAAATCTATGCACCAAACACCAAAGCTAGTGATGAAGAAGATGAGGAATTCTACTAACATCTTCTGTTTGAAATTGATCAAACGTGCAATCAGGATGCATTGATAATTATTGGTTATTGTAAGGCAAAAGCTGGAAACAAAGAGGAAGGAACAATGATCAGAAATAATGGCTTTGGTGATAGAAACAAGGCCAGAGATCCCATGGGAGAATTTTGCAAGACCAATGATTTTTTCTCACAAATACCTTTTCAACCACAGAAATAGCAACTGTACACATGGACTTTTCCAGACGGAATAAAACAAAAATAAAATTGATTACATCTGTGGACCGAGATGATGGCAAAACTCATTGTCAGCAGATAAAACCAAGGCAAGGATGGCACGGACCATCAATTGCACATATGTAAGTTCAGATGGAAGCTGAAGACAATTAAAACAAGGCCCTGAGAGCCCAAATATGACCTTGAGTCTACCCCACCTGAACTTCAAAAACAGCTTTGGCTCATTGAGCACTAATAACAGACTTGGTGAGCGGTGGGAGAACATTGTCAACATGATTCATGAAGAAAGCAAAAGGTCATTAAAAAAACAGGAAAGAAAAAAAATAATAAAAATAAATAAAATAGGTAAACAAGCGGCCATCTAGCTCAGAAGCAACAAAGCCCACATGGAAGAAGCACACCAACCTGTGTGATCACGAGGTGTCGAAGGGATCAG
>NW_022111307.1:8182732-8186583 GCF_000313985.2 Echinops telfairi | reverse complement strand
TAGCAACAATGAAATACACAACTTTCCTCTAGTTCTTTAAGCTCCCTCCCCGCCCCCACTATCATGATCCCAATTCTACCTTACAAATCCAGCTATACCAGAGGATGTACATTGGTACAGAGAGGAACCAGAAAAACGGGGAATCCAGGACAGATGATCCCTTCAGGACCAGTGGTGAGAGTGGTGATACCAGGAGGGTGGAGGAAAGGTGGGGTAGAAAGTGGGAACCGATTACGAATATCTACATATAACCTCCTCCCTGGGGGATGGACAACAGAAAAGTGGGTGAAGGGAGACATAGGACAGTGTAAGATATAACAAAATAACAATAATTTATAATTTATAAATTATTATAAATGAGGGAGGGGGAGCAGGGAGGGAAGGGTAAAAATGAGGAGCTGATACAAAGGGCTCAAGTGGAAAAAAATATTTTGAGACTAATGAGGGCAACAAATGTACAAATGTGCTTGACATACAATGGATGGATGGATGGATTGTGATAAGAGTTGTACGAGCCCCCAATAAAATGATTAAAAATAAATTAATAAGAATGGATATCAGAAGGGACTTGGCATAAAAGGGAGATGGTGTCAAAGAGTTCAGGAAGAAAAACAATGTTTGGAAACTGATTGTGGTAGCAATCGTACAATTCTGCTTGACATGATTGGACTACCATCTGCGTGTTGAGCAAATCATTAGAGAAGCTGGATTATCTGAAGAAGGATGTGGTGTCAGAGGAAACCAGCCTCCAATGTCCAAAGGGCCAGAAGGCACAAATGTACGATGACGACGATGATATATAAAGATTACAGTAAAGTCATAGAGGCTATGAAAGATAGGAGAATAAAGGAGTCAGACACAGTTTTTGGTATTATTCTCACCTCAGCTCCTCCTGATGGACCACATGGAACTGGGAGAGGTGAGAGTGAGCCTTTACTGTCTTGGGACATTTATAGGAAGCCTTAAGACATGCATATTCACTAATTACATGCGTCACAAGGTGGGTGGTATCTATATTAAAGGTCCCTGAGCTCACAGGTGAGGAACACCTAACACCTGCATTGGGGGAAGGAACAAGGGGGGTTGGCTGTCACCGTGTGAAGAGAGAGCAAAAGGACAGTGTCTGGTTCTATAGGGAGATATAATCCACCAATCAACCATGTGCTCACTTTAAGGCAGCATAGTTGTTTGGGGGAGAATCTGTAAAAATGATATTTAAAGCAGGATGATGTACTTGGACTTTACTTCTAATTTACCAAAGTGAAGGCTTTCCTATTGTGGAATACCAGTTTCCCAGATTCCCTCTGTTATAAGTTAGGAAATATAGTCCTCGTCATATTTCCCTCAATGTTACTTTCCCACAATGTGGCATCAGGATTGGAGGAAGGCTTATGAAGAACCTGTGATATGCAGATGCCACCACTTGCTTGCTGAAAGTGAGGAGGACTTGCACTTGCTGATGAAGATCAAGGATTGCAGCCTTCAGTAGAGATTGCAACTCAATGTAAAAGAAGATCACAATCCTCAAAACTGGACCAATAGGTAACATGATGCTAAATGGAGAAAGATTGGAGTTTTCAGAGATTTTGTCTTTCTTGGATCCACACTTATGGAAGCAGCACTTGAGAGATCAAAGGATGGGTTGCACTGGGTAAATCTACCTTCTACTTGCTGTGTGATGTTGGGCAATTTATCTCCTCTGTGTCGTAGTTCTTCATCTGTAAAATAGAGGAAATGGAACTGATAGAATCTATCTGATAGGGTCATTTTGAGGATTAATTAAATACGTTATTGTCATCGCTAACGTGTTAAGATAAATACTGAACAATAGGAATGTTCATTATTACTATACAGAGTATAGTGTATGAGAGTAAGAATAAAGTAAAAATAATCCATTATAGATCTACTCATATTAATACATTGCTATGTCCTTCTGATCTATTTTACACATATATATATTGCTTTGCCAAAGTTATATTTAGGACACACACACACACTTAACTATATAGAGAATATTCCTTTTTTGTCTTTTGTATATATTAAGAAAAGTCTCATTGTATGATTGTTAGATTTAGTCAACAAATCCTCTACTCTTGGACATTGTTGTCCCCCACTTGTTGGTATTATAAATACAGACGTTAAGAACCCTGGTAGCATATTAGGGTATGCATTGGGTTGCTAACTGTAAGGTCAACAGTTTGAAACCACCAGCCATTCCATAGGAGAGAGATGGGGCTTTCTGTTCCTGTAAAGATTTAGTCTTGTGTTTATCTATATAAGATAGGCATGAGAAGCAAGACTGAGGAGAAAGCATCAGAACCGATGGTTCCAGGGGGACTTGGGGGAGGAGGAGGCAGGGGAATGGGAGAGGAGAACATATAATGTCATGGACAGGGGAACAACTAGGGATCTAAAATCAATGGCGAGGGGGGCATGGAGTTCCTGGTGGTGGTGGAACAGCTGTAATCTAGCCATGAGGAATCACTGAGAGGCAAATGAGGGGTGAGTGCAATAGTGGGGCAGGAGGAAAGTAAAAGGAAATAGAGGGAAAAAACAGGAAGCAAAACTCTATATAAATATAAACAAAGACGAGTACATATATAAATATATTAACCCATAAAAATAGGGGTATTGGACTATGTATATATATTTATATGGCAATACATTGAGGTAGTGGATGGACTCTGGGGCTCTAAAGTATTCCCTCAACACAAGAATACTTTGTTCTAATAATTTGGCCCACCTTCTGGACACGATTACTGAAGACAAACTGGGTGCATAGCAAAGGTGGTGAAGAAAGCAGATGGTGCTCAGCTATTAAAAGATATAGCACGTGAGGTCTTGAAAGCTTGATGCCAAAAAAAAAAAAAAAAGCTTGATGCCAAGCAAGATGTGGCCATCTAGCAGGGAATCAACAAAGCCCACATGGAAGAAGCACATCAGCCTGTGTGATCATGAGGTGTCGATGGAAACAGGCATCAGAAGTTCAAACATGAACAACCTCATCAAGGTGAAGGAGAGGAGTCAAAGTAGAGACCCAGAGTCCATCCATGGATAATTGGACATTACCACATAGAGGGGCTGCACAGAAGAGAAGATACATCCAAGGGGCAGTTTAGCACCAAGTAAACACAAAACACTCCTCTAGTTCTTTAATCCTTCCTCTCCCCACTATTATGATGTCAGTCCACCACGCAAATCCTGCTAGACTGGTGTACATACACTGGTACAGACAAGAGCTTTCAATATATGGAATGCAGGATAGACAAACCCTCTTAGAAACAGTAATGGGAGTAATGATTCCAGGAGGGTAGGGAAAGGGAGGAGAGGGGGAATGGATAGTAATGATGGTGGAATAACCCCACTGGAGGGGGACAAATACCAGGATAGTAGGTGAAGGGATAGAATGGGCAGTGTAAGATATGTATAAATAAAAATACATAATATATAAAAGGTTCCCCCCGAAAAAGGGTTCACTGGGGTGGTAGGGTGGGGAAGGGAGGGAATAAAGAGGAGCTGACATCAAAGGGCTCAAGATAATGTTTTGAAAGTGTTGATGCCAACATTTGTACATGTCCACTTGGTATGATGGATGTATGGATTGATATAATGTGTGTAAGAGCCCCTAATAAAATGATTTATTAATTAAAAAAGAAAATATTTAGTCTTGTAAACTCACAGGAACAGTTCTACTTTGCCCTGTAGGGTTGCTAGTAATCATAATCAACTTGATGGAAGTGAATTAAAAAAAAAAGTAATGCATTTTATAACATCTATTCAAACAACTTCCAATCATATACAAACATACAATCACTCAACCCCGGTAAAGCCTATTATAATAAAAATTCAAG
>NW_022111307.1:8181462-8182632 GCF_000313985.2 Echinops telfairi | reverse complement strand
ATGATTATCAAAAGGTTATTATTAGTTATTATTATGACTACTGTATTACTATGTTAAAAAGGAACTCTGCCTGCCCAGATAGTTTGCTGGTGTAGAAAGCCCAGTGTTTCTCTTGGGGAGCTCCTGGTGGTTTTGAACTTCCATTAAGGCAGATGACAAACCCCATTCCTCAGCCTCACCCATTCCCATCTGACCTTCCTTAATCACAAGAACATTCCACCCGAGAACCACTGACAGCAAAATGCCAAACTCCAGGGTGATGGCGGGCACGGTATCAAAGAATGGATGACATATTTGCCCGCACGCCAAGCCTTCTTAAGTCCAGTTCTTGTTCTCGGTGGGCAGGCTGGGGTGGGGTAGGGGGCAGAGGGGGGTGGGTAAGTCTCTGCACTGGGCAGCAAGGTACAACAGCTCCAGGCCTAAGAAAGGACAATATGGAAGGCAGACCCATGGTGCCACACTGGCGATTTGCAGTTAAATGTTGCTTTTATTATTATTTTTGCCTTCCCTTTCCCCTTGTAAAACTCCCAAATGAAACGGTTTGCGTTCCCCAAGTTAGAAGCGTTAGCACATCTCTTCTTTAAATATCTGTGCCTGGCTGTTTTTTTCCCTGCCAGCTTGTTACCATCTGTAAGCCTCCTTTCGCGAGACGTGCAGATGACAATGATCGTGGAGAGTAAAAGTGGGAGTCTTGAAGCAGCACGCATACGTGGAATCCCAGTGTGGGCCGTGTGTGTGTGTGTGTGTGTGTGTGTGTGTGTGTGTGTGTGTCCTGCCCGTGTGCACTTTGTGTCAGTCTGGAAGCTTTGCAGTTGAGCCTTGGTTCTGGGGGTTGAGCCCTGGTTCTGGGGGCTGTGTGTACACAGCGGGTGCAGTCTGGGAACTGTGTGTAGGTGTCTGGGTGTCTGGAGTGTGGACCCCTAGTATGTGGACGAACTGCTTGCCCTTCAGGCTGGCTAAAGCAGGGGCTGTGCGGACTGCCTGCCTGGGGGGGGTTCTCTCGGAGTGGGTGGGGGACATGATTTCTCCAAGGCGGTTAAAGCCTGAAACTCGGGGCGCAGGGCCGAGGACTAGGAGCCAGGTCTGGGCCTGGCTGGCGGGTACCCCTGTCCAGAGCGGCTGGTCGGAGAGCGGACTTGGGACGCGGGGCTGGCGGGGAAGGGGTGGTCT
>NW_022111307.1:8161906-8181005 GCF_000313985.2 Echinops telfairi | reverse complement strand
CCGAGGGGAGCGGAGCCCTGTCGGTGGACGCGGGCAGCGAGCAGCCCCCTCCCCGCCTGACCTGCCCTGCCTTCCCGACTCTGGCAGATGGTGGAGTACAAACGGGCCACGCTTCGGGAGGAAGATGCGCCCGCGACCCCCATAGAGGGAGGGGCCTCCCCGGACGCCTTGGAGGTGGGCAAGGGGTTCCTCGCTTCTCGCCAGGCCCCCCTGCCCCAGGAGGATGTCTGCACACCCAGGAGGTCGGGCTGGCTGCTCAGTAGGGGCATCTGCCTCCGGCCTCTGCACTAGGCTTCTGGCGAACCCGCTCGAAACCATGACGTTGCACAAACAGACTCTGGGCTCCGCCAGGCCTGCCTCATGGCCCCCCGAGTCCAAAGTTGGCCTCAAAGCGCTCCGTGCCCCAGGGCTGGAGGACTGGTCGGCGATCGCGGGGTCCCCTGCGCTGAAACCCTCTGCCTCTCTGTCACCCCACGCTCCCCAGGTGGGATTCCGGAAAGGGACCAGACCCCTCTTGGGCTCACACACACAGCTGGAGCTGGTCCTGGCTGGTGTCTCTCTGTTGCTGGCTGCCCTGCTTTTGGGCTGCATTGTGGCCCTGGGGGTCCAGTACCACAGAGGTAGGTGGGCACACCCTTGTCACCAGCCCCGCAGCTTGGGGGGTAGGAGGGTAGGGCGGCTCTGGAGGCTGAACGGTCTCTAAGATTGCCCCAGGCCCACACCAGGTTTCCCCCGAGCCTCCCCCTACCCCAACCCCACCCTCCCCAGCTTTGATTTCTCCTCATAACCTCTCTGCCATCATGGCCCCTCCCAAAGTGTTTGCCTCTTCAAGACTGACCACAGTCCCCTACCCCCTGGCCACATCCCTGCCACAGACCCACCCCACAGCACGTGCCTCACAGAGGCCTGCGTCCGCGTGGCTGGGAAGATCCTGGAGTCCTTGGACCGGGGAGTAAATCCCTGTGAAGACTTTTACCAGTTCTCCTGTGGGGGCTGGATTCAGAGGCACCCCCTACCGGATGGGCGTTCTCGCTGGAATGCCTTCAACAGCCTCTGGGACCAGAACCAGGCCATACTGAAGCACCTGCTGGGTGAGTGGCGGGGGGCAACATGGAGCCCAGCACACACCACAGGGCCTGGCACCTCGTGGGCTCTCAAGGGATGGCCACAAATGAATGGACAAGTGATGACTGACATTCTTGAGGTAGAGGATGCAGACAGGAGGGGTTTATAAAGCTGACCTGGTTTCTTGACGGTTGGGGGTGGGGAGGGTTGAAGTCTTGGCATCTCGGGAGGGGGTTCCCTTCAGCACCCTGTTTGCAGGACTCTCTGGTTGACTGGGACTGGAGGGTCTGGGATGCTTCCACAGCTCTGCGGGAGGGTCTCCGTGGACGGGGGCGGGGTGGGGGTGGGGGTGGCAGGGACCACCACCTGCTGGCTCTCTCAGAAGTGTCTTCCTGGTTCTGCATTTTGCAGACTGTCCTCCGTGGAGAAGGCCACGGGAGGGACCGTGGACTCCCCATCCACAGCTGACCTTGTTGCCACTGGACCCTGTGCTCTACCCCACAGAAAACACCACCTTCAACTCTAGCAGTGAAGCTGAGCTGAAGACGCAGCGTTTCTACCTGTCCTGCCTGCATGTGGAACGCATCGAGGAGCTGGGAGCCCAGCCGCTCAGAGACCTCATTAACAAGGTTGGGCTGCCTGAGGTCTGGGGCGGGGCGAGGATGCCGCCCAGGGAAGCTTAGGGGCCCTTGTGCCTTGGGTTCTACTTAGGATCTCTCTGCAGATCGGTGGTTGGAACATCACGGCGCCCTGGGACCAGGCCAGCTTCATGGACGTGCTGAAGGTAGTGGCAGGGACCTACAGGGCCACCCCCTTCTTTACCGTCTACATCAGCGCCGACTCCAAAAGTTCCAACAGCAACGTCATCCAGGTACCAGCCTGGGGACTCGCCTCCCCCAGACAGTGGGCTGGCACACAAGTGCAGGTTAGTGGGAGCAGCCTCTCCTTTTATTCCTGTTGCAGGTGGACCAGTCTGGGCTCTTTCTGCCTTCCCGAGATTACTACTTAAACAAGACCGCCAATGAGAAAGTAAGGAACAGCTCCCCACCCCAATTTCATGCTCCTCCTGGCTTACCTCCCTCCCCCAGTCACCTTTTTTCTTGGCCCAGGGTCAGAGAGGAGCAGGTGAGCCTATCCTGCTGGCCTCTGTCCCGCCTTCTCTTCTCCCATTTACTTATCCAGAAGACTTGTTGTGGGCACCTGCCAGGTACCTACCCTGTCCTGTAGGATCGCTGTGGGAAGGCATTGACTCGATGACAGTGAGTGAGTGAGCCATGCGCCTAAGGGGCCCTGGTGGCTTAACGGCGACACTTTGGCTGCTAACCTGCAGGTCGGCAAATCCACCAGGTAGCTGCTCTGCTGGAGACAGATGAGGCCGTCAGCTCCTGTGCATGTAGACCATCTCGGAGCCCTAAGGAACAGTTTTGCTCTGTCCTATTGAGGAGCTCCGGTGGTGTCGTAGTTACCCGTTGGGCTGCGATCTGTAACAGATCAGCAGTTCGAAACCACCAGCCTCTCTGAGGGAGAAAGAGAGGGCTTTCTACTCCTAGAAAGAGTTAGTCTCAGAAGCTCACAGGGGCAGTTCTAGCCCGCCCTGGAGTGTCTCTGTGAGTTGGAATAAACTCTACGGCAATGGATTTCTTATTTCACCAAACGCCTGGCGGCCACCCACAATTACACAGGACTGCCAACCAAAAGGTTAACCATTTGAACTCCGCCAAAGGCACCTTGGAAGAAAGCTCTGGTAATCTGCTTCTGGACGATCTCAGCCAACAGAAGCCTTGCGGCTTCACCCCGACACACACGGGCCCTCGGTGTCAGGGGGACTCGCCGGCCATCGAGGGCTGGTATGACCATGTGCCAGAACAGGTTCCCAGAGGAGGATTTCGGTGTAGACGGGTTTATGGACCCAGCGAGCCCCGACGTGACTCAAAGAGAACTCAGAAGAGAGCTTAACCGAGGGGAAAGCACAGGGGATGAGCAGAGAGGGGGAAGAGGGAGAAGACATTCTTATAACTTCTCTGCAGTCATTTGTTTTCTTTCCACTGTGTTGAAAATATACGTAGCCGAGCATAAGCCATTCAGCAGTTGCTACACGCACAAGTCAGTGATGCCGGGGCCTGTCTCTGAGCTGCACCACCATTCCCACCCTCCTCTTCTGAATTGTTACCCCCACCCCCACCCCCACTCAACCTAAACTCACTGCCCCCGAAACTTCCTCTCCAACCTTCCCAGTGGCTCGGGTCCGCTTGATCCACACACAGAGTTCTGTCAAGGAGTACAGTGCCCAGGGCAGGCTTGCTTACTAATTAAGCTAAACTGTTGTTTGATTTGAAGAAGGCTTCAGGGGATCTTGTTGGCTTAAGGGTTAAGTTTTAGCTCAAGGCAACATCATCTGTCCATTGTGGTTCTTGTATTTTCAGCGTCCTGGGAGAAAGAAAGTGGGTGGAGGGGACTGCTGGGGGGTAGGACACCCCCACTCTAAGATAGGAAACGACTGTACAGTGGTCCTGTTTACAGTCGTTGGGTTTGAGAGGAAGCGGAGCAGAGGCAGCCTCACCCCAGGGTGAGGGTGGGCTGCAGTGGGGGTGGCAGGCCTGGGCCAAGGCTGTACTGGGGCAGAAGGGGGTGAGGGGGGAACCAAGTCCTTGCAGACTCAGATTGGGCTTAGGATTTGGGATCCGTACCCCACCCCCAAGTAGAAAGGAAAAGGCAGAGAGAGGAGAGTGATGTGAGCAGATGTGCGTGGTTTGGGGTTTTGAAAGAGTTGACTGGTTCACTGGGGAGAGGGAGTTTTGAGAAGGCAGCAGGGAACCAAGTAGTTCTGATGAGCGGGGAGCCTTGGATTTGGCTGTCAGTGTGGTGCTGGTGGTCCTGGGCAGGAGAGCCTCCTGGGATGGAGCAGGTGGGAAGGAAGGGATGTGTAGAGTCACCTCTTCCATCAAATGTCGAGATAGGATAAAAACAGTCGAGTCATTCTGGCATCTTGGTTACCTATGCTGCCATCACACAGAGATCCCTGCGTGAACAAGCAGAAACGGGTCTCCTCGCAGTTCAGCAGTTGGAGCTCGGGGCACCGGCCCCAGGGAAGCCTTTCTCTCTCGGGGGCTCTTGTGCCTTGCTTCCTTGTTGGTCTAGCTTCCATCTTCTCCCATCTCTACTCCTTTCTCTATGCCTAACCTGCTTTTTCAGGAGCCCTGATAGCCTGGGGGTTCTGTGTTGGACTGCTAACTGCAGGGTCAGCAATTTGAAGCCCCTAGCCTCTCCATGGGAGTAAACCGAGGCTTTCTCTTCCCATTCAGAGTTACAGTCTCGGAAACCCCCAGGGGCAGTACACCTCTGTCCTATCAGGGCGCTAGGAGTTGGAAATGACCTGATGCCAGTAAGAATCTACTCTTTTTTCTTTCTGAAAGGTCATTGGCTTAAAACATACCCTATGCTAACACGCAGCCCCTCCCCATTACAAAGAAAGCCCAGTTCACAACTGGAAGCCTAGCTACAGGAAATGGGGGTTAGGAATTAGGACACCTATTTAGCAGAGACGTGATTCAGTACCTGACAGCAGGGTTCGGGAAAGGGTCCATAGTCAGCCTTGAGCTGAAGGTAAGAAAGACAGAGGGAGAGAAAAGAGGAGTCTGGGGTAGGGAGTGGGTATGATCACCCGTTGAGCGCAGGGGCTTCAAGTGGGACTTGGGCCTCTGCCTTGGACACCAGCCGCCAGGAAGAGGTGAGGTGGGGGTCACAGAGAAGTTCTGAAGGGCAGAGCAAGGGCGTGAAGTTTCCAGAACTTCTTAGTAAACTGGAAAAGGAGGCAGTGTTTGGAGCTCAGGGTGAGTGTTGGGGTAAGAATGTGCCCTGTCCCTGGAAGAAGACCTCAGGGAGGGGCGGGGTGCAGGGCTGAGGGTCTGCTTACAGGCTTTCTTGCCTTCATTCAACAAACATTTCCTGAGCACCTACTGAACAAAGCCAACACAGTCCCGCGCGGGCGAGGCCACCTGAGATTGTGCTGGGCCCTCCAGTCATCAGGCCGGTTCCATTGTACTCTACAGTGACCTGGAAGTTTGTTGAGTCATGTCACCTTCCCAAGAAGCGTCTTTCCTCATCTGGCTAAGGACTCAAAATCCAGACTCACTGCCAACTCATCGTGACCCTACAGGACGGGGTAGAACCGCCCCTGTGAGTTTCCGAGACTGTAACTCTTTACAGGAGTATCCAGCCCTGTGTTTCTATAGAAAAGCGGCTGGTGGTTTCAAACTGCTGACCTTGCAGTTTCACAGCCAAACCTGTAACCGCTTTGCCACCAGGGCTCCTTAAAATGGGGCAACCCAGAGCTGCTGTGAGAGGAGAGAAGATCCACTTACATCCCCAGTCAGCCCTAGCAGAGCCCGACTCATAAGACCCGACACCCCTGCCATGGAGTCACGTTTGGTTCACAGGGCCCTCTCCAGGGTTTCTGAGATGGAATCTTTACAGGAGCAGACAGCCAGCCGCCTCTTCCTCCTGCGGAGCGGGCGCCTGCCGGTTTGCGCAGCGATGCCTGTCCAGCCGTGCCAGGGCTCCTATGGGCACATAGCAGGCACTCAGTGCTTCTTGCTGTGCTTTTCTCCCCTTGGTGACCAGAGGGGAGTGGAAGGAGGTAGCGAGCGGGAGGCCTGGAAGGATGGGAGGTGGACGGGAGGCCTGTGGTCCCTGAGGATCTGGGAGGACCACACGGGCTTTAGGAAAGGGGGAGGCCACGTGTGAGAAGCGGACCCCTCCCTGGACAGATAGTTTCGGAACATCTAACTCCTTGGGCGATGCTACAGGGACGTTCTTGACCACTGATGGAAAGGGGGGCCATTTGAACCCAACTGGAGGTGCCTCGGAAGGAAGGCTTGGCCTATCTCTCATGGCCATAGCCTTGAGGACCCGTGGGGACACCTTGAGCCGGTCAACTTGAAGACAGAGGTTGTTTGGTTTGCCATGGTGCTCGGCCGTGGGGGCGTAGGGATGAGGGAGCCCGGCTTGGTCTCTGCTCCGTTGGAACACACCGTGGGGAGAGAGGAGAAGGAAATGCTCAGATCATAGCAGAGAGCTGTCAGAGGAAGCAGCCTCCAGCCACCGAAGGGTCAGTAGGCGCAATTGTGCAGTGATAACATATACCGATTATAGTGACATCACAGAGGATAGGAACGATAGGAGAGAGAATAAAAGTCAGACACATTTTATGGTAGCATGCTCATCTCAGCCCCTTTTGACGGTCCACGTGGAACTGGGAGGAGAGAGCTCGAACCAGTTCCATGAGTCACGAGGTGGGTGGTCGCTACATTAAGGTCCCTGAGCTCACAGGTGAGGAACCCTAATACCTGCATAGGGGGAAGGTAACACAGCCAGTCTCCAAGAGAGAACCAAAGGATGGCTTCTTCTATAGGAAGAGAAAATCAACCGTGTGCTCACTTTAAGGCACATAGCTGTTAGGGGAGAATCTGTGGGGACGATATTTAAAGAAGGATAACGTACCTGGACTTAATTTCTAACTTACCAAAGTGGACGCTTCCCTACCATGGAATACTAGCTTTCCAGAGTCCTCCTTATCAGTGTTGGTTTCCCACAGAGAGGGAAAAGCACTGCGGCAGAAATGCCACGGGGGCCCGGGAAGACATCTTCCAGCCGGGTCAGCAGAAGAGAGCCTTCCGGCTTCCAGCAGGACTTGCTGGTCAGCTCTGAGGGCTACTCCGGGCCTTGACAGGTGCTCACGGCCTACCTGGACTACATGGAGGAGCTGGGGCTGCTGCTGGGTGGACAGCCCACCTCCACGCGGGAGCAGATGCAGCAGGTGCTGGAGCTAGAGACTCAGCTGGCCAACATCACTGTGCCCCAGGACCAGCGGCGCGATGAGGAGAAGATCTATCACAAGATGAGCGTGGCTGAGCTGCAGGTGGGGTGGGCAGGGGGACCAGAGAGGGATGGCAAGGGCCAGCCCCAACACAGACTGCCCAGCCCCTGGCCCATCCTCATCGCCTGCTTGTCGCTGCTTCCCAAACCCTGGTCACTCTCCTGGAAAGAGATGGTGTTGTTTTCAGCCACCTGTCCCTGGGCTGTCCTTTGGCCCCTTTCTTGCCACGGGGGCATGGATGGAGGGGTGATGCCAAAAGCCCTGGACATCTTGTGCAAGACGCCCACCCAGCAACAGACCCTAGAGCAGGCTTACTAGCCAGGCACCAACCCTTTCATTGTCTGATCATAGAGAAGTGTGGGGGACTCCTGGGGAAGGGGCCCAGGCTGCAGTGCCCTGGGGCCCTCAGGTGAGTCGCATTTTATTCACTGTTAAGGGAATATTTGAATAGCCGTGCCCCAGGTGACTAGCACACTCCACCTGTGTACACAGAGACAGCGGCTGGGCTCCCAGATTGAGGTACCCAGGCCTGGCAGAGGGTTTATTGCTGGAAGTGGTCACTAAGCAGCCAGCACCTGTTGTCATGGCAGTGGGAAGGGCTCTCGCCTGCCAGTAGAGGAGGGCTGTGCTGAGGGGGGTTTGTTTGTTGGCTCCTAGGTCCTGGCGCCCTCCGTGGACTGGCTGGAGTTCCTGTCTTTCCTGCTGTCTCCCCTGGAGCTCAGTGACTTGGAGCCTGTGGTGGTGTATGGGACGGGGTATCTGCAGCAGGTGTCCGAGCTCATCAACCGCACGGAGCCAAGGTGGGGAGGCATGCAAGATGCAGAGGGGGAGGCTCAGGGCTCTGGACATGTTGGCCAGGGACGGACGCAGCCAGAGAGCAGCATTTGATGAGGGTCCTGAGCCTTCAAACATCCCCACGGGATGTCTGCAGGCCCTTCTCCCGAGGGTGGGGTTTCAGGGTGGTTGCCTGCCCACTTGTGACTCTGTTTCCACACCTTGCTCCAACCTGACTCCCACAGGCAGGTGTGTGGGCCAGGGTGGGAGAGAGGGATTCTGGGACAGCTGGCATACGTGCCTCTCAGGACTGTTGGCACGTTCCTGGGCTGCCCCTCCTTACGCCTGCCTCTGCCGGCCAGTGTCCTGAACAATTACCTGATCTGGAACCTGGTGCAGAAGACAACCTCGAGCTTGGACCGGCGCTTTGAGTCTGCACAGGAGAAGCTGCTGGAGACCCTCTATGGCACCAAGAAGGTGGGCTCTCGATGTCAGGCGCCATTGGCCTCACCGCGTAGCTGAAGTGCAGGGCCTGGGGATGAAGCCTGATGGGGCTCCGATCTCAATTCTGTGAGTTTTCTAAGCCTGTAGGACAGGGCTTTCTACTGCCATAAAGAAGCCCAGTCTCGGAAACCCACAGGGACGGTTCTACCTCTTCTACAGTGTTACTGTGAATCGGCATCAACCTGACCGCAGCGAGCTTGGGCCAGTTACCCAACCTCTCCCACACTCCCTCCCTGTGTATAAAGGAGGAACACCTGGAGGGTTGTCATGGAGACTCGCTGGGCTGACACCAGTGAGTGCCCGCCTGGGGCATGGTATGGATAGGCAGTCAGCTTTGAGGATGCTCATAAGGGAGATGACAAATATGTGCGGGTCTCTGTTTCAAGATGCCACGCAAGGTGGGGCCTGGGGCCCGGTAAACAAGTATGCTTGCTCTATGTGTGTGAACCGTCTCCATGCTATCGGACTAAGGTGAGCAGCATGGGAATGGCTCTTCAGTGGGGGTGACATTTGAGAAATGAACTCAGTCAGAGGCAGGAGAGAAGGGCATTCCAGGCAGAAGGAGCTGCATGCTCGAATCCCCAGAGACCAGCCCCCGCCTGATGGATGTGCTGTGCTTGGTCCGACCATGGACGCGGCACAGGGCAGCAGAGCTGCGAGTTGGTGCGGGGGTGTGGGCAGTCCATGAAGGCACTAGGACGCTGTGGGGAGAGCGGTGGCCTTTCAGAGGCGGGAACCCCTGGGGTGGCTGTCTGCAGAGGAGTGACATGGTTCTCCTAGTGCCATCAAGTCAATTCTGAGTCCTGGCGACCGTATAGGACAGTGGTTCTCAACCTTCCTAATGCCTCCACCCTTTAATACAGTTCCTCATGTTGTGGTGACCCCCCCCCCACACACACACCCATAAAATTATTTTTTTCCCATAAAATTATCTTCGTTGCTACTTCCTAACTCATTTTGCTACTGTTATGAATCGTCACGTAAATATGTGATATGCAGGATGTCCGTTCATTGTTACAAATGGAACATAATTAAACATCATTAAAGCATAGTGATTAATCACAAAGCAATATGTAATTATACATTGTGAAATATTTGTATTTTCCAATGGTCTTAGGCAACCCCTGTGAAAGGGGCGTTCTACCCCCAAAGGGGTCGAGACCCACAGGTTGAGAACCGCTGCTATAGGACAGGATAGACCAGTCAGAGGAAACCAGCCTCCAACAGTTGAAGGGCCAGAAGGTGCAAATGCACGGCACTGATGTATAAAGATTACAGTACAGTCATAGAGGATGAGAAAGATAGGAGAGAGAGTAAAATAAAGGAGTCAGACACATGTTATGGTAGCATGCTCACCTCAGCTCCTCCTGATGGACCACGCGGAACTGGGAGAAGTGAGATGAGCCTTTACTGTCTTGGGACATTTATAGGTAGCCTTAAGACATGCATATTCAGTAGTTACATGTGTCACAAGGTGGGTGGTATCTACATTAAGATCCCTGAGCTCACAGGTGAGGAAAACTAAAACCTACATTGGGGGAAGGTATGAGGGGGTTGGGTGACAGGGCGGGAAGAGAGCGAAAGGACAGTGTCTGCTCCTGTAGTTAAAGCTGCCGCCATGTAGCAATCAGCCCTGTGCTTGTAAGAGGTCACTTTAAGACAACACTATGATGGGAGGGTATAGTGGGGAACCACATTAATTGTGGAATGTGATTGGGACTCACCTCCAACACACAAGGGTGAAGGTCTCCCTCCACCCAAGAAACCCAGCCTGCCAGGCTTCTTCATATATGAGGACAAAGGATTCATCCGTAGACACACTCTTCCTGTTCTCTGCTTCCCACATAGAGCAGCCCCGCGGGTTCTCCAAGGTTGTAACTCTTCACGGGAGTAGAAAGCCTCATCTCATCTTTCTCGTTGAGTGGATGGCTGGTGGTTTTGAACTGCTTACCTCTTGTTTGCAGCCCAGTGCATAACCCGCTGTGCCACCGGGGCTCCGGATGTCCTGGTTAGGTGAATGCAGCTCTCAGGCGGGGCGTGGGTGCCCTGAGAAGAGAGTCCGAATGTCTAGTTGGTAGGTCCCTGCAATCTTGAGGCAAGAGATGACAGTGTTCTAGGGCAGGGCGGTGGCGATGAGAAGGTTGGGAGAAATGATGACCAAAGTTTTAGCCTCAGAAACCCTGGATCGGGTCGTTGTGGGTCAGAACCAACTCACGGACAGTGTGTTGGGTGTCCTTATAGAAATGTGTGATGCGTGGAATATAGGGTTAAAGATGGAGCATGCTGGGATGGCTCCCAGGTTTCTGGCACAGGGAACTTGTGATAAGACTGAGGTATGGAACTAAGCACAGAAACTTCTGGGCCCCACTGGGCCTCCTGGAAACTTAGAGGAGGAGAGTGTCCCGACTGGGCTGCACATCGGCTCCCCAAAGGTGTCATCGCTGAGCTGGCATGCTGACAGGTGCCCGCCATTTTCCCATGAGTCTCAAGGAGAGGTGGCATGCTAAAACCAGGTGGAGGGGAGCTGGCCCCCGAGACACAGAGGCCCTCATACTGAGGACAGCTGGCTCTGGACACCTGGCCGTTTGTCCCCCACAGTCCTGCCTGCCCAGGTGGCAGACCTGCATCGCCAACACGGACGACGCCCTGGGCTTTGCGCTGGGCTCCCTCTTCGTCAAGGCCACCTTTGACCGGCAAAGCAAGGAAATCGTGAGTGGCCAAACTCTTTCCAACACTGCCTCTTGCCGACTGGAAATTCACAGTTCACCCATGTGTGCTTGCCCAGAAGCAAATACCGTCGGTGGTCACCAAGAAATCACTTGGTGCCTTTGGGTAGTGAGATCATGAGGAATTTGATGTCCCTGAATTTTCTTCTCTATCTGCCATATTTTCTAGAATGCGTTTATATTGCCTCTGTAACTAGGAGAAAATCACGTATTTCCTGGGCGATGATACTAGACTTAGTTAAAGGATGAACTAAAAAGATGGTCGAGGCAAAGCTGTTTAGGGGGAAATGAACACAGGGCCGGTGTCCCGCCGGAGGGGAGTGGGAAAATAGAGTGGTTCACCTGGATTGTGAGGCAGCCTTAAAACTGATGATATATATATTTTTAAGTGGAAAAAAGCAGACTGCAATATATCTTCTCGTACATATATGTTATCCAGCATAATTCCACATTATACTTCTACATCTGGGCAGAGCAGACGCTTAGAAGTAGATCATCAAAATGCTACAAGAAGCTATCTCTGAGCTGGCTTATAAACCACGTCTATTCTCTCCTCTCAGCACCTATCAGGTTTCTAAGGCTTCCTTTTGTCAGATAAAATCAATATGCTATATTAAAATTGTATTAATTGAACCAACTGTCCATTAAAATGTTCATTCATCAGGGGGTCTGGAAGCCACCCACAACCCCAAGACCTTCACAAAACCGTTTTTTTCTTTCCATCCTCCCCAGCTTGCTCATATTTCCGCCGCTCCCAGGGGGGCCCCCCTGGGATGCAGTGGGTGCTGGGGGAGAATGATGTGTTGAGTGCAGGCGAGAGGCTGACGCCCCCCTCTCCCCCACCCCGCACCCCACAGGCCGAGGGAATGATCGGGGAGATCCGGACGGCCTTTGAGGAGGCCCTGGGACAGCTGGTTTGGATGGACGAGAAGACCCGCCGGGCAGCCAAGGAGAAAGTGAGTGGTGGCTGGGCTTGGGGCGCCACCTTGAGGTGGGTGTGGAGCAGCTTAGCCAGGCAGCAATTTGCCTTGAGTTCCCGCTGGCTCCTGGACACCTGGTGTGTCAGCGGCAGCACGTTCATTAGGCCTCTCTTCCAGCGAGCCTTTGGGTGGGCTGGAATTGCCTCTCGAGTTCCCCGTGCGTGCCATCCAGGGCTCCTGAAGGGGCTGACACCCGTACGTCGGTCTCCCCAGGCAGACGCCCTCTATGACATGATTGGCTTCCCAGACTTCATCCTGGAGCCCAAAGAGTTGGATGATATTTATGATGGGGTGAGTGCTGACCTCCGCCCAGTGGGGTGGGGACACACACACTGTTTGGGGGCCTCAGTAATTGGGGTCCAAGTGCTGAGCAGGAAGGAGGTACTTGTTGGTTCTTTAGTGCTAACTCTGTGTTTGGCTGGCTACAAGACACATGGACAACAAGTCCATTCTAAGAGGGACCCTGTAGCACCGAGTGGGACCCCCACAGGCTTCCACGGCTGTATAACTCCCTGGAAGCAGACTGCCCCGTCTCTCTCCAGCAGAGAGGCCTGAACACCGTAACTGCTATGTCCACAGGGCTGGTGGCTTCAGCCAGGTGGCCACAAAAGTGTCTATAAGTCAGGAACTTGGAATGAAGCCTGAGTGAGGGCTTGTTTCTGTTTCTACCCCTAAATAACTAAGTGTAACCTCGGATAAGTCACCTCACCAAACCTCAGTGGCTTCATCTGCCGAAGCGGAACCCTGTTAGTGGCAAAGTCTCCTTAGGAGCAAGGATGGCGAGACTCTGTCCTCCCGACACGTTGTCAGGAGAGACCAGTCTCTGGAGATGGGCATGATGTTTGGCAAAGTAGAGGGGCAGCGAAAAAGAGGGAGACGTCGAGGAGATGGAGTGCCACACTGGCTGCGGCAATGGATTCAAATCGAACAATTGTAAGGAGGGTCCAGGGCCAGCCGCCCTTTTGTTCCGTTTTATGTTGGGCTTCTACGAGTCGGAACAAACCCCACGACAGCAGCTAACCACAATTAGCACAACAATTCTCACTGCTTGTAAGAATAAAAGGGAGCAGTGTATGTGGATATACGTGTATACACATGTATACATATGTGTAGATATGTGTGTATATGCGTAATCACCTGCAATATCCTGTTCTTTACACAGAGGCAATTATTAATTTTCTTTCTGTGTATGCGATACATTTAATCGTCACAGTCATACTGTATAGTAGATAACCAGGCTCCTATTTTATAGCTGAGGACACTGGGGCTCGGGGTGGTGTTGGCTGACGGCTCAGCGGGCACCCCATTCTGTGCTCCAACACGTCCTCTTGCACGCTGCCCCCACAGTATGAAGTCTCTGAAGAGTCCTTCTTCCAGAACATGCTGAACTTGTACAACTTCTCTGCCAAAGTGATGGCCGACCAGCTCCGCAAGCCTCCCAGCAGGGACCAGTGAGGATGGGGCAGCAGGAGGGCTTGGGGAGTGGGCGGTCACACTGATCTTGGCAGGAGACAGGTCCAAAGGGCTGTCAGGAGGGTGGGGACCACCCCGGCGGCTCAGCCTCCCTCTCCCGCAGGTGGAGCATGACCCCCCAGACAGTGAATGCATACTACCTTCCCACCAAGAATGAGATCGTCTTCCCTGCTGGCATCTTGCAGGCTCCCTTCTATGCTCGGAACCACCTCAAGTGAGGGGGGCCATGGGCTGGGCCTGGGCCTGCTGGGAACAGGGCTAAAAAGTGGGGAGGTGGTGTCAGACACCCCCCCTCCCTCTCATATCCTCACCGCTCACTTCTTTTGTCGTCCAGGGCTCTGAACTTTGGGGGCATCGGTGTGGTGATGGGCCATGAGCTGACACATGCCTTTGATGACCAGGGTAGGGGCTTGTGGAACTGTCCCTGAAGCTTAAAGTGGCTCCTGCAGTGCTTTGGGGTGTTGGGGCCATGCGCAAGGGGGCCTGGGGTCTACGGACCAGGGCTGATGGGGCCCTCCTGCTAAAAGGCCTGAGGTCTGTCTTGGTGGGTGCAAAGGTGAGTCCTCCCCAGGGCGCGAGTATGACAAGGACGGGAACCTGCAGCCCTGGTGGCAGAATGGGTCCCTGGCAGCCTTCCGGAACCACACGGCCTGCATGCAGGAGCAGTACAGCCAGTACCAGGTCAACGGGGAGAGGCTCAACGGCCGGCAGACGCTGGGGGAGAACATTGCTGACAACGGGGGGCTGAAGGCTGCCTACAACGTGAGTAGCCCACCCTAGTGGTGGGACGGGCACTGGGTGGAGGTGGGCAACCCCTGATGGCTTGCTGCCCTGTGCCTGGCCCAGGCTTACAAAGCGTGGCTAAGGAAACACGGGGAGGAGCAGCAGCTGCCGGCCGTGGGGCTCACCAACCACCAACTCTTCTTTGTGGGATTCGCCCAGGTATTGCCTCCCGGGAGGAAGCCTGGGCTCGGGCCTCCTGCTGATGCAGGTGTGGCCACACGGAGACCTGGGAGGGCCTGGGAAGTGGGCTGAGAAGGCCTGGCACCCCCAGAGCCTTCAGGCTGGGGTCTGCAGCCTGAGGGGCAAGCGGGGAATTCTTCCACAGGGTCTCACAGGTTCAGGGGGCAGGGCTGCTCTGCGCAAGGGATGGGGAGTAGAGAGAGTGAGTTGGGATGCGAGAAAGACAGGATGTTCACACTTGGGGAGACAAGAGACTCCCCAGTGTGGCAGGGCCCCCTCTACAAACTCTGCAACATCCCCCACCTCATCCCCTGCCAGTTCCTCTAGGTCTCTGCCTGTGTCTCCCAGGCAGGGCCGTCCTGGCCACCCAGCTCCGAGAGGCCTTCAAGGAGTTGGGGAGGGCGGGTGTGCCCCCTCCTCTTATTGACAGAGGAGCTGGGGGGTACAGGTGCTGGCTGAGCCCTCACTAGTCTCCCTAGACCTAGAGGAGGCAGGACGAGCACCCTCCCAAGCTGGGGGCTGGGGACCAGCACTTTGTGCCCTTGGGATGGCTCTGCTGAAGCAGGTCTGTGGCCCCGCCCTACACTGGACACCATCTGTCCCTGTGTCTGTCCTGGCCCACAGGTGTGGTGCTCGGTCCGCACACCAGAGAGCTCTCACGAGGGGCTGGTGACCGACCCGCACAGCCCTGCTCGCTTCCGAGTGCTGGGCACGCTCTCCAATTCCCGCGACTTCCTGCGGCACTTCGGCTGCCCTGTCGGCTCCCCCATGAACCCAGGGCAGCTGTGTGAGGTGTGGTAGGCCTGGAAGGGGGAGATGCCTGCCGGGCATCTGTCCCCGGGTCTGGTGAGGTGGTTTGTTTGGGGACCAGGTGAAAGCAAACTCGGGTTGAGCCCCTCCATGCCATAGATGTCACGAGCCCCAGCCCCTCCTCAGCCACGCCGTGCCTCTGCTCTGGGGGTGTCCCTGCCTCCAGCAGAGCCCCCACATTCACTGTGACATCCTTCTGTGTCACCTCACCTGGGTATCTACATGAAGGGGACTTGCAGCAGGTGGGGGGAGGGTATCACGGGAGAGTGCCCACCTCTTCTGGTGCCAGGCTCTTCCACAGGAGTGCCCACCTCTTCTGTTACCTGGCTCAGCCTAGTGGTCGTGGGGCCTGCCCAGTCTGACCAGAGTCTGGGGAGGGTGGAAGGGGGTGCCTCCCAACCTTTTCCCCAAGAGGCAGCTTGCCCGGGGCTCACTTGCCAGTGGACTCAGCCACCTACAACTCCTCCACAGGCTGCCCCGTCCATGCTCCCATGCCGCTGCCACCGAGTCTGCTCACACCTGTCAGACTGCCCTCTGCCTCCCTGCTTCCCCGGCTGAGGGGCCGTGTGTAGTACCCATAGGGTGTGTAGGTGCCTATACCGTAGGGCACAAGTCTTAGTGGGTCTACTTCTCCCTGGGTCCAGAAAGGCTGCAGATCTACAGGGAGTGGGAAGGGGAGAGTTTATTTTTACAGGGAAGAGGGTGGGAAGGGGGTGGTCTTGGCCCTGTAGGACCCTGTGCCAATAAATAGACGCGCATCCGTCAGCTTGTCTCTTCCTTCGGTCTGGGTTTCATGTATTCATTTGCTCATCCCACCGGTACGTGTTGAGCACCTGCCACACACCAAGCATCTCCTGGACACTTGTCTCCTCCCTCACCAGACAAGGGCATGGAGACGTGCAGCCAGAGAAGGCAGAGAAAGGAAGGCCAGTGGAAGAAGGGGACGGTGTTGGATCTGGCCCCGTGGGCTCTGTTTTCTCTCCGGCCCACTCCCCGATGGCTGGCTGCGCCTCGCTACAGCAGAGAGCAGTCCACGCGTGCTGCTGCTGGGCATGACAGTCGGGAGAACTCCCGGGCCAGGGTCGGCTTAGAGATGGGTAACCTTCCTAACCCAGCCGGGAACCCTGGCCCAGGGAGCACGCCACTCCGTGGATCTCGCAGCCCCAGACCTCTGTTGGCAGCTGAGAGGACAAGGGGCCTCACAGGCTCAGGGCTCCCAAGTCCTTCATGTCACCTCCACACGCTCCCTGAGGCCTCCCACGTGCCAGGCCTAGAGACCACAAGTACGGGGGCCACTCTCCATCTAGGAGGGGGAGGAGCCTCCACGGAGTCCCTCGGTCCACACCCAGGGCTCACTCCTGGCCGCCCTGCAGGGCAGGGCAGAACTGCCCCTGTGGGCATCCGAGGCTGTGATGCTTTCCGGAGTCGAAGGCCTCGTCTTTCTCCCATGGAGCCACTGGGGGTTTCAAACTGCGGACCCTGCAGTTCACAGCCCACCATGTACCACTCTGCCTCACGCCGGCCCATTTCTTTCCGCATGACTCCTGTGTCCCTTCAGAGGCTCATTGTGTCCTCATTATTTTTGTGCATTGACTGCCAGGGAGGTGTCAGGCACCGATGCTATGATAACGGCTTCTTCCCTCAGCCTTGCAGAGCTTTGGAAGCTGTAATCTGCTACCTAACCTCTATGAGCCTGGGCCTCCATCAGGAAAACGAGAAGGCGCGGGATGCGGGGGCCTCTCCAGTTTCTCTAGAGCTCCCTGTTCCCCAGGGGGCGGCAAGGGGTGGGGGTGCTGAGCCTGGAAGGGGAAGCCTGGCTGCTGCCGGCGGCACTGCAGCCTCACTGGTGGCACCAGCAGCCCCATCACAGTCTGAGTGCTTCAGCCGGGCAGGGCCTCACACTGCCCCCGACCCTCCTGGGGCATGTGAGTCCCAGGAGGGTTACCTGACAGCAAGGAAAGGCAGGAGCTAGTTTCACAGCTAGGGGGCCAAGTGGCCTCTGGTCGCCTGACTACAGGAGGGGCAGTCAAGTGCATGGGGAGAGCAGAGCCGCCCAGCTGGAGGCCTGGGCCTAGCTCCTGCCTGCTGCAGGCTTGCGTCCTCTGCGGGCTCTGTGAGATGCTCTCGGAAGACCGTTCTGACTGGGATGTTTTAGGAAGTGGATTTGTGGCCGACACGTCTGACGTTTGGGTTTGGGTGCTACACGGAGGGCCAGGCCATCCTGTCAGAGGGCACGGCGGGCCAGCAGAGGGGCGTGGCAGGACATGCCCAGCCCTTCCCCTGGCCCTGATTCAGAGCCCAGCTCAGGCCCCCCGCCCAGCGGTTGGAGGTCAATGTGGTATTCAAGCTCCGTATTTGCGAACAGGTCAAAATGTCTAATAAGAGAAAAATGAGCAGGCGCGCTTTTGACTCACCGAGTCCCTAGTTTGCTAGAAGCTTGTTCGGAGCACTGTGAAAACATCATCTCGTTAAAGTCCCACCGCGACTTGTCAGCCAGTTCCATCACTGTGCCCATTTTACAGGTCGAGGACTGAGGAGCGAAGGCCGCGTAGCTTCCCTAGTCAGGTTGGATTGCATGAGCCAGATTTGGAAGTCGATCCAGATGCTCTCAATCCACGGCACAGCTGACACTCCAGCCTGGGCATCTGTCTCCTGGGCGATTTCCTCGAGCTGCTGAGTGGGACTGCCACGGCAGGTGCACGTCTGTGTCCCTCAGCTCCCTTGGGCCCGGCACGTGTGAGAACCCGGCAGCTGCTGCAGGAACCCTACGCACAGGTGGTGCTGCCAGTAAGCCAGGCAGCACCTGTTTCCCAAGCACTGCTCAGGCACATGGCTCCGGGGGCAGGCCGGGTGACCCTCGGGTGAGACATGTCACCCTCACCCTCTGTGGCCCGGGCAGGCCGGTGACCGTGCATCAGTGTGCTGAGGCAGCAGGGACATAAAGGAGGGTGGTCCTGGGTGGACAAGGAGCTCAGTCATCGGTCAAGTGCTAGGCCGCACCTTGCAGAATACGGTAACATGCCAAGCACCTCTGGCTGCACTCTGGGACACTGGGCTGGATGAGCCACCCCCCTGGCCCCCCACCAAATAAAATAAGAACAGTTTCAGGGGGCCTCTCAGGACTCACAAATGGAGAGTCCTGAAAACAAGTTCCCAGTGCCCAGCCCGGGACTCCAAAGAAGAGTCCCCGGTGCGATACTAATATAGACGAGGATGACCTGAAGGTGAAGGCAAGGCCACTCACTCATCCACCTGACACACACCTGTCAAGGCCTCCCACAACAGGCAAAGGTGACGAAGACATGGTTCCCACCCTCCAGGAACTCGGCACTTAGAGAATTACAAACCAAGTCTAGTGGGAGCTTGTGGGTGGCACGGATGACTGAGCACTGGACTATACGAACAGAAATGGCCACAGTTCAAACCCACCCAGAGTGCCTGAGGCGTTCTACTCCAACCAACTGTTAGTCTCAGAAGCCCACAGGGTCATTCTACCCCGTCCTGTAGAGTTGCTGAGCCCACATCGACTCGATGGCAGGGAGTTTGTTTGTGAATCTGCTTCCAAAGGCCCACAGCCCAGAAAAGCCGACAGAGCACTTCCACTCTGCTCCGCTGTCTTAACTAATGTCCTGTTTTACTGTTCTCTGTATCTCTCGGGGTGGGGGGGTATAGTATTAAATCAAATTTGGAGTGGGGTGGGGGGCCAGCCCCTACCGCTAGTCGCGGGTTCAGTAATGCACAATTGTACAGTTGAGATATATAAGTACAGTGAACCCTCGTTTATCGCGGTTAATCGGTTCTAGACCCTACCGTGATAAATGAAATTCCGTGAAGTAGGATTCCTTATTTGTAAATCAAATATTTTCGTAGTTAGAGCATAGAGGACATGAAAAAACACCCTTTAGTCACCATTATACTCGTATTACCCA